>NC_034592.1:161221615-161234147 GCF_900095145.1 Mus pahari
GACTCGGAGATCTCCCTGTCTTAATCTTCTGGATTCAATCACCACTGTGTTTCAAGATCTCCATACCAAGATCCAGATCAGAAACTTCTATCTCCCAGCCTCCAGATTAGGGTCACTGGTGAGCCTTCCAATTCTGGATTATAGTTCATTTCAAATATAGTCAAGTTGACAACCAGGAATAGCCACTACACCCCCCAAAGCCAGTAGAGAATGCAGACACCCCTGACCCCTCAGACTCTGGTTTTGTGGATGTGAAGTGACAACCCCTCAGAGCAAACTATTGCAGCCATCAGGAAGGACTGCCACAGCAGCACAGTAGGAAAGAGGGTGAGCTCACAGAACAGAAGCCTACACTATAAGCATGCTTTCTCCTCTGGGAGCTGTTTGGCTGCAGCTCTGGTGATCCTTCCTGGCATCAATGCCTGCTGTATAAAGTGCTCTCAGGGATGTGGTGTAGATTAGATGGGTGGTCCATGTCAGGTCAAGGCGCCACAGACCAATGTGTTTACAGATGCTTTGAGACAGGCATTGGGAAGGACCCAGGAGGCCCCTGGTTCAAGGGAGCCCAGGGCAGGTCTTGTAGTCTATTGATGCGCACAGCAGGAAAGAGGCACCATGGGGGATGGGCACAGGAAATTTTCAGGATTTCAAAGTATGATCTCAAGGCTGGAGGTGAGGAAACACCCCTCCAACAAGCTACTGATGTAAAACCAAGCAGAGGATGACTGTGGTAGAGCTGGGTGGCTTAGTTAGGGTTTCTATTGCTGTAAACAGACACTATAACCACAGCAACTCTTCTAAAGGAAAACATTTAATTAGGGATGGCTTACAGTTTCAGGGTCAGTCCATTATCATCATGGTGGGAAGCATGGCAGTATGCAGACAAACATGATGCTGGAGAAGGAGCTGAGGGCTCTACATCTGGATCCACAGACAGCAGGCAGAAATCTGGCTTGAATTTCTGAGACCTCAAAGCCCAACCCCTAATGGCACACTTCTTCCAAGAAGGCCACACCTACTCCCACAAGGTCACACCTCCTAATAGTGCCACTCCCAATGGACCAAGTATTCAAACACATAAGTCTTTGGGGGCCATTCCTAGTCAAACCACCATACCGAGGAAGAGTGACAGCCTTGGGCGTGGATTACAGGATTTGGCACCAGACAAGACGGCTGGTCAGTAGAAGATACTCATGGCTACACTCGAACTGAGACCACATAGGAAAGGGGGAAGAAAGAGGAAATCCTACTAGAAATGGGAAAGTAGACTCACCAAATGTTCTCCCTTATGTCACACATGGACTAACACCACACCTGCCACCAGAGCCACTCAGGAAACAGGAAACAACCATGTCTGACTGTGGATGGCAAAGACCTTTAAGATGGTGATGAACTGGGTCCCTCATATTGCTTATAGGGCTTGTCTTGTGATCCTCTTACGGAACATCAAAGATTGAATCATTCTGAAGGATTGAGTCTCTTCTACCTCATCTCAGCGGTTGGGAGGATCACTGCTGAGGACTCACACCTCCCTGGCCTGTGTGTTTCACCTTCCCTAGGCAGGAGGAGAAACCAAGAGGCCAAGAGAGCAAGTTCAAGAGAGAGGGGAGACTGCCAAGAACATCTTCTCATCAGGAATCCGCTCCACAATAATAACCAAAGCATGGACCCATGCAGAGAGCACAACCTTACAGATTTCAGCACCCTACAAGCTGCATCAGTATTGAACTTCAGCATGGGTGCGCATGTATGTACAGGTGAATGTGCACAAAGGTGCCCTGTGCATATCATAGGGAGGCCAGAGACCAACCTTTATACCTTGATGATGGC
Source organism: Mus pahari (assembly GCF_900095145.1). Classification (NCBI taxonomy): domain Eukaryota; kingdom Metazoa; phylum Chordata; class Mammalia; order Rodentia; family Muridae; genus Mus; species Mus pahari. The sequence goes on from NC_034592.1 coordinate 161,223,446, forward strand.
GGCATTAATCTTGCCTTTTGAGGTAGAGTCTCTCACTAGGATCTGGAACTCCCTGACTAGGCTAGGTTACTTGACCAGTGAGTTCCAGAAGTTTTCCAGTCTTCTTCTCACTGCTGGCTTCTTATGTGGGTCCTAGGGTTCAAACTCACATGCCCCTACCTGTTCAACAAGCTCTTTACCACTGAGCCATCTTCTAAGCCCCTTAGGGACATATTAAACCTACCGCGGTGCTCAAGTACAGTTAGGTAAGATTTTACTGTATTATTTTTGTAATGTATTTCACAGAAAAAGCTGAAAATCACACAATTTAAAGTGCCAATTATTTCTGAATTCTTTCTTTTAAAGGTTTGTTTATTCTTAGTATATGTACATGAGTGTTTATCCATACATATGTATGTCTACCATATGCATGCAGCACTTCGGAGGCCAGAGGGGCCATTAGATTCCCTATAACTGGAGTTGTAAGCTCTTGTGAAACACCGTGTGGGCACTGACCTAAACATAAACAGCCAGTTCTCTTAACCAGCCCATCTCTCCAGCCCAAAAGTGCTAAATAATTATTTCTTTAGTTTTCTATTAGTAATCTTTTCTAGAAATTCCAGTTTCTGTAAGTTCTCTCAAAAGCTAAGGCGAATGCACAGGATTGCCTTCCGAGATCTCTGTAGGCAAACGTCGGTATCATTGGATCACAAGAAAGGTAGAGGTTGAGGGGAGGCTGCTCCAACCAGCTTCCCATGCTGATGTGAGCCTTCATCTCTGCCCAAGTGTCCACTCAGGGGTTGGAAGGAACACCCCACACCAGTAGGGTTAGGGTTAGGGTTAGGGTTAGGGTTAGGGTTAGGGTAGGGTTAGGGTTAGGGTTAGGGTTAGGGTTAGGTATTTTAGCATCACTAATAGGGTGGGCTGGCATGCTGGGGAAAGAGTCTCAGATAGGAGATCAAGATGGGGACAGGCTGTGCTGCAAAGACCAAGATGAAGGACCAGCCCAACTGTCACACATGTTAACTGCCTGTGATTGACACTACGAGTCAGCTGATACTATCATTTGCCCAGTGATTGGCTGGGCTCCATGGATCTCAAGCTCAAGCCCAAAGGTGGAGTGTCTCACCAGTGTCCAGGAATTTCTTCCCACATCCTGTCGGCCCATGCCTGCTTAGATATTTCCATCCTTCAAGCATTGGGCACTTAACTTATCGCCATCTCCCAAGCAGTCTTTCTGTGGTCTACATGGTTCCAAGGCAGGGCTCACGCTACGAATCTCACATATGGCTAAGCAATGTCCCGTGATGAGCACGGAGGGACCCTCCACTCATTGACACCCAAAGCTCCCATTTCTCCTTCTATATCCTGCACCTCGAGACCACAGTCTTCTTCTATGTTCCCCAGTTGGGTCTGCTGGTGGCATTTCTGGATTGGCTCTCTCTGCATTCTGTGTCTTTCCCTCAGGGGTTTCTCATTTTCCCCAAATAGCACCCCTACCATCTTTTCCCTCCTGACTTCCCAGTGCACACACCGTACCCCAGCACTGGGTCTGATTCCCATCCTCTTGTCTGGCTCTCTGTCCTTCCTCTCCCTACCTACCCCTCCTCTAACTGTGAGCAGCTCCCTCCCACACTTACTTTATTTTGCCCAGGGACCATCACATGCCTGTGAGGGGTGTGACCGTAGAGCCACATCTCTGAGCCTGGTTTTGAATGAGTTTGCTTGCCTGTATGCATGTACTTGAGGACATGTCTATGTAAGGGTGTGTACAAGTGTAAAGTAGGGGACAGAGAACTGATTCAACGTCATCCTTAGAAATACCATCTACCTCCTTTGAAACAGGGTCTCTAATTAGCCTGGGACTCACCAGTCAGGCGAGGCTGGCTGGCCAGTGAGCTCAAGAGATTGCCCTTTGTCCACCTCCCCAGTGCTGGGATTAAAGGCCTGTGCCACCACACCTAGCTTTACATGGGCGCTGAAGATCCAACTCAAGTTCTTATGTTTGTGTGCCAAGCACTTTAGCCAGGTATCTCCCCAACCTCCCTCCCCAGTCCTATTCTTGAAGCATTATATTTAAGCCAAAAATTCAAAATCAAGAGTATACAGTCAGGAACTGATTTTTCTGGATGTTGTTGTTGCTATTGTTTGTTCTGAGTCAACACAACAACACAAGTAATGTATTGCTGGGCACGACAAAGAGTCTCTGAGAATGGAGGCGCAGAGATGAGCATCTGTCTGCTCGCCTGTATAGCACACCAAATAAAGCAATATGGAAGTTAATCTTCCCAGGCCCGCCTTCTGTCTGACAGACCCTCGGAGGCAATGGCAGCAATAAGGCGGGCGGAGGAGCTAAAGGGGAAAACATAAATTAGGCCGCATGAGGATAAAGAGACGGATTTTCAATAGGCTTCACCTTCAAAGATGGGAGGGCCTAAATTAAATGGATCATATGAAATTCAATAAACAAGGATTGCAGACGGCTGGTGATTTATCCCATTATAATTTGCACTAAGTTGAAGCATCAATAATAAGATCCTGACCTGAAGGTTAGCACACAGCCTCTAATTGTGAGACTGGACCAGTGACAGCTGAGATCACAGCTAGGAGTTTAGGACTCTGGAGTTTCTGTTAGGATTCCATCCTCCCAGAGATGAATGTTGTCACAGTGCTACGGAGCCTGCTGGGCAGCGTCCCAGACCCTCCCATGGAGGGTGGCTAGGAAATGCACAGCTCCCTTTAGCATGGAAGAACATTAACAGGTCTCATCCTGGGAGAAGCCTTTATGGGAGGCTAAACAGAAGAGACAGTGTGTCTTTTGCCAGGGTGTGTGCCACTGCAGAGCTGGCATGGAACCCATGCATGCCCACAAGCTAGAGAAACGCTCTACCGCTAGGGTGCATCCCAGTCCCAGGGATTCCCGCCACAGGTGGATCTCAGAGGAAATACTGTGCATGCTCCAGAGACACTGAAGGCCTTGGGCACATCTCACATTTTCCTCCTCCAGTGTCTCCTGGGCTCCTCCACTAGCTCCCCTGGTTTTTAGAGCCCCCTACCTTCTGCTTTGGTAGGCTGAGCATCATCTGTGCTGTGAGCAACACCTTAAGCAGGCTGCCATGTTGTTTCACATTGTCTAGTGCTCTTGAAGATGTTCTAAGATATAGACTGAGCCATTTACTCCAAGGGCAGAGTGCAGGCCTGCGCCTGTTTACATGGATGGCTCTTCCTGCTCACAGATGCAAAGCAGACCAAAGCAAACACATCACCATCTTGCAAATCAGAAGCACCAGTTTAGAGCAACTTCCTGGTGGCGTTATTTCCACATTGACTCTGGCTTCTGCGGTTACCTTCGTTGCTCTGGTCTGTTGGTACATTTACTTTATGACTCCATTCAGACATAATCAAACTTTCTTTGAATAAGCAAAACAATTTTGGCCTTCACCATAACTATGCTTCCAGAGAACTCACTGGCCCCTATTCCCACACCACCTCTCCATCCACAATCCAGGAAAGATGACAGTATTTTGTGCAATGTGATATTAGGTCTGATTAAACCTCACTGATTCTGTAAGACCTCAGCAACTCCCAGGGTCAGAAACACCCCAATTCCTAGCCACGGTATGTCCCTAACTCTTAAACATCAATGGCCTTTTTGCCTTGGGGGAGAAACAGCACTGTTCCTGTGGCTCCAGGGGATTCCCAGGAGGCCACAAACCACATAGAGCTTGCTGGAGGGGTCTTATCTATGAACATAGATGAGAGCTACTAATCCCAGAGATTGGTTTGCTGTCGTTACTTCAACCCCTGTACACACGAGCATGAAGCCCAGGCAAGCTGGGATCCAGGAGTGTGTTCTCCACGTGTCCACTGTGGCTGCATCTCTCAGTGATTCTATTTAAACCTCTGCTCTGAGCACTGCCTTTCTGTGTGTGTGTGAGGGGTGATGTGCAACCTGCATGCAGAAGTCTGGAAATCTGCCTGGAGGATTCTGCATTAGCCAGTGTGATGCTCACCTGTTCCCTTGATAAGATGGAATTAAATTATCCACCTTCCGGTAAGGCGGGCAGCAGTCAGCCAGTGGCGGGTGGATTGTTTTACAATTAAAACCAGCCCCAAATACACACTGCTAAGTCATTTCAATAATGTGTGCATTGAGTTGCTTATTTTTTCCAAAGAAGCATTTCAAATAAGTAATTTAGTAGTAGAAATAAACTATGAATTTAATTTATGTGTTCATTAATTGAACAATTAAATGGAATGCTAATTGACTGTAGAATTCTACCTAAATGCAGCACTGCCCTGGGGTAATTAGTTTCTCTTCTGTATTTCACTGTGAACATAATGTCTGGGGGTCTCACCCCACCCAATTAGGTTTTGTTTGGCTTTATTGTAGCATGAATCATTCTTCTATCAGAGATTTAATCGTCCTCGCGCAGCTGGCGGGACGCTCTCCTGTCCCGAAAGATTATCTCTCTATGTGGAAGGTCATCTGATGACAGGCAGTGGGACCTGAAGGCTGCTGGGATACTTTGCAGTTTTCAGTATCTCCTCTGCTGACATTGAAGTGGAGGCTGACAGCATGTGCCAACCACCTGCATGTTGTGGGGTAACCCCCAAGAGGGCCCAGGGTGAGGACAAAGTGCCCCACATGTCTGCCTAGGCCCTCACTCTCCTTAACACCCAGAATGGGTTTGTTCTTGAAGATGATACCTTCACAGGATGCTGGTTCTGACACTGACCTTGGCTGCTGTGCTGGCTAATCCTGTGCAGGACAAATCCCTTTTTCCCCTAGAAGCAAATGGCTCTTAGGAAACACCGAGTCTTCAACTCTTTCTCTCCTGGCCCTCCTCAGCGGGTCCAGTTTCTCTCAACCAGTTCCCTGGCCTGTGGCTAAGGCATGCTCAGACTAGCTGTGTTGTTTCCCATTGCAAAGAAAAAAAGAGGGGCAGGAGAACAGAGGAAAGGAAGAAGGTGCGGGGTGGGCGGTGGGGGGAGCCAGGCAAGGTGGCTGCCTTCAGGTCATCCGGAATTCTTATTTTCCTTTCTGGAACCAGGCAGAGAGAGCCTAGGTCACTGTGTGTATTGCCATAGCCACAGCTTCTCAGCGGGGGTGCTGATCCTTTCTGGACTTGCCTTCTAAGGCTTACAGCATTATGGCCTGTCTCCACAAAGAGATTACTTGCAAAGTGCCTTGTCCATAGCAGCTATTGGTAAATATCTACAGAATCTGTGAAGGAACTGAGGTAGTCAGCTTATGAAAGTTTAAGATGGCAGAGGTTTCTGTCCAGACAGAGCATCATGGTAGGAGTGTATGTCACAACTCATTCACTGCTCCATGGCACTGGAAAGACAGAGGAGACAGAGAGATGAGAGAGAGAGACAGAAACAGACAGAGAGACAGACAGAGAGACACAGAGACAGAGACAGACANACAGAAAGACAGAGAGACACAGAGAGAGACGGAGACACAGAGAGAGACAGTGACAGAGACAGAGAGAGCAAAAGGGGGTAGGGACCCAGAACTTCACTATTACCATCAAGGGAATGCCTCTGATAACCTAACTGTCTCCCACTGGGTTCCTGCTATGTACGATTCTACCTGCCCCCACAGTACCTCAGCTAGGGACCAAGCCTTCAGCACACAGTCTTTAGAGGCATTCCAGGCTCAAACCAAGAGTGCTGGGTCTCCAGAGGCTGATATCGGGTGTCTTCCTTGATTGTAATCTAACTCGTTTTTGAGACAGCTCTCTCAGGGAACCAGGAGTTCATTGATTAAAGCTAGCCTGGCTGGCCAGCAAACCCTTGAAATCCTCGTCTCTGCTTCTCCAGTGCTGGGGATACAGGCGAGTGCACCGCCCCTGGCTTTTTACGCTGCGAAGTAAACTCGGGTCCTTAGCTTCTACAGCAGGCACATTGCCAACTAAGCCATCTCCCGGTACTGAGGATGTGATTTCTTAACTGTGTCAAATTGAGATTCTCTAGGTCCCTCTCCAGTCCTAATCCAAGGTAAGCAAGAGAAGGTTATGGTAGCCACAGCTCGACATCCTTTCCCAGTTGGCCTCTCACTGTTTCTGCTAAGAAACTGGGCATTTCTCACAAAACACTGATGGGGGGGGGGGTACTATTCACAGACAAGGCAGGTAAGAAGGCTAGGCTGTGGATTGAGGCATTTCCTCTGAAAACAGAAATAACAAAGCAGACATGACTGCCAAATGAAGTAATTACAGAAACGTTGCCAGAGCCATAATAAAGAGTTGAGCATACAGGCCAAAAATGCTCTCCATAAAAACAGGCCAAATGTAGGCACATTTGGGCAAGAATTTAAAATAATGAGGCAAACATAACACAGTAGAATATTTTCACACAAAGAAAAGTGGCTATGTATGAACAAATACAGGCTGATGGTCTCAGCTTGTTTTTTAGCCATCCTGTGTGTGCACATGCCCCGTGCATATGAGTGTGTGTGTGTGTATGTGTGTGTGTGTGTGTGTGTGTTTGTATGTATATTTGTTGCTGTATATAGGTGAATGTGTGTGTCTGTATGTGTTTGTGTGTATATGTGCATGTGTACCTGCTTATGTGTTTGTGTGTATGTGTGTGTATGTATGTGTACATATGTGTGTATGTTGTATGTTTGTGTGTGCATGTGTGTATGTGTTTATGTGTGTATATGTGTGTATGTGTGAGCACATGTGTGTTTGTGCATGTCTATATCACAGCACACTTGTGACAGTCAAATTTCAGAAATCAGTTCTGTCCTTTCACCATGTGGAATCTAGAGATCAAGCTCTGTTGGTCAGATATGGTGACTTCAGGTCCCTCCACTCTCAGAGCTGCTCACTAGCACTCTCCTGACTCTCTTGGAGTGCCAAGCCCAGAAACTTATGGCCCCCAAAGGCCACCCACAGATATGTTGGGAGCTTTGAAAAATACCTTACTAAAAGTGTCCCACACAGCAAACCTGAGCTGTGCTCCGTGGGGTCTAGGAGGCTGGGACTCAGGGCGAGACTTCACCTGGCAGAGTCTCACTCACTCATATGGCAGGGACAGAGAATACTTATTAAAATTTCATTACATATTACTATCCATCCTGTACAAAGTCGGGGAATGACCCCAAATGAGGTTTGAGCTCCTTTGCATTTTCCAGGTTTTTAAAAAGAAAAAAAAAAAGCATTATTTTCAGCACAGACACCAAGCACAGAATGGCTTCCCACGAAGAGAAGAAGTGAGTTTCATGGGTCACGGTGACCTGATACTGATTCATTCTAACATCCAGTTCTAATTGGAACTGAAAACCTTGTATTTTTATCTTGCTTTTACAAATCTCTTCAAATGTGAACCTGGAAACCTCATTTGAAACTTCTTTTCTCTGTCACACTTGGTCAAAATAAACCTTTACTAAAAAAGACTGAAGTTTGCTTCTTATCCATAGATGGCTGGAAATGCTGGGACTTAATCTACAGTTGAAAAAGAAAAAAAAATAATGATAAAGCAAGCAAGCAAGCCCTGCCTGGCCCCACCAGCTCAGCTCCCCGTTCCTCCAGAGCAGCAAGGGCTGACCTTGGAATTCAGGGCAGCAGGCATTCAACTTCTCTTGGTCTCATTTCTTGAGTTTTAAAAGGAAATGGAAACATCAGGAAATCAGAGGCAGAAATAAAAAGATGTAAGGAAGGGTAGAGACTCCAACACTCACACCACAGTTGGCAGAAGTAGCTGTCCAGAGAATGAGGAGCTCCTGGAAGGCAGGGTCACACATCTTTGACATCCATAGTAGAGAGGAATCAATGAGTCCGAGAACTCTCACTTATCCAAAGAAGGGCTGCTAACACTTGATTAAGATCACATTTCAGTAAACCATTAGCCACCACCTTCTGGGGGTGAGGTGTCCCTCAAGATCATCTCAAGTCTGATAAACCAGCTGCTTCTTCCGACCCACCCCTGAGAAAGGAGGCAGCATGCTCTCTGAGAAGATCAAGACGACAATGGGGAGAGCAGCTGCTCCCCCAAACCTGGAAATCGTGGAAATATTATGGCAAATGTATGTCACATGGAACTAACTGTAGGCTCCAGACAGTGACATCTGGGAGGCAGGTCTCTGTTTGACAAACCACAGCTACTCTCCTGACTGTAGCTATCACAGTGAAAGACACAGAGGAAAATCAGGCGGGGGAAGATCCCATGTCCAGCGTTCAATGGCTCTATCCTGGTGGGGCCATGAGAATTCCACCATCTATTTCTTCAGTGATTACGTGTGACAACACACCTATCACATGCCAGCTGGGGAAGCTCCCTGATGCTTGGTATCAAGAGTACCGACCAGGGACCCATCCTACAGGCAGAGCTGACCTCTGTATGGCTGACCTTCAACTCCAGTGTCTCCAGAAGTTGAGGTCCCAAGGTCTACAAACCACTGTCTTCCTCAGACAGGAATCTCCAAAGGTTCAGGGTGACCTTACAGAAGCTAGGGGAAGAGCCCACATGCATCTCCTGCCAGAATGTTGCTACATGAAAAGCATCAGGTCATAAATAATAAAATCTCATTGGGGTCCTGAGAATGTTGCTGGCCAAATGATTGCCAGCATTTCCAAGACGCTTCTTTGTGCAGTACGTCTATCAGGACACAGGGATTGGTGACTATGGCCATGTCTCACTGCTAAGTCACTGAGAAGGACTATCTTGACTTCAGAATCAATGAGGCACCAGCCAATTGTTCGTTCCAGCCAAGAGGGCAAAGGACTTGGTTGGTTTTCCAGGTTGACAGCCACAGCTACTTTGGCTAGTATTGTGAACAGACAAGTCACAGACAGCTAGCCAATCTCATGTTAACTTGACATACAGATAACTAGAGTTATCTGAAAGGAAGGAAACTTAATTGAGAAAATGCCTCCATAAGATCTATCTGTAAGGCATTTTCTTAATCAGTTATTGATGGGAGAGAGCACAGTCCATTGTGGGTGCTATTATCCCTAGGTTAATGGTCCTGGGGTCTATGAGAAAGCAGGCAGAGCAAGCCAGTGGAAGCAACCGAGTAATAAGCACCCTCCATGGCCTCTGCATCAGCTTCTACATCCAGGTTTCTGCCTTGTTTGAGTTCCTGTCATGACTCTTTTGTGATGAACAATGATCTGGAAGTATAAGACAAATAAACCCTTGCCTTCCTGTGGGAGACCAGGCTGAGAGTAACCAGGCCTTCAACAGCTCCCATCTGAAAGCCAAATGGTCCTTTGTTGGGAGCAAGTCACCTCCTCCTTCACAAGGCTGCTCGTGAGAACCAGCTGATCCTTGCCCTAAAATAACACCTGGGGCTGTTAAGGAGGATCCGGTACTCTGAGATAAGCCACCCTGGCATTCCAGAACAGCGGCGCCAGGACTTTGACATTAATCACAAAAAGTTTCAAGCCTGCAATCAGCATCCCCCGATTTGTCCTTCTCTCTGTTTCTTTTGATCATTCCTCAACCCCTCCCTATTTTCCCTCACTGTGTGCCTTATAACCAGGCGTTCAGCCCTCATTAAACCGACCCTGACAGCTTTTGGCTTGGTCTCCCTTCCCTTTCTCGCTCATTTCTCTTCCAGGCTCAGTCCCCCTCGACCCACAGAATAACTAGGTCCCGCAGGACGGGATACCTTCCCAACTTGCCTTTTGGTCATGGTGCCTCATCACCGCAATAGAAACACTAAGGCAGTCCATAAGAGGTGAAGTGATTTCCATTGAAAACCATGGATCTTGAGATTCTATTTGTGGAATATTTCATGTACTATGAGCTTTGTACGTCCTGGTTTCCTGAGCAAGTAAATCACAAAATTCCAAATGGTGGTTTTGTTGTGTGGGGTTTCAACTGTGGACCCTGTCACGATTCATTTGTCAAACTATGTGGACTGCACTGTAGGGACTCCAACCTTAATGTAATCTATAGATGCTACTTAATTAAAAGGTGGTAATACATATTGGTTGATTCATTTTACTGCACAAATATATTAATAGAGAAAGTGTGTGTGTAGCCCATGTGGGAAATAGGGCTGAATGTGTAGGTTTTATAAACACTTACTCATTTACTCTATAAGTCTAAGTGTATACTACAGGGCCCAACAAAGCTGTCAAAACATTCTCAGCTCTTAAGAAATTAGACCAAGGGTTGGGATTGAGGCATGACATTGTCACAAGCCTTAGGCCTTACCCAAGCTCATGAGCGCATGTTTCCCCAATGGTGGGACAGATATAATGTTCTTGAACATACTCTGCACACAGGAAGCAAGAGTCATCTTAGAGCCCAGAGAAAGATTCTGAACTGAGGAGAACCACATGAAGGTAGAGCCAGCCCTTTCTCTTCGTGTTTGGCTTGGTAAGCTTTAACTGGCAACTTGGCACAACACACGGTCACCGAGAAGGAAGTCTAAAAGACGGGATTGCCCAGATTGTATCAGCCTGTGGGTGTGTCAGTGGGAATTGTCTCGTTGTTAGCTTGTGTAGGTGGACTCAGCTCTCTGTGGGAACTGTCCTTCCTCTGTGGGTGCTGTATAGAAAGTTAGCTAAACATAAAATAGTGAGTAATTCCTCAAGGAGCCTTCCTCCATGGTCTCTGCTTCAAGCCCTGACTTCCCTCAGTGATGAACTCTGACCCAGAAGTATAAGATGTAATAACCCTTTCCTCACCTAAGTTGTTTTCCACAGAGCAACAGAAAAAAAATCAGAATATCAATGTCTTCCCAGCACTTGGGAGGCAG
>NC_034592.1:161234280-161250896 GCF_900095145.1 Mus pahari
AATGTCTTCCCAGAGCCTCCCAGCACCGGGAGAGCCTTTCTGTCCAGCAAGCTCACGTGGCCCTGACATCTACCCAACTCAGAGAACTGCTCTTCCAACAGGCTGCTGGTTTAAATAGCTTTATTACTTGTGGTGAAAAATCAAGCCTAAAGGGAGACAAGAATCTCTTCAGATATTGTGCAGTTCTTAATAAAGCTGCCCACCCTTGCTTCTTGATGATGAACAATCAATAAAGGGTTGGCTTTGAGCAGTGCAATAAGCACAATTCATTTGGCAAGCATGTATTGAGCGCTTACTGTGTACTTGCTGTTCTCTGGAGCAAGCACCTGTGGCAACTAGGAAGTGACCCTGGAGAAGGCTGGACAGACCCTCCAAGGAGGTGCCTGTGACAGTGATGTCCCACAGACTGAATGGGGTGTTTGCTAATAAAATTCTGTGTGACCAATACTCTCCCCGTATGGTCACCTGGTGCCTAGTGAGTGTTGGTTTGAGACCGCTTTAGTCTAGCCTCCGTCTATGAAGCTCATTAGAAGAACATGTGAGCCAGAAGCCCCTTGACAGGAAAATTCTTCAACATCTCTAATATTGCTTTCATTCTGACAGCCTGGGACTTGACCTCCTTTTCTAAACAGTACCAAGGAGCCTGAGCTGGTTTCCCATGAGGAAGCTGAGCGAGTGGAAGCTCCTTTGGTCCACCTGGAGACTAGTCAGCATAAACCAGTCAGATCCCAAACCCTCAGTCTGTGCGTTGGTCAATGCACATGCATTTCAGGCTCCTCTCTCCTCGGGATTTAGAAGGATTCGAGACCTGATTACCATCTCTACTGCTGTGTGAGGTTTACTCTGATTGTATGCTCAGTAACTCATGGGGGATAAGGTTGAACATCACTTGGGGGGGGGGGGTTTCCATTTTCCTCCATCTTCCAGGTGGTGGGAATTGAGCTTTGTCCTTTAGAGGCTTCACCCCAAGGACCAGCCTTCTATCTGTAGCCAATGTCACCCCAAATCAGCCCACCTTTCAAAAGAGTCCAGGCAGCACCACAAAACAGTTTAGTGCATGGAGTCCAAGTCTGGGGAATGCCCTATGATCTCCTGTCTCTCTAACCTGGGTTGTAAATGATCTGATTTTCAGAGTCTCGGTTTCCTTACTTGCTAAGCCCGGATAGTATAGGTCTGTGTTTCGACTCAGGCCCCAACCCCAGACTCCATTTGCCACTGTTCCTGATTCTGAGGAGGAAGACATGACAAGAACGGCTGAGGTAGCTTCCTTCTACCCCAGTCATGGCTCCCTGGTCTTTTCCATTAGCTCTCAGCTCCCCAGCTCCTGTCTTTGTGAGACAGCTCTACATATCAACATCAAAGGCATCTCACAAGGCAAGAGCAGAAGCATTCTGTGGAGTGACAGAGTCAGAAGGACACCGTTCAGATGAACAGAATATAGTGTTCTAGCATGGCAGACTGGCCTCCTCTGGGGTGTGTGGGACCCTCCTTCTGACGTCAGTGGCCAAATGTCAACATGTCACATTAGTCTATTCCCTAAATGAGGACCAACTTGAAGCTGAGATCCAGGGAAGTTCAGGTGGGCTCTGGGGAGGTGAGTCTGTAGGTCAGGGGATCATCTCTGATTCTCATCTCCAATCTCACCAGCGGTCATAGATTACAAGGTATCTGTGTGACCAGCTAGGGAAAAATCCTATGTGGCATATTCCCACCTTTGCAAACGTCAGTCAAAGGGCAACGTTGTCAGGCTGCAGTGTATATATACCCCAAGCAATATACACACAAGAGAGAAACACACAAGTGCCGCCAGCCCTGGGCTTGAAAGGTACAATGGACAGTGACAGAAGCTGACATATCCCAGCATTGAAAACAAGCCCTGCCTTTATCCAAAGGTCCAGCCAGGGGCAGGCATGGTGTGATCTTCAAGGCGGGGCATCCTCAGGGCAAAAGGGGAAGAATTATTTTGATTCAGGTACTGAATTCTTCACATGACGAACCAGAGTGCAACCATGTTGACGAAGCCAGCTTTCCTCTCTGGGTTGGGTCCTCGGGGTCATGAGTCCGTGCAGATTTCAACAATAGTTCCATGAGGCTTGAGAAAGAGGCTGTGACCAGGAACCAAGGGAAAAGAATAGATAATTGATGGTGACCAATTAAGTGTGTCGTGAAATCCAGCTAGCCCCACCTCACCTCTCCCCACTTTTAGCATCTGTTGATTGATGAAGCTGACCACTTCTGTACCCTTTCCTGATGTGCTCCACTGATTTTTTTTTTCTTTCCTTTCTTATAACATATGGATGCATGTTGCTGAATCAGTGTCAGTAGGACACAAGGGAAGAAACACTGCAAATAAAAACAGGAAGGGGAGTGCAGGCAGGAAGAGAGCGGTGGCCAGCCAAGAGAGTCTCATGATGACAAAGCTCCAGTAATGTACGAGGACACAGCCTGCTGCTGCCACACAATTGGGTTGTCAGTCACAGCTACTCTCACAGGCATGGCTAGAGTGAGTGTGTGTCTTCTTCACACTAGGAGTGTCACAGCGACATGTAGATGAACCTAAGAATCGGGGAGAACATCCTCTAAATGTCTTTAAAATCAGCAAGAAAGTGGTGCCTTCATGGCACATACTGACTGTCTCCTTGATAGGATGCAGAACCTCCTTGCTGAGACCTTTCAGCAGGAGGAGGTATCAAGATTAGGCTCACTGAGATGGGAAGATGCATCCTAAATGTGGGATCTGTCATTCCTCAGACTGAGACTGTGTACGGCAGCTGAGACCCAAGTTCATCTCTCTCTGCTTCCGGACTGTGGAGACAGTGTGAGCAGTTAATGCAGGCGCCTGCAGCTCTACACACACTGGGCTGTACATCGCCCTGCAGCTGGGAGCCCGGATGGACTCCTCCTTCCTTCTGCTGCCTTTGTAGGGTTCAGTCCCAAGATGAGCGGCTAATACACTAGTGTCTGCCTGCAGTCATCATCCGGGAACAGAGGCAGGAGGACTGCAAGTTTGAAGTTAGCTTAGGATACAGAGTAAGACTCTACATGTGAGAGAGACAAACATAAAAACGCTATTAGCCATGAGTCGTGGCTCTGATTTCTCTCCCTCCCTAAGAATGACATTTTCAGGTGCTGATGTCAGCTTTCCACCGCAGGCCTCAATGTGTGGCATGCTCGCAGACGTGAACTTGTGTTCCCAGGGAAAGCATATCTCTACAAGACACGGGTTTCCTAAAGACTTGGAAACACTTTGAGCACCAGAGCTCAGCTTCTGGCAGGGTGCTCTAGGACCAGCAACCTTGTAAGCGCAAGGTGCCGCTAAGGGGCGAAGAGCCCTAGCCATGCCCGGACCTGCTCAAGGCTATGTGCCTTTCTAGCTGCCTTTACACATAAGATGATCAACATAGTGCAGGCTGGCAGTGCCCACAAGGACACACATGGCATCTAGCTCAGCCATGGCACACCACCCCCCAAGCAAACAGTGACCTTTAGCTGCTAGAGATTTGGCTTCCAGACCAGGAGCCAGTGTGTCAGCAGCCCACGAGACTCCACAGATGTCTGATAGACAACACGGGCAACACAGGGCCTTTGGCCAGTCATTTTTTGATGCAGTCTTTAGAATATGTTATTTTCCTCTATGATGGCTGCAAAGGACCCAAAGGGCACTCTGAGGAGATTTATTTCCCAAGGTAAAGATGACTGCATGAGCTACCAGAGCCTTGACTAGCTCAATCCTGTTCTTACACTACTGCCTTCCCAGGCTCCATGGTCTCTTCTTGCCATAAGTCATATCTCACTTACTAATGTGTAATCACAAAACATGTTAACACTTCGTATAACTAGCATCTCCCCTTCAGTGCCATCTATGGAAGTAGGTAGAGTTTTGACAAGCAGAGGAGATGTATCCAGGGTGATAGATTCTCCTCGATGATCAACACACTGTTTCATTTTCCTATCAAGGTGTCTGCTTGGTTAGCTGGTACTTGGAATTTCCAGCAGTTCTGACACTAAGTATTTGAGTGTCTGGAGTCTGGTGCCCCCTTGGAAGAGAGCACACATCAGCATTTTAAAGCCGAATTCTACACACAGGCATGTTTGGCTATTTGTTTTGTACTGATGTTTATGCTACCTCGGAGCCAAAAAAGAAAATCTCTTTGAAAAGGAAAAGCACACTTTTATTTTTTATTGAAACATGCCACCGGCTTCTTTATACATCACAGGAGCCTATTCATTTGCGCAGAATGGTCATTGAGATATTCCATCTATTCAACATTCGCTTAGCTCAGTGCAAATGTAAAACGCAATCCCGCTCTGGCCAGGAAGAGAATGATTTTTGGAACAACAATTTCAATCCATTATGGACCCGTCGAATATTTGGACATATCCATTTCTCAAAAGATGACTGACAGAAAGCCAGAGGCCGGTGCAGCTGCTCGGGCTATATGGAGGGAGGGGGGGGTGCGATCCACAGTGCTGATGGAGGAGGTGAGGTAGCGTCTCTCTCGATTACATTAAAGGTATATGCACATGGGCCCCAAGTGCAGAAGCATGCTCAGTGTGAATTAACTTTTCATTCAGAGATGATGGTTTATGACTTATTTTAGAAATAGTGTATCTGTGAAAAATTAAGAACCATAAGGATCCAATGATCTCAATAACGGTCTATTTCATGTGGTATGAAGCACCTTTTAAAAGATTGGGAGGTATGTTTAGTAAGATTAAATTGGTGATTTTCTTGCTGGGTCACAGCTTGAAGTCTGTATGCACAGTGTGGCTCTTATTAAACATTGTTGACCTAAAACTGCTTAGGTGAAGTTTGTGCCCTTCCGTAGGTGTGGTGCCTCTAGGAGCCTCTGACTCTGTGCCTGCAGGGCCTGGAGTGGGTTCATCCTGTAGTCTGTCCTCAACTTCCAGTTGCCTGGGAGAGAAACACAGGAGGCCAACTTTCTGTTCCCTGAGCCTGCAGTCTTGGTGGCACAAAGTATTGATTTGGAGAAGGAGTTCGGGGATGGATCAATATCTGTTGGCAGCTAAAATCTTCAGATATTTGTTACAGAACCAGATAGTTATGTTTCTGTGTAGTAGGAAGGTGGTGGGTTCTCCGTTCCATGATTAAATAACTCCTGGTTGGGCTGTTGTTGACAAGTGACAGGTCAGCTCCTGGTGTGTGTGTTCCGTGATTGCTCTAAACAGTAGTGACCCATGTTGACCCCCCACTCCTCTGGCTCCTGCACAGTGAAGGGAATTTGTCATTTGCTGGTTTAAAAGCAGTTTCTCACCTCTAATGAGCTCTGCAGATGGAGGATTCAAGCTGAACCTGCAACCACCATCGAAAGGCAGTGTGACCGGAGGAGGCATAGGACCCAGGGTGTGTGCGTTGCTTCCAACTTGCTGTCCTCAGGAATGGAGTGGCACAGGTATCAGTTAGGGTGGGTGCCACTCTGCACAGTGTCCCGGAGAGACTAAGCAGATGCATCTCCCAGGGGAGCTGGAATCTGAGCCTTCATTTGCAGACAGGAAAATGGCAACTCCAGTCTTAGGGGTCCTCAGGTGGAATAGATTGTCTGAGAGTGTGCTCCTCTGGGAATAGCCACCATGACCATGCTAATCAGAGTAGCCTTGATTGTGCTCACCACTACCACCAAGCTCCAGAGTACACACTAGGCTCAGATCCTCAGCTGGGATTCCAGCCACTCCCTCCCGCAGCTCTCCATGGCTGGCTTGGGAAATGCGGGAGTACATGGGGGGTGAGAGGTTAACCAGGAGGAGACTCATCTGTGTACACACAACATCTGTGGAGACTTCACCAAATACCTGTGGGTGAGGTTTTTCAGAGCTGTCGCTGTTAGGAGGTCAACTATGTGCCCCCCAACGCTCCTGTAAGTAAGGTCTAAAAGTTCACTGGTTCACTAGGTTAGTGAACTAATGTTGTGATCATTACTTTGATGTTGGCGTCCTGCCTGGGGGCAATAAATGTTGGTCATGACTTCCCAGGGAAAGTTGGAGTGTACAGATGAAATGCCAAACATGGCTTCCAACCATAAAGTACATCTTGAAGTGTCTGAGATGCTATTAACTTATTAGGAGTAAGTTGATTTGTATATTATACACAGACGAGTATCTGCATGAATATCTGACTCCTGTATTCTCAGCCCTCTGTGAGTCTTCCATCGGACACTTGGAGAATCTCTGTTTCCTCTCTCTCTCTGTTTCCTCTCTGTCTGTCTCTGCGTGTCTGTCTCTCTGTGCATGTCTCTCTGTTTTGTCTCTGTCTCTCTGTGTCTGTCTTTCTCAGTCTCTCTTTCCTCTCTCTGTCTCTTTTCTCTGTCTCTCTTTTTCCTTTCTGTCTGTGTCTGTTTCTCTCTGTGTCGCTGTGTCTCTGTCTCTCTGTCTCTCTGTCTCTGTCTCTCTGTCTCTGTCTCTGTCTCTGTCTCTCTCTCTCTGTCTCTCTCTCTGTCTCTCTCTGTCTCTCTCTGTCTCTCTCTGTCTCTCTCTCTCTGTCTCTCTCTCTCTCTCTCTCTCTCTCTCTCTCTCTCTCTCCTGACCTGTATTGGCTCCCACAGTCTCAGAGACCAAGTAGCCTCTTGTAATTCTTGTACTCATTCAAGAGCACCTGATATAAATCATCAGGCACCAGGAAGCTCTGAGGACACACAGCTGTTCACACACACACACACACACACACACACACACACACACACACCTTTAATTCATGCAAGACTGGGCCAACCTAATATGAGCAGTGAGTTCAGGGCCATAAGCAGTTTCTCTATACTTTCACATACAGCACCCAGCCCACACGCTCTGCTGGGGACACTGGCAAGGCTCCTTCAGTTCCAGCTGGCTTTCGGTCTCAGTGCAGGGTCCTCTCCCATCTGGATCACAGATCTCAATTCCTCACTGGGCCAGTGTCAAAGCATTTACCAACCTTTGTGAGAAGAACATAGAGTCTAGGCACGGAGGTAAAGCAAGGTCAGAGGCACATTGCCCAGGCCCTCTGCCCAGGTAAAGCAAGCAGGACCCTCCATCTGGTTAAAGGGACAATGGGACTTTTCTCCATGGGTGAATACAGCCAACCATCGGGTAGCAGGAAGTGCTGAAAGTGGTGAGATGCCGTGTTCCTTTTAGATGGGGTAAGCACTTCACGAGACCTATTACACTTAGCAGTGCTGGCATTTGGGAGGGCTGGTAATTCTCTACGGTGGACATTTAGGCTTCCAGCAGTACCTCTGGATTCTATTGTCCTAGTCACAAGTATGTCCAGAATCCCAAATGTCCTTCAAAGGAAAGTCACTGCTGGTCGAGAAATTCTGCACCAGGGACTGGGTTGATGCTTGTGCTTAAGCACACCTCAGCTGGGAGTCGGAACAGAGGCTGTAGCCTGTGTCAGCTTCTGCTGTAACAAGTCCCCCACACAGGAACATGAGCAGCTCAGTACATCACCCTAGAGGTCAAAGTTGAAGATTGGGTCTCACCTAGCTTAGGGCAGGGATGGCAGGGTCGATCCTTCCTGATGTTCAGGACAGAGTACCTGAGTTTCTAGTGGAAAGCCACCAAGTTCTGTGGCTTCTGGCTTTATCGTCCCTTCCCTCTTCCGAGTGACTGTCGATGGTGATCGAACCCTCCTCTGCCTCCTTGACCCTTAAATGGCCCACGTGGTGTTGCTCCTGCTGTCTTTGTGGGGGTGTTGTGTGTGTGTTGTGGTGCATTTACATACATACTCATGCACTGCAGCCATTTGGACCATGTGCTGAGCCCAACAGGTGCATGGTGGTATCTGGCGTCCCTACTTGAAGGCTTGAACAACTCAGCAGTCACTGTTACCGTGACCTCAACACGCACGGGGATGATATTTATCCAACTCTGTGAATTTACTAAATCCCTTTTAATTGCTCACTTTAATCAAGTGAGTTTTATAGGACATAATCATATGCCAATCAATATGTTTTTAAAGATGCATTGCCTAAGAGACAGGTTTTATTCTTCTGAAAAATATGTGTGGTTGACAAAGCCCACCGAGGTCATTTCCTCAACTCAAAGGAAGGAACATTGACTATAAAAGGCCGGGGAGAAAGGAATGGAGATGCCTCAGTCCACAAAGTGCTTACTGTGCAAGAGTGGGGTCCTGAGTTTGTTTCCAAGCACCCATATAAAAAAACTGGGTATGGTGGCATATTCTTCTTGGACTCCCAGTACTGGGGAGACAGAAACAGGAAGAAAGATCCCTGGGGCTTGCTGCCTGGCCAGACTAGTCTGAATGGTAAGCTCCAGGCTACTGAGAGACCCTGTCTCAAAAGACAAGGTGGTTGACACCCAAGAAACAAAAGCTGCAATTGAGCTCTGCCCTACAAATGCAAGCTCAAATACATGCATGCATGCCTGTGCACACCTGTACACACGTGTACATCTTCATATACAATCATTCACACAGTGTATCTGCACATCAACACGTATGCACATATGTACACATTTCCAACTGTGTATACACGCATGCTTACCTGTGCACACCTGTGCATATGCACATATACACACATGCACATCTGCATATACATGCCTGTGCATCTGGAATACACATGTGTGTTCACACACATAAAGAGACAGTTACACACATATTGAACAGCCAAAGGAAGAGCAACCATAAATAACCTGACCTGTCACTCCTTCCAAGAATGGCCTTACCCACACATCAGATATGAACTGACCCCAGTCCAGACTGGGTAAATTGCAATTGATGTGCCACAAATAATGAAAAGTAACAGGTTGGTGGGAAAACCATTCAGTTAGGGGTGGGTTGTTACTCAGCACCAATGTGGCAATAGCTGACCGATACATCACTTTCTTTGCAGAGGAAGAAGCCAGTGGTTTTGTTTCTTTGTTTGTGTCTGTTACTCTCATCAGGAGAACAACATAGCTTTCAATCATCCCACAGTAAAGGCCATAGACTACTACCCTGCCCATAAAAATTCACCAGAACTTTTACAGTTATTTCCATAGCTGATATGGCTGATCATCATCATTACACTTGACTTGCTGTAGATATCCACAAAACAGGAAGCTGAATTTACAGCTTCTTTAAAGCCAGACCAGAACTGTCACCAGTGTATCACACCTGTTCCCGCCTCCCTCCTTCTGAGGACCCACAGCACTGACCTGCAGGAGCCTTCTATCTGTCCCACCTTTGAGAACCACCTTGACCAAGGACACGGCATTTACAGAGAATGAGATGCAGAAGCCTCCGTCCCCGGGACAAGGAAGGGTTCTCCCAGTACACAAGTCTCCTAATTTATTTATGAGATTTCAGCTGTGCCAGGTGTCACTGGCCTTTAGGGCACATTGATGACTTTAACTTGCTTGATTAAAATGTGAATACAGAATCAAAGAGACAGGTCAGGAGCTGAGAGTGTCACTCACTGAGCACAGGGAAGGTCACCTCTGAGCAATGCGACTGTTTTCTAGAGTTAAGGTTTTTGTGATACCACATGTTTTCAGGGCTACACAGTCACGGACCAAAGTGATGGCTTTTGAAAGAGTATTTGGGGCCCAAAGACAATTTGCAGAAACGACCCTGAGAGTGCACAGACCCTTGACCCTTCACCCTATTTTCCCTTACATCATAATCCAAGCAGCCATTGAACATTTGCTGGAACTCAGAATCTGTGTTCTGGAGGTATGTACTGATATGCAGGGTGGATTTATTCCAGATCCTCTAGGGATCCACCCCAGGACTCACACCACATACGGTCACCCTGTGCAGTTTCCTCTACTCTGAGGCTGGCCCTCAGAGGACACCCATCTCCTTAGCCCTTGACAGTTTCAAAAATCCTGACCAGTTGCTCTCCCCTCTCTCTCACTCCCTCTAACACGGGGCCTGGAGTCCCTCTGGTGTTGACAGAGGGGAAGGGTCACCCTGGAAGTCATGTACTCCTCCTAGTGTCTCCACCAAGGGTGCATGATGTCTGTATTTGTTTCCTTTCCCATGGCTGTGATCAAATACCTCCCAGAAGGTACTTATGGAACTACTTACGTGGCTTAACTCAAAGGTGGCCTATCGCCGTGGCAGGGGTGTGGCAACTGATCACATCGCTTCCGTAGTCAGGAAACAGGAAGAGATGGACACTGGGCACCATAAACTCATGCCCAAGGGGTTCCAGAAAAACTACATTCAATTCTCCTTTTCATTCAGTGAAGGACCCCATCCCATAGATGGTGCCACTCACTTTCTGGGTGGGTCTGACCTACCTTCACAGTCACACCTAGAAGTGTGTTCCCATGGAGATTCCAAACAGAGTTCAAGATGAGCTGCCATGATGCCTATGAGACTGAAGCCTCAGTCTCGGCTTGGGGCTTCCCTAGAGAGGCTCCATATTCTATCATTACTCATTATTTCTCTCTCTCTCTCTGACTCTCTCTCTCTCTCTCTCTCTCTCTCTCTCTTGGATATTTTCTTTATTTACATTTCAGGTGTTTTCCCCTTTCCAGGTCTCCCCTTTGGGAACCCCCTATCCCATCCCTCTCGCCCTGCCTCTATGAGGGTGTTACCCACCCACCCACTCCCATCTTCCTGCCCTGGCATTCTCCTACACTGAGGCATCAAACCCCCTCAGGCCCAAGGGATGCTCCCCACAGTGATGTACAACACGGCCATCCTCCGCCACATATTTGGCCAGCGCCATGGGTCCCTCCATGTGTACTCTTTGGTTGGTGGTCCAGTCCCTGGGAGCTCCAGGGGGTCTGGCCAGTTAACACTGTTGCTCCCTCCTTGAGGCTGCAAACACCCTCAGCTCCTTCAGTCCCTTCTGCAACTCCTCTATCGGGGACCCCGTGCTCAGTCCAATGGTTGGCTGTGAGCCTCTGCCTCTGTATTTGTCAGACTCTGGCAGAGCCTCTCAGGAGTCAGCCATAGCAGGCTCCTGTCAGCAAACACTTCCAGGCATCCATAATAGCATCCAGGCTTGTTGACTGTATATGGGATGGATCCCCAGGTGGGGCAGTCTCTGGATGGCCTTTCCTTCAGTCTCTGCTCTACACTTTGTCTCCATATTTCCTCCTGTGAGTGTTTTCTAAAAGCACTGAAGCATCCACATTTTGATCTTCCTCTGTCTTCTTGGGCTTCATATGCTCTGTGAATTGAATCTTGGGTATTCTGAACTTTTGGGCTAATATCCACTTTTCAGTGAGTGCATACCATACCATGTGTGTTCTTTTGTGACTGAGTTACCTCACTCAGGATGATATTTTCAAGTTCCATCTGTTTGTCTGTGAATTTCATGAAGCCATTGTTTTTAATAGCTGAGTAGTATTCCATTGTGTAAATGTACCACATTTTCTGTATCCGTTCCTTTGTTGAGGGACATCTGGGTTGTTCCCAGCTTCTGGCTAGTATGACTGCTATTTTTATCATCATTACTCAGCCATTTTCTATCATCATTACTCAGCTATTTCTATCACCATTACTCAGCTATTTTTATCATCATTGCTCAGCTATTTCTATACCATTACTCAGCTATTTCTATCATCATTACTCAGCTATTTCTATCATTACTCAGCTATTTCTATCACCATTACTCAGCTATTTCTATCACCATTATTCAGCTATTTATTATCATCATTACTCAACTATTTATTATCATCATTACTTAGCCATTTTCTATCACCATTACTCAGCTATTTTCTATTATCATTACTCAGCCATTTTCTATCATTACTGAACTATTTTCTATCACCATTACCCAGCTACTTGAAGGATACTGTCAAACTTCTGCTTAAACTTTTCACAGAACACAGTAAACAAAAGGGCACTAAACACTCTTTGTTCCTCTGTAACTTGAAGTTGACCCTCAGAGCTGAGGAGATAGCACACCTGCCTGTCCCACCATCTTCTCTCTCAATGCCTGGTGTTGCCCCTTGGCTTCCCAGTCCAGAGCATACTCCTGCCCCACTTCAGCTTTGTTCTGCACCAGCTCTTTCTTGGCAATTCCCAGATGCATTACTAGGGAGGACACAACAGGAAAACCCTGAAACAGGATTTAACAGGAAGGCTTTGGAAAATCAGCCACAAGCAGTGACTAGGACAGGTGGTGGCAGTGGCAAGCTTCTTCCCATATGAGGCTCATCCTGACTCCCATCCTCTGGAAGACAAGACAGACCTACCTGCCAGGCCTTTGGGATCCCAGCTTCACTGCCCCATCCTCTGGAAGGCAAGACAGACCTGCCAGGCCTTTGGGATCCCAGCTTCACTGCCCCAGACACACTTTCCTTGTGTGTTAGCCTGCTGTCCATTGTGATAACATCACACTAAAGGCTGTGTGATGCTGTAAACAAGAGGGTTATTTAGCCCACAGTCCTGGAGGTTCTCAAGCAGCAAGGCCCTGCTCTGGCAAGTGATCACCTCCAACCCCCACCTGTGCTCCAGGATAGGGAGAGCATTCATGGCAGGGGGCCTTCAAGGGAGGAGATCCCAGGACAAAACATGACACCAGGAAGCAGGAAGGGGTATGGTCTTTTATACCAACCTAGTATCACAGGAGCAGAAAAATCCTCTCTAGTATCGAGTTCTCAGAGGCTGGAGCACCAGGCAGACTCTCCCTCCTAAAGGCCCCATCCCATCTTAGCACCCTAGGCTGAAGACCACCAGTATGGAAACCTCTAGGGTAAGACATGTCTGAATCCAGCACGGGTGGTTTCATCATCCCATCCTTTGGGTGAGAGAACAGAGCTTGGGGCAGGCCCACAGGAAAGGAGGAAGAGGGCTGTTCTGGGATTCTAAGTCAAGATGCAGGGGTCTCTGGCTTCTAGAGAGCACAAAAATCGGACCTGGGCTTTCCGGGTCAGTCTTCCGTGACAGTTTCCGACGATAGGCTCCTTCCTTCCTTCTTGTCTGTCTTATTCTTTGTTCAGCTGAATACAAGTTAAGGCCTCCAAACAGAGGAATTGATCCAGGAATTCATTTTCTTCCCATGCTGTTCAGCTTCACGAGGGCCCCAGTGGTTGCGGCAGAAATTTCTGACAGGCCCAGCAGTCTGGCAAATTAAATCGTCCAACCCAAGCAAATCTTGACCCCCCAATTTCCTCCGCTCCCTAGGCCTGCCCGCCTTTTCCCTGATAGGGTATCCGTTTACCTCCCCACGGGGGCAGGTTAAATAATAAAAAGGCTGGAAACAAAAACAAGCCTGTGTTACAGGCAACCCACTGCTGGTATTGCTTTTTCATTATGGAAGCAAGAATCAGACCTCCAAGAACAAAGACGCCACTGCAGAGGAAGAAAGAGGGTAGGAAGGAGAAGGAACCTGGAGTCAGTTTCCGGAGGGCGGCCGGGCTGGGGCTGCCCAGAGCCTCGATTCTCCTCAGTCCCTCCAGGCAGGAATGGCCAGTGTGGGGCTTTCTGTGTCATGAATGAGAGAAGGGGGCTGGATAAAATATGGCTCCTCCTGGCTGCCCCAACTCAAGCAAACTCAGCCGCCTGCCTCTTATGCCAGGAGAGCCTCTCCACCTGCAGTCGGCCCGCTCGGTTTGCTTCCTTCACAGTGGATGTAACTTGAGTTCTCCCTGTTCCAAGTTCCAAAGAATAGAAATGCATGCATGCCTCTGCATCCCTGGAAGCCAACCAAGACTGCACAGGCCTTCATATGATTCCTATGAAGTGTGTGTGCATGTGTGCATGCGTGCCTGCCTGAATGAACGAAAGAGTGGCAGACTGAATATAGGGTGTTGCGAGGACAGACAAGAGTCACCATGGTTATTAAATGCCAAACTCTCTTACTGTGACTTAAATGCCAAATGAGCAAGAGTGTTCACATACATGCGCTCCTGGGAAGTCACTGCTGGTGGATCTTCTCAGATGGACTCCCTCGGTCAGAGGGCCTCCAACATGTCTAAAGAACAGAGACCCTGAATCCAGGCAAGGGAAGGATGATCCTTCTGCGAAATGTCACTCAGGGAAGCAGCAGGAGCTCAGAGCCTGCTAAATTTGACCCTGAGCAACTTTCATGGCTGTGGAAGACCGGGATGGGAGGGTCTCCTGAGAGGGAGGGGCTCCCAGTGACCCTGCAGTGGAGACAGCTGATGCCTGGGTTGTGTCCTTCGGGGACTTCATGTTTCTGATTCATTTTTAATTGTAATAACTGGGCATGGAACATAGCTAGGTCTTCGTCTCTGCTTTGCAGGCGCTCTACCACCCAGCGACTTGCTGAACCCTCCATTACAATTTATTTTGAGCCAGTGTCATATTCCACTGCCCAGAGTGACCTTGAACTCACTCTGTACAGACTGGCTTCCAACTTGCAATCCTACTCCAGCCTTGCCAGATGCTGAGGTTACAGATCTGCAGAACCATGGCTTGCTTATGCCTGTCTTAGTCTGTCATGTAGATGTGTTTGTGTTCTGAGGTCACCCCAGTGACAGCTTAGATGTGGCATTTATTCATTCGATTGGAGCTTTCTAAAAGCTTCCTGAGTTTTCAGTGAACCACACCTGTGGAGAGGTGGGGTCCCTGGGGGTTCCCTCTTTTCAGAGGCTCAGTGAATAGTTCAGTGTTAAAGGCCCTGACAATTCCTGCAGTCGAGACACTTGATTTTCTTGCTTTCCTTTTCATGGTCCTTTAGACTAAGCAACCTCTTTGATAAAGAACTTGTAAGAGGTTGATGATATAGCATGGTCCATAACTTGCTTGTCCAGAAAACATGGGGACCTTAGATTAGACCCCAGCACCTATACAAAGATCCAGGCACATTGCCTCCAACCTGTGATTCAGTCCTGGGAACGACAGATAAGATGGCACCAGAAGCTTGTGGCCAATGACTTACAGGTGAGCTCCAGATAAATGAGACACCTGGCTCAGAAAATAAGATGGGAAGTGTCCAAAGAAGATATCTGATGCTGACCTCTGCAGACCTCTGCTGTCACACATGCACACATACACATATGCTGTACACACACACTGCATGCCTGCACACTGTGTGCACGTATGCATTGCATGCAAGCACACACCACGTGCACATACATACATACATACATATGCACATACACATGCATGCAGGCTCAGCACGCAAGCACGTACTTGACACATATACGCAAGTACGTGTGCATGCATGCACGCACAGCATGCACACACTACCCAGGAACTATTGAGCCAATGGCAGGAAGCCCATCTTCACAAAGAACAAGTCCTACTGTGTGTTTAAAAAAAAAAAAAAAAGTGAGAAATTCGAAGCAAATGAAAACTTTGCTCAACTTCCCAGTGCCTGTCAAGCAAGCATGTGCTGGAGCTAAATCTGAAGTTGGATCAAAATCTGAGATATTGATGACCAGACGGCACCACACCATCCTTCCTGCTCCGCTCTCTCTTGGGGACACCAGCTTGCAGTGTTCAGTCGATTGTGAAGCTGTCTACACTAACTGCACACTGCCCTGTTCTGTGCTCACAGCCTCCTGTAATGAGTCCCTCCGTGGAAGGCTGTACCCTTAACCCTGCCTCTGCCAGACAGATTCTAAAGAGTCTACAGGGCTCCATTGCAGCACGTGCCCACTGGCTCTGAGCTATCAGAGCTGCATGACTTTCCGGCCTCCCAGCATCCGAATACAGGCTTTGCATATGGCTAGGCTTCTGACAGCTCCTTTGGGTGTCAGGCAGCGACAGTGCTTGCCTTCCTCCAAAGATGTTTTTCAAACTTAGAAAATTCAGAAGTGCCCTGATATTGTCCACACAACTCAGTTCCAGCTCAGACTTGTCACAGATCTTCACCCCTTGGTTCACATTGCTCTGTCTCACGGCAGCATCTGACCATTGAGATGCAGGCAATGGTGTTTCCTCCCCAGGACCTAAGCTCTTTCTTAGATGTGTAGAAGCTCACAGGCCTGCTGCCCACTCTCACAGACCTTGCATCCTTTCAGGAGCCTCCCCACTGGCTAGGAATGGATCTAGAGAAAGTGGGACAGAAAGTCCTTTACATTCCCACAATTGGAATGTAAAACCCTGACTTGCATGTGGCTTTTGGGGCAGGGGGCTTCGGCGAGAGCCTGAGATGTCTCAGCCCAATGTAGGTCTGTACAGAAAATCCCATACCTTCTTTACCAACTTGCATCATCTTGAAGTTGGGCTTCAAATCCTCTTCCTGATAGGAATGTCACTGTCACCCAACATAGGCCTTAGTTAGTCCCTTGCAAGCCTAGAGACTTCCTTTTTATGTTGAAGTGGTCTGTCACTCCCATTGATGGCAGCCCGAATTCTGTCCTTTTCTGTCACTTTCTCTTCCACATGAAGAAATGAACCCCAAACGAGAAGTGAGGGAGGGGCTTCATACAGAGGGAGACAGCAAAGAGAACCCCAAAGAATTTGTGGCACTCCTGAGCCCAGCTGTGCATGCAGCATGATTTTCAAATGTGAAGCTAATATGGTGAATTGACTTTCTGTCCCTGAGCTGGGTAGTTTTTTTCAACTTGAAACAAACAAGAGTCATTTTGGAAGATGGAACCTTGGCAGAGAAAGTACCTCTATCAGATTAGCCTGGGCAAGGCTGTGGTGCATTTTCTTAATTGGTAATTGATGAGAGAAGCCCCATCTTATTTTGGTGGCAACATCCTTCCATGGGCAGCAGCATCCTTCCATGGGCAGCAGCATCCTT
>NC_034592.1:161251288-161258788 GCF_900095145.1 Mus pahari
AGCAGCATCCTTCCATGGGCAGCAGCATCCTTCCATGGGCAACAGCATCCTTCCATGGTGTCTGCTTCAGTTACTGATTCCAGGTCCCTGCTGTTTGCATTTCTGTCCTGACTTTCCTTAGTGATGGAATATAGCCTGAGAGTCATAAACTTAAATATTTGTTAACAATCATGGTTTTATCACACCAATAGAAAATCTAAGACAGATCTAACCATGCCCTAGGTACACTTTAACTTGGTAACCTTATGTAATAAGGTATTCACAGCCTTGTGGATTGATCAGGAGTGCTGAGCAAGGGGACCTCAGGACCAGAGCAGACAAGAGCTTCCTTGCTTCCTTGCTGATGATCTGTCTAGATAGTACTGGTGCACTGGATGGCAGCCATGCCTCTTAGCCATAATGACCAGTTGTCCTCACTGCTTTGTTGCATTTCTCTTGAGTCATTTCAAGCTAGATAATAGCCATTGAAACCAGGGAAGTGTTGACACAGAGAGAGTGGGAGTCCACCCTAAGGCAGGCTGAGAACTCAACTCTTGGGTGCTGGCCTTCCCCTCTGTCCTCAGAGCCGGGATGGACTGGTTGTGGAAGGGCTCAGTCAGCTGTGAGGAAATGAAGCAAGAAATGTGTGGTAGAGAGGCACACTCAACTCTCATCTGGCCTCTTCAGTCTTCCTGCCTTTGGTGGAAGAATCTGGGACAAGGCAACAGTAGAGGTATAAGGGACACAACCTACAGAAGCCAGAGCAGTTCACACCCCTGTACACTCCCCCCCTCCAGATGTTTCTGCTGGTGTGATTTAGGTCTAAATTAGTTGAGTTAAGCAAATCACATCTATGGTGCTTTTGAGCTAGTCAAGAGATGGTGATTCCCCTCAAAGGAGGGCCTAGGTCTTCTTCACATCAGAGACACACTTTTCACTGACTGGGAAGCCAAGATCTACCTTGCTGTGAACTCAGAGCTGGTTATTCCTAGGACCTTGAGGCTTTAGTTTTGAGACCTCAAGGAGCTGAACAATCCAAGTACCTAAAGAAGCTTAACAGAGAGAACTCCTGTCTGTGGGGAGGACACAGCCAGTGACTCTCTGGCTGTATCCTGGGGTGATTACAGAGTCAGCCACCCAGCATGGCTCTGCTTGAGCCTATGCTACACAGAAACTTGGAGAGACACTACAGATGTATGCATCATTCTGGACTACTCCACTCAAGGGGCTATAGGGCAGGGATGAGAAACTGCCACTGGGATGGGTCAGAGGTCACTCTATGCTGTGAGATAAAGAGCCAGTTGTGGCATCTCCAGCCTGAGCACTGGTGCTCACACATTCTTAAAGGAAGTGTAAATGCTCCTGCAAATCATCCTTTGTGTGTAACAGTAGCAATAAGTAACAAAGAAGCTGTCATGTTTGTGTGTAACAGTAACATCCTTTGTGTGTAACAGTAACATCCTTTGTGTGTAACAGTAACAGTGCAACAGTAACAATAAGTAACAGTGAAGCTGTCATGTTTGTGTGTAACAGTAACAGTGAAATAGTAATAGTAAGTAAAAAGGAAGCTGTCATGAACTAGGGAAGGAGAGGCAGCAGAGCGGTTGGACCAGAGAAAGGGGCTGGAAATGGTATAATACACCATCCCTATTTCAAAATCTGAAATTTAAGAGAGAGAGAGAGAGAGAGAGAGAGAGAGAGAGAAAGAGAGAGAGAGAGAGAAACAAGTGGCTTTTGACCTGTTCATGGAAAACACACAGAAAGGGTGCATCTCCTCGAGCCCATCCCTTCTTACCCTGTGTGTTCTTTATCCCCGAGGTTTGCTGGGTGATGCTACTGGCGATTTTTTTGGCTCAACTTTGTCAACTGTTTTTACTCCTGCCTTTCTTCCCAGAAATCCCTTGATGCTCCACCACAAAATGCTCTGGGACACTTCTTCTCTGTGATATAATGCCCTCAGCTATCTTAAGGACCGTGCCATTAAATAGTGAGTAGAAGAGACATTCTGTCTCGCTTTCTCAATGACCTTAAATTATACATTTCCTCCCCCCCCAAGATTGCCCCCATTGCTGCATTATTTAAGTAGAAAGAGCTAAATAAAGGAGACTCATATTCTTCATTCTGAATTTGTGGAAAAGTATAAATATAATGACTTTTTTTTCCAGAGCCACAGATTCACTGGCATGGGATGGTTGGCCCCCTTTGTGTAGAGATTGATTTTGAGGTCCCAACATCTTGTGCTGTGATTGGAAGAAGCTCTCACCCAGGCATTTTCTATTGTGGCTGTCACAGAAAAGCAGTGTGCAGAGGTGGAGCCTGCAGAAGGGAGTGTCTTCCTTCCCCGTGTGACCATTGTATGTGGCCCTAGAGCTGGTGCTCACCCAAACGCTGTCCATACAAGATTCATGTTCATAATACACATAGACATTTCATGCACACAAACCGGTCTTCAGCAGACCAAGCTGAACTTTCCAGTGGGATTCGAATGAGTTTTTGTTTACTCATGGGTCTCCTTGCTAACCTTGGGACTTTCTAGTTGGATGGTAACCCAACCAAGGGGAGAAACCGCTACTCAAAAACCAGATAAGTGTCCACAAAACCTACACCCAGTTAAATGACACTAATCAGATCACATATCTTTAATGTGGGGAAAATACAGCACTGTTCAGGAGCAGGGAAGGCAAGGCTGGGATGTAGCGCAGTCCTCAGAGCAAAGTCCATGCCTATCACTGTGTAAACCAGATATGATGGCACAGACCTGTGCTCTCAGCTTGGGATGTAGGCAGGGGCATTAGGAGTTATTCTTGGTCACATAATGAATTGGAGACCAGATTGTGCTACGTAAGACTCTGTCCTAAAGACAGAACAAAACAAAACAAAACAAAACAAAACAAAACAAAACTCAAGCAAACCAAAGATAAACACACACAGTGTGACTCCACACAGCTCCAACCCAGCATCTCCACTCACTGGCTCTAACAAATAACTGCTTTGTGCCTCAGTTTATTCGGCTTCAAACTGAATCAAGTAGGTATAAAGCACTTAGACACTGGGCCTGGATGAAGAGTTAGAGTCTTACTGCTATGCTTTGAGAAGATGGGTTTTGTACAAGTGGCCAGCACAGAGATGTCATGACCTTATCTGTTTGCTGATTCATTCATACCCTACACTGGGTTTTTGTCTGTGCTCTGTGGACAGTGCCAGGGGTGGGTGTGACTGACCTGTGAAGTTTCTCCTTTTTAAAAGCATAGCTTCCCTCATCCAGGTTAGACAGACCAGGGCCTGCCAACATCCATCCTCTGCTTTCTTTGTAACTGGAGATTGGCTTGCCTTCCATGAATATTGGGTGAGTCCAGAGAAGGTAGCAGATAACTAATTCCTCTAAAGCCCCTTAAGACTCAGAAAGTAGACATTTCAGAAAGTTCAGGAAGTACCTGAAGCAAACCAAATTCACAAGGCTCTTTATTCCCCAAAGTTATACAAACAAGGAGGACTACTAAAGAAATAGTAGTCCCAGCTGCCTGGAAAAGAGTCTGTGACCTTTGGATTGCTTATCTGTCACACACACAGCTCTAGGGCTGTAGTTCTCATGAGCTATGATCTAGGCTGGGGGGGTGCTTTTCATTATGTGACCCTTGGGTCACCAACATTCATGTAAATATCTCCAATGAAATCACTGGTTTTCCAAGTTGGACTTGGGTGGAATCTTTGCCTTAGTCTGTTGTGGGTTGTCTATCTGGGGTTAGTAGACAATTTGCTCACATCATCCTAAGACTAATGTCACACATCGGTGTCAAGCACACAAGGTCAGTGAATGGAAATGAGAAGCATACAGGTGTCTGTGAAGAGTGACGTTTCCCTGTTTACCAATCTTTCTGGACCTTCTAAAAATTTCAGCAGCCCTGGGTCTTCTGTAACTGAAGTTGATGAAGGAAAGATTCAAGGTTTAGCTGTCCCCTTCTGTAACCTAACTCAAGTGTGCTTTTGTCATCATGAAGTTTTGGGGGCAGCATGTAACATACACAGGAATGTTTTTTTCTTCTCAACAACTATAAAGGTTTATATTTGGGGGCAGGAAGATGTTGACTGCCAGAAGACATTTCTAAGATAACATCCAGGTGAGAACAAGGGGTAGCCAGTGTGAATATGCTTGGCCCAGGGAGTGGCACCATTTGGGGGTGTGACCCTGTTGGAGTAAGTGTGGCCTTATTGGAATAGGTGTGTCACTGTGGGTATAACCCTCATTCTAGTTGTTTGGAAGCCAGTTTTCTCCTAGCAGCCTACAGATGAAGATTCGGAATTCTCAGCTCCTTCTATACCATGACTGACTGGACACTGCAATGTACCTGTTTTGATGATAATGGACTGAACCTCTGAACCTGTAAGCTAGCCCCAATGTTGTCCTCATAAGCGTTGCCTTGGTTATCATGTTTGTTCACAGCAGTAAAACCCAAACTAAGATAGCCAGCATCCTCCGGACACTCCCTGCACTTCCCTCACTGGGCAGCCACTGGCTCTGTGACTGAACAACTGTTCCCATGATATATGGTGGAGATCCCTCCTTCTAGAAAATAAAATCAGTGATGATACGCCCACTTGGTGCAGATAATCAGATTAAATGTTTCCTCTTGTCTTCAGATTTAATCAGGGCTATCATCCATCTGCCCAGGAAGAGACAGCTCTGCTTAGCACCACCCTCCAAGCAAGCATCCCTTCTGGTTCACCAAGGGTTTTAGGGCACTAATTAGTTATCATATCCTTCTAAAACAGTGTCCTGAGATGGCAGGAGTCACGTGCTATTGCAGAAGCAGGATGCGCAGAGAAGACTATGGAATGTATTAAGAAGTCATTTCAGGGACTGTGGGATTAGTGTAGTTGACAGAGGGCTTGCATTTCTCACAGGAGTCGATAGGCTTGACCTCAGTGCTGAAAAAATGTCATTTTGGGTAGTTTATCTTTATTATTACAAAAATATATAATTAGAAAGAGAAACAAACAAAATTAGGCACAGCATTCAGCTCTCATTCACTCAAATGACGACACTGGGGTACAGCTTCTCAGTCCAGAGAGCACTGACCACCCTGGGGACACTTGACATATTTGATACGTGTTATTTGGTTGTCCTAATTCTCCCCATACTTTGGGTGACAGCTGCTTCTGGCATTTAGTGGGCAGAGGTCAGAGGAGCCATTAAGCATACAAACATGTAATCTCCCCTACCAAGGCAACGTCTGCCCAAAGTGACAGGGCTGAGATTAAGATGGCTGATGTGGTGGATATGTGTGTGTGTGTGTGTGTGTGTGTGTATGTGTGTGTGCATGTGTCTGTGTGTGTATGCCTGAGTGTGTCTCTCTATGTAATGTGTCTCTATGAGTGTATATCTGTGTGTATGCGTCTGTGTGTATGCTTGTATGTATGCATGTGTGTGTCTGTGTGTAATATGTGCATGTGTGTGTCTCTGTGTATGGGTCCATGTGTGTGACTGTGTGTGTATCTGTGTGAATGTGTGTGTATGTATGTGTGTGCATGTGTCTGTGTGTAATGTGTGTGTATGCGTGAGTGTGTCTCTCTATGTAATGTGTTTATATGTCTCTCTGTGTGTATATGTGTCTGTGTGTATTTCTCTGTTTATGTGTCTGTGTGTATGCATGTGTGTGTCTGTGTGTGTATCTGTGCATATGCATGTATGCGTGTGTGACTGTGTGTGTTTGTGTGTATCTGTGTGAATGTGTGTGTGTGGTATGTGTGGTGTCTATGTGTGTCTGTTTGTCTGTGTGTGTGTGTGTGTGTGTGTGTGCACTTCTGTGCATTTATGAGTATGCAAGTGCACATCCACAGCTGTGAGTGTGTCTGCAGAGGTCAGAGGTCAGCCTCAGCTGCCACTCCGCCCTTGTGTTCTGAGAGAATGTCCCTTGATGAACTGGAGCTTGTTGATTAGGCTGAACTTGTTGGCCAGCGTGCCTCAAGGAGATTCTCGTGGGAAAGTTCCTTACTGATGCAGTATTACTCAAGCCCTTACTGCTCAAACTCTCAATGTCAATAAAATGGGCAGAAAGGGGGAAGTATTTGGGTACCATCACTGTCGCATCTTAAGCTGCCACCCATCTCATGAGAAATTAGGAAGTGTTCACAGTGATGAGGTTCCAACCAATGATCACTTGTGTCATACATGTAAGGGTCACTTTGTGCACATAGACAGTAACTGCACTGTTTCCTGTCTAAATGAGGCCACAGCCTGTGATAGCTGTGGGACCCAGAGATCCCATGTTTGAATTCCAGGCCATGTCCAGGTGGATACAAACTGCAGAGCAGATGGTTCACATAGGTCTGTTGGCATTTGGTGTTGGTTTGGGGAACCCTAGGACTCCATTGTCAGGTTAGCAAAACACAGCAGAAGAATACAGGTGTTTGCAGGGTCTCCCAGAAGTCGACCGCACAGGCAAAGCTAACAGCCCACCCTTGTCCCTTCTCACTGCCTTTCTGAAGAGAAAAAAAAAATGTCAGCAGATTTTGCCCAGCCCTGCCCTCTGAGTGATGGTGACAGGCCTGCTGTCAGATGGTGTTTCTGAGGTGGATTTACATAAGGAAGACATTCGGGAGACCTGATTCTGGGTGAGCGTCACTCAGAGTCACGTTCCTTTTCCAGTCATGAGATTCCATGGGTCAGGGGAAAAGGCCGGCTCCTGCAGTCTGCAGGGTGGGCCTGCATGTCTGTGCCAGTCACCTCCGCATCACCACAACCAACAGCACAGATGATGGATTTATAAAGGGAAAGGTTGATGTGGCCGCTTTTTGGTGGGTTCCAGGCTGTGCCAGGTGGTCCCTTTGGGCCTGGCTGGGGCATGACTGCATGCTCAGAGAAAAGCCACCCACCTTACAGCCAGGAAACCAGAGAGAAGGGGTCAGAGATCAAGACCCACAACCCCTTCAAAGTTCCAAAGTGAATGAGGCCCAAATCTTCCGTAAGAACATACGCCCCAGAAGGTGTCATCTCCCGGCAGTGCCTCAGGAGGCAGCTTCCAACACAGGGACCTTCAGGGGCTACCACAGCTCCAAGCTGCTGCGGTCACAAGTCTGTGTCTTGCTACTGGTTCTTCCTTTCATACTGCAACAGGGATGGAGTGGAGCCTTAGGTGTGGGGGTGGATATGGGTCCCAGGTATGGTGCTGCAATCCTTATAAGGCCTTGACAGAGTATTCCTCCCTAGTCCAGGATACATCTCGGGCCCCTGATCTGCCTGTTTAAAAATATCCCTATGTTCGTTTGTTAAGGAGTGAGAGTCAAGTGTTCGAGCTCACCCAGGCTTGAACAAGGTCAGAACCATATCTGGTTCCCCTTCATATCTGACTCCTCATTTTCAGGGATGAGGTTGGGTATGCCTGAGATGGCCTGAAAGGGACACTTGTGGAGAAAGACATCCTTCTGCAACCCTCCAAGGCTCCAAGGCAAGTCGTCCAAGGCTGCTTCAGGGCCTTTATGCTTCTCTGTATGGAAAAATTTAGTTTGTCATAATGGTTAATG
>NC_034592.1:161263788-161282143 GCF_900095145.1 Mus pahari
AGCTGAAGCCCAGAGGTGGGTAGGGAAGTACGACGAGGCCACGCTCAGTTGCCGTTCAGAATATAACGTGGATGTAAAACCGGCTGTGTGCCAGGTGCCTGCTCACCCTGAGGTCTTCAGTTCTCACCTGCCTATGAGGGACCCATTTGCAGAGTCCTTTGGTGACAGTGGCAGGAAAGAAACTGGGCATTGAACCCTGAGCCTCACACATGCTCTCTAGCTCTAGCACTGGACTCTGTCCTCGGCCCTCACAGCCTTTTCAAGCAGGGTCTCACTAAGTTACCCACGTTGGCTTTGAACCTGGGATGACCCTATGCCTTCCTAGTAGCTGGGACATGACTGGAGCTGCCAGGCCTAAATCTCGCCCATTCCGTGTGTTCTGGCTGTGTTGGCTTTCATCCCGTAGGACATTGGTTGCTTTTATTGGCCTCAGTTTCCCTGTTTAGAGTCGGTATCTGTTGTATCCATCATGAGGCTGTAAATTGCAAGGTGGCTGTCTGGGTTTTCTCAGCTTCCCACCAGTTTTCTTTTGCTGGGTTTACCCTTTACCCCATAACTCCCTCAGCCCTGAACTCTTGCCTGACTGATTCAAGCTCTTCTTTTTAAAATCTTAATTTTATGAATGTGCATTTGTGTTGGTGTGTCTAGGTCACATGCGTGCAGGTGCCTACAAAGGCCAGAAGAGGAAGTGAGATGCTCAGGAACTGGGTGTATTGGGTGGTTTGAAACCCACACTGTGCATGCTGGAAACTAAACTCAGATCTCTGGAAGAACTGCAGACATTCTTAACAGCTGAGATGTCTTTCCAGTCCCCACACAACAAATTTTTCTACAATTCTTGTAATTTTAGTCTTCTGGAACCTTACATTGTAGATTTAATTTTTATAGCTAGTATGTTATTGCTAGCTTATAAAATAATCAAATCTGTATTTTTTTAACTTTCAAATTGAATTCGATTACTTATTTTTCTAACATTTTTAAATTAATTTTAAAAATCATTTGCTTTTCTAACTTTAGGATTTTTTACATAATCGTAACGCGCTCATGATTTCCCCCTATGACATACTATACTAAGTACCTTTCATTTTCCTAGTTCCTTTTTTCAATATCTTATCAGACTTGGCAGTTTTACCTTTTTCCCCCTTCCCTTTATGGGTAATCCTTAAAAATTTAACACATTCAACTTTCAAAGTCTAACGTGAATAAATATTTATATTCTCTTTTCAAAGAACAGGCAGACCTTGGAACCCCATGACTCTGATCGGCCCCTCTTAGATCTTCCTGTTCTCATTAGGGTGTTTAATTTCCACCTTCTTGTAAGCCACCCACATTAGACAACTTCTGAGGATCAAGTGCAGGGGCTTAAAGGGATGAAAAATGGGATGCAGAAGTCATGAGAAGAAGGGCCAAGCAAGGGGCTCAGCCATGACAGGGAGAAGGCACGAGACGTAATTAGAGTTAACGCTCTGGAAACTTCCACAACTGAGGGACCAGAATCCACACATCTAAGAAGCACAATGAACCCTGAGCTCCAGAAGTGTAGCGTCCCCCAATTAATCCTCCCTGATGGACGGACAGAAGGATAGGAGCCAGGGGTGACAGACATTCAGGAGGGCAGCAGCCAGCTGAAGAGCCAGCTGCAAAGACCCAAAGCTCATGTCAAGAAGTTGTTTGGTGGCCATCCAGCCCAGGAGAAAACTTTCTTAGGGGCGAAAGTTTAAGGTTGTTGGCATCAATCTATACCACATGCACCATTGCCAAAGAGCCTTTCAACACGAAGAAACTGTGATCTGTACATATATCATTAAAAGGATGTTTAATGTGAGATATTTCCAGAAGAATCCAGATGATACTTTAATAATAAATCTGAATTCTCAATGAGGTTACAATTTAGTTCTTTAATTTGTTTTATCCTGATATACAAATCTGCGATAGGACCAACAAGCTTTAGTGTGTGTATGTGTGTACATGCACATGTGTGTGTACATATGCACATATGTGTTTAGGCATGCAAGTGTATGCATAAGTATGTGCATATGTGTTTAGGTATGCACATGTGTATGCACATGCATATTCGTGTGCATTCTGCACTTACGTGCAGAGAGACATGTATTATATGCGTGCTTATGTGGGGAAAGCCTCAGTTGTCATTTCCAGACTCTGTCCATGTTGCTGTTTTGAAATAAGCTCTCTCCCTGTGCGGGAGCTGCCGATTTGCTCGGGCTGGTCAGTCAGGAATCCTCAGCTGAGTTTCTGCTTCTGCCTTCATCAGAACTCATGCCCGGACCTGGCCTTTTGTGTGGCTTCATGGATCACACTCCAGTCCTCAGGCTTTTGTGCAGAGCACATTACCAACTGGGCCACCTCTCCAGCTCCAACAAGACTTATTTTTCTGTTCACATGAAGCTTAATGTTTGGATCACTTTTTTTTCCCCCTCAGGTCATGAGGAGGAAATCTAATGAAATATTAACTAAGTGAATAATTTCTAGAATATTCCTTAGCAACTGTAACCAGTGTATACAGGAAGTCTGTGAACAAATATAATGACCATTACTTTTATAATATAAAAATTTAAAGCAACTTTCAGAACATAGATTAACGATGAAGTTGATAAAAATGTGTTAGTCAGTGAAATTCTAGAGAGCAAGGGTTAGAAACCTCCCTGTGGCCTACAAAGTTTGAAATATTTACTCTCTATTCCTGGAAGAGAAAGTGCCCAGCCCTGTTNAAAAAAAAAAAAAAAAGATGTGGGCTAGTCACAATTAACAAATAGGATAAACAATGAAGATAAAGACCCAGGCACAACATGGAAGAGTGACTCGAATGTTACAGGACTAACTAAGCACTTCTGAAGTGGATAACCAGTGACTCGAATGTTACAGGACTAACCAAGCACTTTTGAGGTGGGTAACCAGTCACGTTTGAATTGTGACAGCATGGACAAGTCCTGCACAGGCTCAAGGCAGACCAAATGAAATGAAATGAAATGAAATGAAATAATCCTAGTATTGGGGAGTAGGGTTAAGGCAGAAAGTCCTACCCCTAGTCAAGGAGCTATTAGCATTTGATAGCTGCTGGGGGAGGAAAGAGTTAGTTTAGGGTGTGGTACTTCGTAGGTGGACAATGCTCCAGGATGAGCCCACACCCAATAGTACATAGAGAGAGAGAGAGAGAGAGAGAGAGAGAGAGAGAGAGAGAGGTAGAGAGGGAGGGAGGGAGGGAGGGAGAGAGGGAGGGAGAGAGGGAGGAAGGAGGGAAGGAAGCCTCTGAACCCAGGAGGAGATAAGGGAAGAGCTGGGAGGGAGAGCTGCCAAATTACTGACTCATTTACTGGTATATATTGCCGCCCTGCCATCTTATATAAGATCTGTTTGGGGGCAAGCATGTCGTACAGTTAGTTGAGTTGTTTGCAGGCGTGCACAGTGTCCTGGGTTTCATCCCCATTACCACGTAAGCTGGATATGGTGGTTCACACTCGCGGCACTCCAGAGCAAAGGCAGGAAGTTCGGGTGTTCGAGGTCATCCTGGGCTACATAAGGAGTTTGAGGCCAGCCTGTGATTCAAAAGACTGACTCAAAGGCAAACAAAACAAAGACTTCTGTTTTTGTACAGTTAAGCTGTTCTATAATTAATTTAGAATTTTTAAAAATGCAATATAAAACTGAGAAAAGAGGAAGTATCCCGGCAGGAAGGAGAGCTGACAACACAAACAGGCAGAACTGGTAACTTTGCCAGGGCCCGATGCCCAACTCCATCATCAAACTCAGGATGAGTTCAGGAAGGGACAGCACTCTTAAATGTGAGTGATATTTGAAATAGCACCTTTCTTGTCAAGGCAGAGGGACCAGGAGGACCCTGCAGCTGAGCCTGCTATCTACAGAGCTGCACCTCCAACCGCCATCCAAAAGCCGAGTCAAACTGGGCACCGGAGATGACTCCCAGGGTGGTCTCCTATGCTAGGCAAGGACCCACCTTTCAATTGTATCCCCAGCCTGTTTTGTGAATCTCATTCCGATAGAGAGCTTCATTAACTTGCCCAGAGTAGCGCTGAGGTGACTTTGAAGCCTGGGTGACCAGATAAAGACTTCTTTAACAGTCACATCTCCTGTCTATTTCTACTTTTGTATCCCTGGCATCTGTCACTGTCCCTCGGAGAAAGCTGACTGTTTATCCTACCTGGGTTGGGATAAATTCAAGACTCTATGTTCTCCGTGAGCTTAAAATATTGATCTGAAAAAAAAAAAATGTTAGCTGTGCATAAGAAAAGTACACAACAACCATCTGGCGCCTTTCATCCTCGAAGTTTAGAACTGTGCTGAACTCTCAAAGCCCGCGGGGCTATGTGGAAGAATAGGAATAAGATAGTCGCATCCCAACACGGGAGCACGTGTTAGGAGACATTTTAATGGCAAACAGGTCAATCAGGGTATAATTGCCTCTGATCGGCACTCTAGAAATCAGAAACATTCTTTACCTAGACCGAGTGCCACTCGAAAAGATGACAGCTTTCCCTTGCTTTGAAAATTTCAAAGACAATCAAAGCCCTGAGTCCCAGGCTGAGCCTCTGAATGCAGCACTGGCAGAGGCACGAGACTGGAATGGAGAGAGAAACCCCACAGCAGGATGATACTGTGCTCAGCGTGCAGGCATGGGGGACGAAAGTCACAGACAAGTCCCACTGCATCTCAATGAGGTGCCCATGGGGTACTTTCTACTCTGACTCTCAGCTGGCGAGACCAGTCCTGGAGACAGTTGGGGTGTGCTTCTACTCTGGGCACATGGCCTTTCTGCCCTGTGTAATGTAACCAGAACCCCCTTAGGTTCATTTAACCTTACAATGAAGTGCAAAGGGTACCAGGGAGAGATGATGCTGTTAGAATGGGCAATGTCACCTAATTAGAATATACTTTTTTGGTTACTTGTCTGGGAGCAGAATCAAAGCTGAGGGACTGTCACCAGACAGTGTCATTCCTCTGGATAAATTGTGGTCACTTGCATGTGTGTGCCACAGATGGTTCTGCCAGAGGTAAGATTAAATTCTCGGAACTGTGACTACAGCTTGGTAGTAACACAATTGCCTAGTGTGTGTGTGGGGGGGGCAGTTCAAGCCACAGTACTGGAAAAATAATTTAAATTGCTGACTTAGTCTTGCAATCCAACATTGCCTCAAAGGAGTTTATTTTAAAAAGGATCTGTCAGACTGAGTATGGACGTACCTGTAATTCCAGAACTTGGGAGGCTTAAACTGGTGGCGTGTGAGTTCAAAACCAACCTGGATTACATAGGAAGAACTTGTTTCAAGGGACCCAATGAAAAGTACCGGGGTGCTGGAGCAATAGAGCAGTTCCTGAAGGGCTTGCCTTGCAAAACTGAGCATCCTAGCTCAGTCCTGAAGAACCAGTTAATAAAACAGACATAACTACCCACCAGTCACGAGTCACGTAGGCTGCAATCCCATTGCTGGAGAGGTAGAGGCAGGAAGATCCCTGCTACTCTCTGGCCAGTGAGAGAGCATGTTTCAAACATGAAGGGGGTGGGGGGGTCACCTGAAAACAATTACTGAAGTTGTACATGTATATGCATATATTTATACCCCAAACACACAGGACTAAACACATACTTGTGTATATCCATGCATATTAAAAACCCTCATATTAATAATAGTAATTGCATAAATAAGACCTGTCAATATGCTTCAAGATTTATTTATTTTACTATGAGTGTTTGCCTGTGTGTTTGTATGCGTGCCTCTTATGTGCGTTGCCTGAGGAGGCCAGAGGAGGATTTGGGATCTCCTAGAACTGGGTCTATAGAGATTGTGAGCCACAATTTGGATGCCTAGAACAGAACCAGTGGCCTCTGCAAGAGCAGCCATTACTCTTGACTGCTGAGCCACCTCTCCAGCCCTGGGCTTTTCAATGTGTTTCTAGTTAAATGTTTAACTTTCAGCAGCTGTGGGCCATGTGCGGATGTGTGCTATGACAGACTCCTTATTACTGACTTAGTTTGTCAAGGTGAGACAGCCTATGGCCATGGCCACATGTTGGGTTGACATACCAGTACTGACAATTAGACATCTCTACCCCACTCTCCCTAGAATCCATCAAGTGGCCGCTCACTTTCTCTGACCCTCCTCAGCAGCCATTACTCTCTTCTCTTATTAGAAAAGTTGTCCTTTTAAAAGCACTATGCAAATGAGAGTATGAATATAGGCTTTAGGAGCTGTGGGTTTTTTTCCCCACACCAGGTAATTTCCTCCAGGTTCATCCAAGTTCTTGTATCCACAGCTTGTAAGTTTGTATCAATGGGTTACATCTTGTAGTGTAAGATCAGTCACATCTGTTTGAGCTCATTCATCATGACCCGGATTGTTGCCACTTGGGGGCCCCTGCAGGGGGAGCTCTTTGCAGCATCCACTTGCAGGACATGGTGTGGACTCAGGTTTTCATTTTTGTCTGGAATAAATGCTCAAAGTATGACGGTAGAGGCATGTTCAGTTTCATAAGAGATTTCCAAACCACTTTATAGAGCAGCTCCACCCTTTGCCATTCCCAGATATAATGTTTGGGTGGTGTGATGTGCTTTGTGGGTTAAAAAAAAGTCCTGTGCCCTTTTACCTAGTGAGTTCCTAGCAGGAAACAGACCCTAAAGTGACAATTTAAAATACAGAAAGAGGGGCTGGAGAGATGGCTCAGTGGCTAGGAACACGGACTGTTCTTCCAGAGGTCCTGAGTTCAATTCCCAGCAACCACATGGTGACTCACAACCATCTGTAATGGGATCCAATGCCCTCTTCTGGTGTGTCTGAAGACAGTTACATTGTACTCAGAAAGAGACATGATTAAAATCTCTCACATGATCTACTGTTTGCCTTGTTGGAAAAAAAAAAAAAAAACAGGCTAAGTTTGAAGCTATTTTATACTTAAGTTGAGGGAATAAAACAGTTAAAACTGTATTTATGGAAAAGTATTGTCAAGGGGAGAAACAAGAAGCCAGCTTGTGTTTCTCAGGCAACAATACTTCTAAGAATCTGGTTTTGAGCATATGGTCAAGTTCTTTCTACCTCTGCACACGCACCCTCCTAAGAGACTGGGGAAAGCTCATCAATAAGACGCTAGTAGATAACAAGAGACAGGAAACCACTAGAAACCATCCAGGATGTGGACAGTAGATGGACTAAGAGCCTGTTTGACACCTCTATCCTGATGCCCAGAGATGGCCAAGTATGGAGGGGCAGCATGTACCAGGGGTCCTGGGTTCTTTCTCATAGACAGTGTGTGAGTGGGAGGCTCAGCTGCAGTGGGTGGAACCATTCACCAACCAGTGTCATGGGGAGAGATTTTATAAGACCCTTAGGATGTGTGGGGCACACGGGGCTTGCTTTTATGCTGAGACCCAGTGCGGGATCCCTAGCCCCTCACAGTGTGTGTAGGGAGTCAGCAGTCCAATCAAATTTCAACACCGAGTTTCCTCAATTTAACATGCCTTCTACAGAAGAATCTCCCAAACCAGTGGGTAGTGACCTGTTAGCAGTAGCCAACTCTATACTGATCCTAACCATGGCCAGCTCAGTGCTGACCTGTCAGCAGAGGCCAGCTCTGCACTGACCCCTAGCCATGGTCAGTTCTGTACTGCCTGTCAGCAGAGGTCAGTTCTATGCTGACCTATCAGCAGTCACCAGCTCAGCACTGACCAGGTAGCAGTCACCAGCTCTGCATTGACCTCCTAGCTCTGTGCTAATCCATTATCAGTGCCCAGCTCTTGTTCTGACCCATTAGCCCTGGCCAGATCTCCACTGACCCACCTCTGGTTCTGACATGCTTCAACCATTCCCCGCATCTTAGCCAGGTGATGCAAGTCTATGTCTCTTCACTCTCTAAGCAGAAGACTAACAAATCATGATTTTGCTGAACATTCTAGAGGAAGGAAAACACTTTTGGTCTCTGTACCCCAAGTGGGGTCCGTTCACTGAGGAAAGAAGGAAGGGGTGAACCCTCAGGTATTCTGAGGATTAAAGGAATGATCAGATCAGAGCCACCCATGTGGTATTTATAAACACTTTTGACCTCATACCTAAGGTTGCTAACTCCTAAAACACAACCATCCCAGCCGTCACCACACCCTCTGTATGCCATCAAAGGCAGCACCGACTCAGACATCCTTGCATGACAGCCTGTTGTGGTTTCCACATGTGCATCCTTACCCGGGTGTGCTTGTGTGGTTTGAGAGACAGTGTGGAAAGAACCGGCCAAAATAAAAATAAAAGCCACCAGCATGGAAGTTACAAGTAAGCCTGCATGACCCACAATCTTAAATGATTCTCATTAGTTTGTGGAACCTGGGTTATCCTGGGCTCCTGGACACTGCTCTGAGCCAGAGGAAGACTCGTGTTCACCTTGGAGATGGGATGAGAAGCAGGATCAAGATGAAAGGCAGATTGCCTGCTGCCTGGACATGGAAATTGCTCACAATTTAGCCATCCTCTGTTCTGTGTGCTCGGGAGCACCCAGCCCACTCACAAGTGACAGCCGAGGAAAGAGTTTTAAACAAGCGTTTTTCTGGGATGTTTGACTTGCTGCAGAAGGAGAGGAATCCTTGCATCTCGTCGGATGATTACGGCACCTGGAAAACGGTAAGGTCATTTTTTTCTGCTGAAATGTCAGGGTGAGATTTTTAAAATAGATTCCTGGTACAGTTTTAATAATGTCGAGGTTAAAGATAAGGAGGAGGAAGTTTTTAACAAGGAATGTGTGTGTGTGTGTGTGTGTGTGTGTGTGTCTGTGTGTGTATATAATTGCTGTTTAGAGCAAGCTTCGAAAGGAGCCTCCTGCTTAGTCAGTTCAGCACAGGACCATGCATGCTTCTGGGGTTTTGTAATTACTGTTTTTATAATTAATAACGATCCATTCTGCAGCTTCAGACTGGGGAACTCTGTTTTAACCTTCACACTGTGTTT
The DNA here is from genome assembly GCF_900095145.1 of Mus pahari. Lineage (NCBI taxonomy): Eukaryota > Metazoa > Chordata > Mammalia > Rodentia > Muridae > Mus > Mus pahari. Next base: position 161,272,746 of record NC_034592.1, read on the forward strand.
TGTGAAATCGGTCCTCTGGGACTGTGGGAGGGAAGGGAGCAATGGGTATTGTACTCTCTGCAAGGAGGTTGGAGTAAAAATGCCCGGTCTGGGGTTCTGCAGACCCTCTTCCCAACATCTGCCCACCCCCACGGGGCCCCAGGGGGAATGGCAGCCTCCAGGGCCCGTGTCACGTGATCATCTGGGTCCAGGGAGGCAGGTTGCTATTGGAAACCTGTGGAGCCACAGAAGGGTCTTTGTTCCTGGAATCTGGGCTGCGGATTAGGGCCTCATAATGAGAGACGAAGTTTCCAGAAGTATCCTGAAGTCTCCAGGTGCTGAGTGTTAGCTAGGATCTGTAGGAATTGGAGTCACTTTCTGGTCAATTGCCTTTTCAACCCAACATGAAGGTATTCATCAGCAAGCTTTTTCATCAAAGAAGCAATCAGGGGAGAAGGTTGTTTCTCTTACCTAAGAGGAAGGAGGACGCAGGCTGGCAAGCAGCTCTGGGCTGCCCATGAGTTGCTTCCTTTGCTTTGTCTTAACCTCACAGGAATTAGTCTCCATGGGAACTTGGCATTCCATCAGCCATTTTTTCCAGATAGAGAGGCTGGGGAGAAATCTAGCCCTCTGTCCTCTTCCTCTTTCTGTCTTTCTGTCTTAGCTAGAAGTGTCCAGCACCTTCTCCCTTGGGCAGGCCTGCATTCTCAAGCCTCCTTTAGCTTTGAAGAGGGTTATGGAAGCATCTTGTTATGTCATGCTATTCCCTCGATGAAGAGAGAGAGTGAGCCTGACAGGCGGGCAGTCACCTGCATCCACCAGACTGGTCTGAGGAGCTTTTGGTTAGCAACCCAGGATCCAAGTGTAGGAGACCAGAGGGCCCGCAGACCACAAGCTCACATCCTGACCTACTTACTCTACAAGCCTACCTATAAGAGAAACATGGGGTTCAGGCCTGCCTTTTCCAGGAGACCTTCAGTAATGAGTGAAGACCCCAAGACCATATATGCCCACCCCATATATCCATGCCCCCCCATCAGGCTGCCATCCACCCACGTGTCTCTGTCCCCCATCCCTTTCTGTCATTACAAAGTCAGAAACACATGTATCTTCTTAGGTTTGGAAACAAACACCACAGCATGATGTTCACCTAGGAGCTGGGTTTACAGAACAATGTGGGTCAAAGTTCTGACTTCCTTCAGCAGACTTTGCCCAGTTGCCCCCTGTTGTCCCAACCACAATTCATATAAAATGTGTTTTTGATGTTTAGATGACAAGGAAGGAGAGCAAGTGAACTTCTCCTTTGTAGTTATGATTTGTACTTTTGTTAAAGTTGATTTAAAAAAACAAATTTTGTGTGTGTGTGTGTGTGTGTTCACATTTGTATGTGAAGGTACAGAATTGGAGTTACAGATTGTTGTAAGCCACCAACATGGGTTCTGGGAACTGAACTCTGGTCCTCTGAAAGAGCAACATGTGCTCTTAACCTCTGAGCCGTCTCTCTGGCCCCTTATCTGTACTCTCTTAATTACTACTGGGTTCCCATGTTACTCTGCTTAATTCCCACTGGAATCTATAATTTATTCACGTCTCGTATCCATTTTCCCATAAGTCATTTGTTTTGTTCACCTCTGGCCCTGCAGGACCTGGCCCCAAATGCCCTGGATCCCGTCTTCCTTGTCTCTGTACCGTGCTAGTCTGGGCTTCCAGCTTATACCCTTGATCTGTTTGAGCGATTTTACACTGAACAGATGTTTTCAATACCAACGGGGTGAGTTTACTCGGTGGTTGGAAAACTGTGAGTCTGCTTCAAGGACTTTGTTTCCATTCAAAGTTGTAACAAATATCAAAATTTTCTCTATACATTTTATTACTTTGCCATTTGACATGGAAGTTTGTTAGTGTGGAATTTTCTTCTAGCTACAGTGGGACACAAAGATGCCACAGTGACCTTTAAAGGAGGTGAGTGGATATGCTGTGGTGGTTTCCAGTATGTCCCTTCTTCGTTCCTAGGTCTTTTTGGATCCTCCCGTCTTATATTCCCAGCTGTTTGTTTATCCATGATCTCACCCCCCCCCCTGCTTCCAGTGAGCTTCCATCATAAGGCAATCAATAACGAGCAATGTGTTTGTCTTGAGAGCGACTGTCACCATTTCAAAATAATGTGTGACAATCAGCTTGGGGGATTTTATGATGTTAAAAACAGTTTCATTTTATTCTTAACTTTGCAAGAAGTTTTAAAACAGTTTCATCTGGGTGTTGAATAATATCCTGAAATGCAGTGTAACTTGTGATATTACTGTTCTTAAACCTGTAAGTTTCTCCTTTTTAAAGATTTCCGTTTTTATTTAATTACATGGACATGCATGTATGGGTGGGTGTATGCATATGTGAAGGCAGATTCCTTCTGGAGCAATCAGATGGTTTCAGATTCCCTGGGGCTAGAGCTACAGATGGTTGTGAGCCACCAGCCTGGAGGCTGGGAACCAAGCTCAGGTCCTCTGCAAGAACAGTATATGTTCTTAACCATCATGCCATCCCTCCAGCACAGGACCTAGATTTCCAACACAAAATATGAAATTGTATATGAACACTGTTGCATATGACCATAGTCAGCCTGGTGTTTAATTTCATATTGGACATCACTTCCCAAAGGTAAATGAAGGTGTTTTCAGTCATTGTTGAATGAGTTCCATCTTTCATTCTTATGTTTTGTCTTTTTATGGAAGGTTCTTTGGTCACTGTCATTCTTTCAAGGTTGGGTCATGTAAGTAGGAAAAGAAGTTAGCTTCCCTGGGACTCAGTTCCACCCACCTCCTTGGTTTTGTTACCAGGTACAAGACACATCTGCTTATGGTGCAGCTAAAATGTCCCACTGAAGGTTTTCTGTTGACCACACCATGGATGGGTCTTTGTAAAGGTGGGAGCCAAGCCTGTGCCAGGTCCTGCTATGCAGAGAATTTCTTCAGAAACTTCAGCCAGTGTTCACAGCACCCTAGGACTAATCAACTAATTACAGTCAGCCAGACGACCTTCTTCAAGCTCAGTATGAAATTCACACAGGCATCAAGACAACAGCAAATACACTGTAGACTCGGGCTTTCAGGTGGGCTATTTAAACACCATAAAGAGCACAAAGCCAAATCATGGATGAAAGATTAGTTTGGCCTTAGAAAACAGCTACAATTCAATAAAAAATGTCTGAGAGAAAGGGTGGCCTCAGCAAATCTTGTCTCAGAGCTGGGTGGCCTCATGGCTATGAATACTCTGTTCTTAGCCATTCTTGGCTTGAGTACTGACAACCTTGACAAAGTGATGCCGATTGGAGCCTTGAGTACCTTGAAAACAGAGAATTAGCTGTACTTGAAATACAGTCTTGGAATGTGAGCAAAGTCCAAATCTAGGGAGAGAAACTCGGTCTAAATAAAAGGTCATTCTTATTGATCAAATATTTAAAAAGCTGGCTCTAAGGATAATACCAAGGTGACCTGGAATATCTAGGAAATGACTTACTTGTCTGTTACTGTAACAAAACACTGGACACGGGCAATGTAGGTAGAAGGGGATTGTTTTTACTCTCAGTTCAAGGATACAGTGTATCAGGACAGGAAATCCTAGGATACAGTACATCAGGACAGGAAATCCTAGGATACAGTNTATCAGGACAGGAAATCCTAGGATACAGTACATCAGGACAGGAAATCCTAGGATACAGTGTATCAGGACAGAAAACCCTAGGGGCAGGAACTCTGAATGGCTGGTCACATTACACCCACAGTTCAGAAAGCAGAGAGTGATTCATTCTGCTGCTTACTTTAATTTCATTATTTAGTTCAGTCTAGGATTCCAGCCTAGGGAATGATGCCATCCACAGTGGGCAAGTCTTTCCACCTCAATTAATGTAATAAAGATAAGCCCCTTCAGGAATGTCCAGAAACCTACCTCCCAGTTGATTCTATATCTCATCAAATTGACAAGCGAGATTATCAAAGTCAACATTTAAACATTACTGATTTAAAATTTTAAAATTATAATTTCTTTGACCATTGTAGCAAGATCTTTAAAGAACTATTTTTTCTCTATAATTACCATCTATGACTTGAAGACAAGCAGGAAAGAGATAAAAGGCTAATTAAAACATTGTTTAAAAATCAGAATTCATTGAAATCTTAGCCACAGTGCCTGACTCAGCCAGTCTATTCTGGTGAGAAAGGTGTCAGTCTTGCCTTTACTCTATCGTTGATTGAAGCATACCTTGAAAGAAGAAGTTTCCTTGCAAACTTGAGACATTATATTTTTGTTATTTGTGAAATAATTTTCCATGAGTGAAAGTTAGGAGCTCTTCTAGAGCTTTAGCACATGGCAAAGTTCTTATCCAGCATATACAAGTCTTCAGGATTGAGTGCTAGAAACACAGACAGAAAGAAAAATAAAGAAAATTGGGGCTTTAAAAACATACCTGGCTTGCTTCTACGCTATGAACCCAACACTGGTGTTCTTATTAGACAGAAGAGAAATCTGGGCTCATAGAAGGGACCACAGGAAGAAAGTTCTCTGAGATATCCTAACCAGAAGAGCAGAAAGGTGCCTCCTACCCCCAGCCTCCTGGAGATGAGCCTTGGAGATCACTGCATTAGCTCCTCTGCCCTGCAGATGAGCAAGAGAATGGATTTCTGTTCTTTGTAGTCACCAATTGGCAATACTTTACTATGGAAGCCCCAGGAGAATGACTTAGACCCCACATTGTTCCCCGTTGTTACCCATGCATGGGATAGTAGGAAGCAAGGGTTTGCTGTGGTTTCTATTGAAACAGTCAGCCTAGGTCAGGGGAGGTTGTTAGCAAGGGGACATGCTGGGGTGCAGAGATTTGAGCTTGGACTGACAAACCCGGGACTACACAGCACAGATGACCATCCCGAGAGTCTTGTGAGGATGTTGTAGCCCCATGTCCTTCCATCCAAGGCAACCACTAATCTGTGTTCTGTCTCTACAGATCCCCTGTTTTGAGCAGGCCCTGCAAATAAAGGTGCATAGCATCCAGCCCATGTTATATTCAGTCCTTTTGTTTCTTTTCTTAATGTGGGTTCTGAGAGATCAAACTCAGGGTCTTATGCCTACCAGGCTAGCACTTTAGCAACTGAGCAACCACGCCAACCCTACCCACTGAGTTCCAAACACACCTCCAAACCAAATCAGAAATGAATTTCTATGATTTTTCCCTAGGTGTCACCTTTCAGGCTATACCACCAAGTGATATACATCGTAACATAGGGGCCATCCTGTAAATTTCCATTCTAAACCCAGAACCTCATTGTCAACCTCAGGTTTAGGTTTTCTCTCTCTCTCTCTCTCTCTCTCTCTCTCTCTCTCTCTCTCTCTCTCTCTCTCNCTCTCTCTCTCTCTCTCTCTCTCTCTCACACACACACACACACACACACACACACACACATTTATTTATTTACAGGTCTAGCAACCCTCCCCTGAAGAAAGGAGTGACCTCAGTTGTCACTATGTGTCCATTATGCAATACTGCCTTGGTCCCTGGCAACAGGCAGGCAATATGTCTAGCTCTCTCTAAGTCTGGGCTATTGCCTCTTCGTGAGGATGCGAAGGTTAAACTTGTGTATTTGAATGGAGTGAGAGATGCTCAGAAAAATCTTGTGTGTGTCTTGAGAACCCTCCCAGAAACAGTCAGAGTATATCTCAGTGAACTATGAGAACCCCAACCCTCAGTGTGGGAAGAATTACCCAGCATTCTGGTTTCTACAGAGCAATTGCAGTGGAGGTGGAAGCCCACTGTGTTCGTCACTTTCCTAATAACAGCAACCTCAGGGAGGAAGAATTTAGTTGGGGCTAATGACTAGAGATGTCATTGAAGGTATGGGGAGGCTCATAATAGTGGGAGACTGGAGGCAGAGAGCTTCATCCAGAAGTAGGGATGGGCTAGTTAGTCCCCAGGACTGGTTGCCCAGCTAGGCCCCACAACTGTCCACAACTATGCTGTCATTGTTCAAATAAATGGCCTGTATGGTCATTCCATTCTAGGAGCATGACACCTGTCATCATGCAGACTCGACTCCTCTTGACTAGGGGAGATGCTGCTGGTACCCTCACACACATCAGACATCAGGTCCATCGGCCTTTGAATGCAGATGCACATCCGCAGAGATCCAGGGATCAGGCCTTCAGCCTTGGATGAACAATAGCAGTGGTCCCTCCTTCTTCTGAGGCTTCCATCTTCTTGGACTTCTCTGGATCTTTAGTTTCTGCAGATGGGGATGGTGGGACCACCAAGCCTCCAACTGTATAAAACAATTCAATGAAATCCAAATACATGTACACACAGAGAGACATACAGACACATAGTCACACACACAACACACACACAGTTTCACACACACACACACACAGAGAGAGAGAGAGAGAGAGAGAGAGAGAGAGAGAGAGAGAGAGAGAGAGAGAGCATCCTTGTAAAAAGAAGTGACAGAGACAAGAGGATCTCTAAGACCCACTGGCAGCCATCCTAGCTGATTGGGCCCAAGTCAGTGAGTGACCATGTCTCAATAAACAAGTTAGACAGTGTCAGAGGAATGACACCTGAGGTCATTCTCTGGCCTCCACCTGCATAGGCACACATGTTTACCCTTACACAAATGAACATGCACATACCCACATACACATACAGCAAGGGAGGAGGGCTGAGAGCCCCTCCTGATATCTCACAAGTCCATTTGCTGACCAGTGGAATTTTCCACGGGTTCTGAGCATGTCTACTACTTTACTCAGAGCCTGTGTGGGGCTCCTTTCACAGCAACACCTCACTAGAAAGTATTCTGAGCAGAACAGAAGACATCCATGACCTCATCCTCCAACACATGTCTGAGTTCTTGCACCCATCAACACATGTTGGCCAAAGGAAACATGTCTTTACCTAACAGATAAAGTGAGCCCTTTCTCTGGCAAGCCAGTTAGCCTTTACATCTCTCTGTATCTGGGAGAAGCCAGGTCCTTGTTAGCTGGTTTCACAGTGACAGTGGTGTTTGTTTCTTCCCCAACGCTTCTAGTTCAAGGTGAAGATGATTAATGTGTTGCCGAAGGAATTGTACTGTAAGCTTTTCCGATCACTGTCCCTGGAGCTACCGTGTAACTGCTCATAGTCACAGCCTAGGCTATTGACGAATAGTTTCATGACTCATTTGGGCCGATCCGTGAGGCCAATTACTTCATAAGGTGGCATTCCATCACAGTCCTCTTCGATCTCGGAGCCTGGCTCATCGATTCGACTTTGCAGAGGAAAGCGAGAGCAGCAGTCAGATCCGAAACCCTGATGGTTGCATCTGGATTCCCTGCCTTGGTGTTTCCTGCAGCCCGCTCATGTTTCCTTGGCCCTTTTAATTACCCTGCCTTGAGACAGGGGGCAGCCACCTGATGTGGAATGGGACACTAGGCAGAGTCTGTGGTCTTCCATTCCTGATGGGACTCCCTTTTCCCATAGCAGAGATTGAATGTTGATTGCTGACACGTTCATGGACCAGTTGACCCCTCTGGCGAGGGCAGTTCAATTAAAATTTTAGATTGAAAGAATAAACATTAGTACTTAATTTTGATTTATTTTTGTGGCTTAAATGCAACAGAATTATGTTTTATTCCATTCTGCCAATGCATTGTGTTATTAACAAGGGAAAAAATTTCAGCTACTGCAGGGTGTGTAATTCCACACAAATGCATAATTGGAAAATTGGGTGCAAATAAATACGCTTTTAGATGATATATTATTTTTGCACTGTCCACTCTCAGTTAACCTCGCACTGGTGCATAATTAACAGAGGGATGTACTCATTTGACTGCTGGGTTTTGGAGATTGCCGGAGGCAGTTCAATCCATCTCAGAGACCCATCTGCCGTGTGACATCCGGTCACATTTTTGTCACTGGGCAAGAAGCTTTGCTTGAGGAATAGAGGAGAAGACAGGCGCATCTGACCAGCTTCCTCTAGTGCAGACAGGACTGTCCATGGAATCAGAGCTATTTGGTTAGGTGGCAGAGGGAACCGGTGGGGAATACACCAGGAGCTGAAGAGTTTTTATTATCATAAACTTATTTTATTCTGAGAATTATAAATTACAAGAGCAACCATGAAGATAGCACAGAGTCCCTACATAACCCACATTTATGTCACCCTGTTGTTTTAACAAATCCAGAGAAACGTCATCTCTTACAGACATAAGCAGGCAGGACACAATGCTTCATTTCTTTTAGTGGAATTGAGTTCAGTGGCAGTCATACAGCCATTTCTGGGCACAGATGCCACCCCAAAAGAGGTATGGATACTCCTCTTGCCCCATGTCCTTCCATCCAAGGCAACCACTAATCTGTGTTCTGTCTCTACAGATCCCCTGTTGTGAGCAGGCTGTGCAAATGAAGGTCCATAGCATCCAGTCCACCGTGGCCAGTCCATGTCATTATTCAGTCCTTTTGGTCACCAAGTTGTTTTCCAGCATGGGAAGACCGCACACCTTTTCTAAGAGTTTACTATTAGGTAGCACCAGTGCTGTCTTTTTCTTCTGAGCTACCGTACACAGCGGCAACAGTGGACACGAGTGCGGAAGCTTCATGGGAGCCATGTTTGTGTTTCTTTGGGCCAGCAATGGCCAGGTCATCCAGCCACTCCATGTAGAAACTTGGCAGATCTGTCACTGTGGCCGACCTCTTTTCCAGAGAATGTGTGAGGGAGATAGATCATTACTCCAACACTTCGTGAGCACTGGCTGCTATTCTGCCTGCATGTTGATTTGCTCTTTGCACATTTTGCACATGAACACAATGCATTTAGACCATACATACCACGCTCCCTATTGTAACTCCTCCAGATCCACCTAGAGCACCCTCAAAACCTCATTTCCTCCCCTCTCCTCCCTCCCCCGCTCCTTCTTCATAATCCTTAGTGGATTCAATTAGTGCTGACAGTATGTGCCTGCGTATAAGGCACCATTACTGAGGGTGAGCAACCTATATGGCTCCCATTGGGGAAGAAAACTGACTCTCACATGCTCGGAGGTCAAGGCCAGCTGCTGCCTTCTTTTTCTTTTGTTTTGTTTCTGTGTTTGCTCTCTTTGAATTTATATATATATATATATATATATATATATATATATGTATACTTCAAAACACAATATCAAGTGCAAAGAAATGTATGGAATATAAAAAGAATTACATGAATTCTTTAGATAGATTCAAGTCCCTCAGCAGCCATGTGAGCTGTATTTTCTCCATTCCAGTCTGTTCTTTGTTTCCCTGCTTTTGTTTTTATTTCTAAGATGTGCTAGACTAGACATGCTGATGAGGACACCTGTGCTTTCTTCTAAGCCTTCCTCACAGCGTCTGCAGTGCTCCATCACAGTGTCTGCAGTGCTCCATCACA
>NC_034592.1:161282353-161308673 GCF_900095145.1 Mus pahari
ACAGTGTCTGCAGTGTTTCATCACAGTGTCTGCAGTGCTCCATCACAGTGTCTGTAGTGTTTCATCACAGTGTCTTCAGTGCTCCATCACAGTGTCTGCAGTGCTAGTATTTGGGTCTTTCACCCAGTGTAAGTTAGTTTGTATGTGGTCAAACATGACATGCAAGCGACCTGGCAGAGATGAAAATAACCTAAAGAGATCCCTGTGTCTCTCTATCTGGCTACCAGACAGAGTGTGCTCCATGGCACAGGTTGTCCCCCAGAATCTCATGTTGGAAGAAGGAAAAGACCTCAGCTGTTGTGGAAAGTGGTGAGGCAGACTTATCTCCTGAAAAGAGATTTCACAAATCTCCAATAACTTGTCAGAGCATGTGTAGATATGTCCCCTGGCCCTCTATTTAAACCTTAGCGATGAACTGGCGGGTGTCCTTGAATCTTTTTGTCCCTCTTCCCAGTGTGGCCATGTTGAATAAATCTTTTTTTCTGCCTTTTATAATTAATTTGACCGTTTTAGTTGGGATGAGGATGGGTGGGATAAAGTGACCCCCATTGGGGGAACGAGGAGGTCTAATTAAATTCTTCATACAGTTTTACCATAGTAGGTTTTCATTTTGTTTTTGTTGTTTAGCTTTAAGTCACTGTATCCCACTGACCCAGCATTCTCCAGATAGGCTTAGCTGGCTGGTGAGCCCCGGGCATCCTCCTATTCTCCCTTCCCCAGCACTTGCATTACAAGCTTTTACCACCACATTTTTCATTATTATTAATTTTGATATGGATAGTGGGGATCAAACTCAGGTCCCCATACTTGTAAGGCAAGGTCTTTACCATCTGACTCATCCTCCCAGCTCCAGACAGCCATTGACACAATGTATAAATCATACACGTGTTATGTGTAAGTAAGGTTTGGTTTTCTTTCTGATCTTTCCCTCTTAGCCCACTGGTCTATATGCCTGTCCTTATAAAATGCAACATGGTTCTGATTTTAGAGGCTGCACAGTAAGTGTGAAATAAGCTGATGTGTGCCCTAAACGTTGTCTCTCGTTTTCCAAGACCTCCTTGGCTGCTCCGTGTCTTTTATACATTCACATGGTAGCCATTGTGAGGATTTACTACAAAAACCAGAGACTGGGGTCTTGATGGGAATGGCCTTGAAGCTGCCAGTCATCACTTGTTAGCTTTTTCCCCAATCCTCTGATTTATGAACTTGGGTTATCCATTAGAGATCTTTTCATTTGTTTTAGTCCTTTTTAAAATTCCTCTCAGAAGAACTTCACTACCTCAGATGAGGAAATCCCCATGTTTGGTTCATGACCTAATGAAAAAAAAAACTTAGTATTTATCTAAGTACTAAAAATAATTTAGTATTTATTAGATTTGGAGCTAGTTGTGGGTTTTTATTACTGTCATTTAATTCAACACACAAATGCCTTTCCATTCCTTGATTGTCAGATTTTTTTTGACAAAAACTTCCTCAGCTGCCTTATGTCTGTTAAAACAGCCACACCAGGGTTCAATTGCACCCTTCATCCTGTTAAAATGGTGTGGTGTGTCAAATATGTTGGAAATTGAACCAGCTTTGCATTTTAAGCCCAATAGCACTTAGTCACATGAGCTAAATGGTTGTTTTAAAATCTTGCTGACTTTGGGGAGTATTTTGTTGAGGGCATCCATGTCTACATGCTTGAGAGACAATAGTCTGTAGTTGTCTTTGAGTGTAAAGGGCTGCTTTGTTTTAGAATCATGAAAATGGCTTTGAAGACATATATGAGAAATGTTTCATCCTATTCTATTTGTGTTTCTCTTTTTATGATGAAGATCAATGAACAAGGGCAACATGAAAGAGGAAAGAATGTGCCATGGCCTGTTACTATATGTATACTGTATGCATCCTTTGTATATGTTGTATGTATGCTATATGTATACTATATGTATATCATACATATGCCATACATATGCCATATGTATGCTGTATGTATACCATATGTATGTTATATGTATGCTGCATGCATACTGTATGTATACCATATGTATGCTCTATGAATACCATATATATGCCATATGTACGCCATATTATTCCACATGTACACTGTATGTACACTGTATGTGTGCTGTATGTATGCTGTATGTAAACTATATGTATACTATACATATGCTATATATATACTATATGTATGCTGTATGTATGCTGTATGTGTACTGTATATATGTCATATACATACTGTATGTATGTTCTATGTATGCTGTGTGTATACTGTATGTATACTATATGTATGCTATATGTATGCTATATGTGTACTGTATATATGTCATATGAATACTGTATGTATGTTGTATGTATGCTGTGTGTATACTGTATGTATACTCTATGTATGCCATATGTACACTGTATGTCTTCTGTGTGTGTTTTATGTATGAAATATGTATACTGTATGTATGTTGTATGTATACTGTATGGTCTGTTAGGAAACAGACCATCACTTAGGGAAGTATAGGCAAGAAATCAAATAAGAACTGAATCAGAGACCATGAAGGAGGCTGCTTTCTGGTCTGCTCTCTCTTTCTTGTGCTCAGATGACTTACAGACATAATTCCAGCCCGTTGTCTATAATCCACAGTGGTCTGGGTCTCCCATATCAATACACGATCAAGATAATGCACCACAGACAGGGTTGCAGACCAGTCTGATTTTGGAAATCCCACAATGGTGACTTCTTCTTCCCTAGTGACTCTTGACTGTGCCAAGCTGACAATGAGCACTCACAAGGACACCACTATTCTATTTTTGGAGGATTTGAAAAATAATAGGTTTGTGACTAAGAGCATATTTAATTTTGGGGTGGAATTTACCGTTGAAATATTTGAATCTGAGCTCCTCATAGTAGGGGAATATTGCACTGTTTTCATTGTTACTAAATTTAGTAAGAAAGTATTTTAGAATACTTTGGTATTTACAGAAATATCATAAAGATAGTGAATCCTATATGCCTCATGCCCAGTTTCTTCTTCTAGTAGCATGTAACTAATAAGCCAGCATTGATTTTTTAACTATCCTTTTGCTGGGTTGTTTTTATTGTCAATTTGATACATACTATAGCTACCCAGGAAGATTGAACCTCCGTTGAAGAGTTATCTTGATCAGCATGGGCTGTGGACATGTCTAAGAGGCTTCTTTCCTTCCTTCCTTCCTTCCTTCCTTCCTTCCTTCCTTCCTTCCTTCCTTCTTTCCTTCCTTCCTTTCTTTCTTTCATGGTTGATGTAGAAAGGCCCTGCCCACTATGGGCGGAACCAACCCTAAGCAAACAGGCTTTAGCTGTATAAGTAAGCAAGCTGAGCATGAGACAGGCAGCAAGTTAGATAGCAAGCCAGTCAATGGTTCCTCCAGCTCCTGCCAACCTTCTCTCAGTCAGGGACTATTACCTAGCAGCATAAACTAAAATAGTCTCTTTTCTACCCAAGTCACTTCCAGTCACAGTGTTTATAACAGCAACAAAAAGCAAACTATAACAACCCCACACTTGATTCCGCTGAGCCCCACAGTTTGGCTCAACCAAAGTTTCCTACAAGGAATAGAAGGAAACATTAGTCCAGAATAAAATTTACCTGGGGATAATGTTTGGATTTATGCTTATATTGTTTTGTAGAGTGGTCTCCACTAAATATTCAAGCACTAAGAACTTCTGAATATTGAAACAATTGTGGAGAACCACTTCATGCATGCCTGCTCAAGCTGTCTGAGAGACGCTCTTCCAACTGCTTTCTGACCCTTCTGAAGAGTGCTACTCCCCTTGCAACTCTCTTGAATGTGCTTTGGAGGAGAATTCTAAACTGTATCTCCATCTATTCTCCGTATCCGTTTCTATCTTGGATAGACTACATAGTGTAAATATCACAGACTCAAAGACACTTGATTGCGCCTTTATTGTGACATTCACTCCGATATTGTTCAGAGATCATGCGGGTTTATTTAGGCTCTTCCTTGTATATTTTACCTATATATTTTCTAAACTTATAAGGCAAGATAAAAACATACCTCACCGTCAATCAGCAGCCATAAAGGCTCTGGGACTTAGGGCAAACAAAATGTGTCCTCTTTCCATGTAGCAAATGTGTCAGGTGCCACATGTCAGTCCCAGCTCTAAAACTGCATTTCAGCACAGGGTACACACTCCCTTGTCTTGCTTGAGACCATGTTTTGATTCGCCTGGCATTCAACCTCTCCTCAGAGGCACGGGGCTATTTTCAGGTTTTTAGGGCCTGGGGAACCCTGTGGACTGCATGGTGTCTCCAAGGGCCAATCACTTCCGATGCTTACTGTGAAGAAAAGGAGACTATTTCTTCACAGAGACACTTAAGACACATCACAACAGCTTAACAGATGTGCTCCCCTGTGCCAATTTCTCCAGCATGGTCTTGGGGGGACCTCTCAGATATGTGACATGTTAAAAGTTACCCTTTGGGAAACACTTTTCTTTTCCACTGGGACATAAGAGAGCCCGACCGATGCATAGAAACCATAGTGCTGACTGTCGAAGCTCCAAAATCAAAGGGAGACAGCAGAATTTCGAGGTGAGGGTGTCAAAATTAGATGTCTGAGTATGTGAAACCCATATGCACTTTATACATCCAAGAGCCTTGAGAGGCAAAACAACCCAGAACGCCCAAACTAAAGACAACTGGAAGAAAGAACCTAATTTTATATCAATGTGGGGAAAAGAAAATGATGTATCATAATTATACCGAGTAATGTTTGAAGGCAGCCTTGGTTACATTGGGAGGATTTAAAAAAAAAAAAAAAAAGAGCGCGAGAAAGAAATCTAAGCATTTACCCCCGAGCTCTTGTTGCTAGTAGTAAATTGAATACTGTAAATTTGACACCATTTAATGTGTCTTTCAGAACAAATCACTGTTTAATGCCATTAGGAATAACTACAGATGCATACATATACAACCTCGCAAAAGGTAAGAAAATAAAACCCATATTGAACTGCAGACAGTAATAAAGTCATTATTTAAAGTATACATACACATGCATTCCCCTCCTCCATTCCTCCCTCCCCTCCTCCATTCCTCCCTCCCTTCCTCCCTTCCTCCCTCCCTCCTCCTCTCCCTCCCCTCTCCCTTCCCATCTCTAACACACACAAATTCTCCACACTCCAGCTCTGCTCTCTGAGGGGGATCAGAAACAACTCCCCTCAGGTACAATAATAACACAAAACCCCATCTTCCGTGTTCAGTACTTTCTTCTATGAAAAGGATATAGAATTTAAAGACTTTGGAGGTGTGCCCAAGGCAGTTACATTGGCTAGGCTTGGAATGGCTTCAACAGCTCCTGTCACCAAACCACAGTGTTTGCTACTGTAAAAGTTTAGATTTGAAGTACAAGAGCACAGTGTTACTAAAATGCAAAGCAAAACTCAGCAGAAAACAGCAACCCCTCAGGGTTCATGAGCTGTGGAGACTTCGGCCACTCTCTCCCTCAAATAATGCGTAAGAAACACAAACACTTACAGGGAGTCAAGGCCACAGAGACCAGGGGTCAGCTTCTCTTCCACACTCAGAACTAGGGATGAATCTCAAGTCCTGCCTGGACAGCAGGGGGGCAGGTGACCCTGTTCAAAGGTCTGGCTGGCGCTGCTCAAGGGTCCTGCCTTGGGCCACCATCTTCAACTATAGGCTGGCGGGGAACTTAGCCTTGCTTTCACACACACACCCCCAGTGCTAATGTCTAATACCGCCCAGACCCAAGCCTCACTCCCTCCTAGAGTTGGGTGGTGTGAAACCTAATCTGCTACAAGGTAAAAGCAAAGAAGTCAGCTGTCATGGAAATCATTCTCACTCTGCACATGGCCGCTGGTTTCCACAGCCCACACGAGGGATTGCCTTGGTACTGCAAAAGAGGAAATGTGTTTATCAGAACCGGTGGGAGATAGGCTGTGACTATGCCTGGGACCATCATGCTTCCCGGTAAAGACACGAACAAGTGAACATCATGGTCCATGACAAGCTCTTGCCAGATAGTTCTAAATCTAACACAGGGAACCCAAGCAGGAGGGATTAACCATAACCCCAGGCTTGCCGTCAGGCATCCCATGGTCTGTGTGAGATCCGACAGTCTTAACTTTCATTGTTGATTCACCTTGCTTTAGAGTCTGGTGAGCAAGAAAGACCCACCATGAACACTGAGGAAGATCATCCTCCACAAACTAGAGATCAAAAGGGAACAGATGAAGGTCTGGCAGTGCACCTCTGTGTACTTCGTGACCGGATGCAACGTGACCAGCTGCCTTGCACTTCCACCATCCTGCCTTCCTTGAGGTGTATTTACAACTGTGAGTTGGAATAAACTCCTTAAAAGAGTTGCATTCCTGGAGATTCTGTCATATCACTGAGAAAGAGACACTGATATGTACAGGTTCGACACTAAACTGAATGGAGAATGAAGCCTGTGGAGACAGAACAGTTTGAGAGAAACGGGGAGTCCATATCCTATGACCTCCGAATCCAATCAGGACTCAAGGCAACTCTCAGAACTTTTCAGGAACAGGAGCCAGAGAACTTGGGTTTACTCACGCTAGCTTGAGTTGCGTTTCTTTTCCTTTAGATGCTGAATAAAATTGATGTCATACTAAAAAAGGGGGGGCAGATTTAGCTGTGGATGTGTGGAAATCTTTTATTTAGAAAATTTAGTGGGGAAAAGGCACGTGAATACTCATTTTTACATTTTAATCGTGAAGCATTTGAAATAAGCGCTAAAAGCTCAGAGCATAACAGTGCAAATGGTCCCTACATCCGCCTCTGTGCAGCCTTTTTCAGGGTCATACTGGTCTCAGGGCTTTGGGCTGAAATGTCTTCGAGGTGGAAAGAGAAAGGTGTCTTGTGTTCTCACATCCATCTCCCAGGTGTAAAGTTAATTTTCTTATATTTTCTTCCTGTATTAGCAGATGTCAGTTTACACTCTCAGAAATACTGGAATGTATATCTTGGCTGTACATTTTATCACGAATGACAGAGTATGTCTCATCCCGTTGCTGTGGCAAAATACCCGAGGAAAGAAACCTCAAAACAGGGACTTCCATCTGGCTCACAGCTCGAGAGGGGTCGGTCCGGGGTCACGGGGCTCTCTGGGCTTTGGAACCTGGTGAGGCTGCACAACAGGGTTGGGAGTGGCCTCAGCCCTCAGTGACATGACGCCTGGAAGCATGCCTCTAAGAACCCACTCTACAGGCAAAGCCCATCCCATTCACTCCCTAACAGTACACCAGACTCTGAGGCCATCAATGAATTAATCGTTTGCTGGAGTTGGAAACCTCATGATCCGACTGCTACCTGGAGATAGCACCACAGCCTTAGGGAACCAAGCCTTCAACTCACAAGTCTTTAAGGTACAGTTTAGATCCAACTATAACAGACAGAATCATAACACACTGTTTCTGTCTTTGCTTTTTTGAAATAATAATGACTGGAATTATGTCTCATCGATGCACAAAGAACCACTCCATTTCCTCAACAGCATGTGGCTTCCACAAAAACCATTCCAAGGCTCCCAGCTTGGATTGTGTCAACATGTCGCTACAGTTCACAAGGGTCCCACTGCTGACCTTCTGCTTGGGGACAGTCACACACAGGCAGGTCTGTTTAGCAGATGCTGATAGGGGTGAAGTGTGGAAGTCAAAGGTTTGACACATTGTAATTGTGTTACATTTTACAAAATGTCCAACACAGATTTCAGGTCTATTTACACCCTCAGTAGACTTTTAAAACATAATCCATTCTCAGGTCTGGCAGTGTGGACCAGCAAGCCTTGCTGAGCAGTTGCTGAGAAAGAAGCATTATCAGGGGGCACTGGATGTGGAGCCTCTATATGCTGGCTAAGACCTGAGTCAATATCACTCTCTGAGTTTCCTGAATAACTCTTGTCCAACTCTCTATTAGCAGTTATTTCAAAATAAGTTTTTGGGTTGTTATGGTGTGTGTGCATGCGTGCATGTGCACATGTCTGTATGGACGTGCAAGAGTGCATGTGTATATGTGTGCATGCAAATGAGCAAGTGTGTTACAAGTTTCTGTCAGTCTATATGTGTATGCATATGTGTATACATGGCTATGCCTGCATGTCTGTAGACCAGCTAACCCTGGTGACAGAGCAAGCTCACGCCTCCACATCTGTCAGTCTGCTTCTTAATTTTCATTGTGACTTTTATAATTCAGAATTTTTAAATTTTATTTTTGTTTGGATTTTTATACAGCTATTTTGGGAGTTTGTGTTTCCTTTCAAAAGGTATTTTGGGCTCAACTCTGGCTTTCAAATTCCTACACTGCAGCCCTAACACCCACTACTCTCTGACAAGAATGTTTTAAGATTTGACCATTGAAGGGATCAACCTGAGGCCTGTAAGGATGAAAGACTTGGACAGGACACAGATCCACACACAGGGAAGGTGTCGTGAGCATGGGGGAGAGGCTGCATTCTTGAGCCGATGTGAACAGCCCGAGTCGTCATTCCACATGAGAATACCACATCAGGCCTGTTGATGGGTAGGCTTGGGAACTCAGCCTCTGGACCCGAGATGGGGTTTCAGTTGACAAAATGCCAACTTTGTTAAGGTGGCTGCAGATGGGAGCAGGAAGAGACCTCTGGAAGGAGCCGTTTTAAAAAAATCAGAATGTCCCATTGCCCTCTATCACATCTGTATGTGCCTTCCTATGTGGCGGCTCTGTTTCCAGGCAGCTTTACAACGGGGAGAGATGATCCCACCCTGGGCGGGTGGTCGTTTTCTCCCTGTCTGCCTCTGCCCATGCTCCATGGAGCTGGGAGCACAGCGAGGAGGGAAGTTGCTCCTATGGCAACCGTGACTCTTCTCCCAGAGAAAATTCTGAGTATGTATATGTGGGTAGAGATATTCTGCACCCTTGCTCCATCATCACAACACATGGCCAACCCAGTGACCACCACCCCTCAGGCATCACAGAGAACAAAGCTCCAGCTATAGGACATCTGCCTTCGCCAGGACACACCAGCAGCTTCTCCCAGACAGACAGAGGAAAGTGACACCCTTTCTCTGACTCTGCCCAGAGTTCTGAATCCTCAGGAACTGGTGTCTTCCTGGCCACTGGCTGCAGTTCCTGAGGAGAAAGATGGAGCCTGTGGGGACTCTGGTCCACTCCCTTCAGCCACTTAGGGTCTGATTTTGTTTTGTAACCCGTCTCTGGATATTTATTCTCTTTATCCTGGTGGCAAACTCATCTTGTAGCTTTTAAGTAGGAAAGAACGCCCCTCTTCATTGTGAGTTGATATTGAAAGTGTTAGATAAAACAGCCAATTTGTCCTTTTCCCCACTGAATTCAGATCTGACTTAGCGGAGAGTCACCGCTGGAGTAGCTGGTCATACATCAAAGAGCTGGCTTTAATAGGCCTTTGAAGTGCCCGTATAAACATGTGGGAATAGATTTCCAAGGCAGCCAGACTGCTCTCTCCTGAAGCTTTTGTGACAATGAGCACTGTTTAAATTTTAAATGGATCCTAAGCTTTCTCCATGTCTGCCTTCATTTCCTCTTACACAATTGGTCTGTAAGCATGGCCGGTCAGCACCCTTCAAAGCACAGCTGCTGTGGTTGGCATGCAGGTGTTGGAGAGGAGACAGGAGCATGCCTGAGAGACTCTGTGACTGGGAGGACTCTGCGTGCACACCCACGCACATCCTCCGAGGTCCTTCCTCACAGTGTCAGATGGATGGGCTCTGCAACCACCATGCTGTTGGCTGAGGACATTTCCCATGTGCCCCCTCTAGCAGACTAAAGGGAGCTCATGGGGTCTGAGCAGGACTTTCTTTCTCTCTCTGGTTCACCATTTATTCTCCAGCCAGTGGCATAGTGTCTGGTATACAGGAAGCCTCGGCAATGGCAATGTTTATTTAATCCAAATGAATCTCCTTCAAACCGTGCAGAAAGTAAATGAGCCCAAGCTTCAACATGAAAACAGCAAGCGGTGGGGGGTGGGGGGTGGGGGGGAATTATACAACTTCTCAATAGCACTGTGGGGAGCAGGCACACCATGGACATGATGGTAAACTGTCAGGAAAGGGTTGTTTCTGTGTGTGAGCGGAGCAAGGGGCAGGCAGGACACAGACAGGCTGTGGCTCAGTTTGTCACTGATCCCATTGTGAGCTCTGGTTGGAGGTGAGCTCAAACTGCTGCAGTGTGGCCCCGAGCCATTTCTACAGAAAGCTGTATAGTGCTCTGCGCATTCTGCAAAGTCACAGGGAGAACAAGAACCCACAGTTGAAAGCAGTAGCAAATACACAGGGCTTAGACAGAGTCAATGGGACCCAGGAACTGGACCAGCCCTGTACTTGCAAAGAAAGAGAGAGAGGGGAAGAGGGAGAGGGGGAGAGGGGGAGAGGGAGAGAGACAGGGAGAGGGAGATGGACAGGGACAGGGAGAGGAACAGGGAGGGAGGGAGAGGGACAAGGACAGGGAGGGAGGGAGGAAGGAAGAGCAAAACCAAACAAGCCCACATCTGCTCTCTACATCAAGGAAGACACCACAGATTTTTACCAGGAACATCCCAAAGGCTGGGAAGAAACAGACAGACATGGAACCCAATCAACATGTTTAACACATAAATCACACACAGAAAAGGAAGATCAGATGTCAAGTTCAAGAGTGAACCACGGGCTGGGCTGACCATCAGAGAGCTCCAGAGATGGGGAGGGGGCAAAACAGCCACTGGACAGGGTCTGGTACACAGCTCTTAGAACTCCTAAGAGAGGGGACTGTGAAGAAGCAATGTGCCTTGTTATATTGGCAGAGCCCCCCCCCCCCGCCCCCAGCCACTGAAAGACAAAAGCCACAGATCTCAGGACCTTCACAAAGCCAAGAGCGTTAAATAAACAATTACATGTGTGGGTACATAGCAGCAAGTCTTCCTCAAGCTGAAGGCAAAGGAAATTTTAAACATACCCAAAATTCACCAGAGGAAAGAGCCCCAGTGCCTTCAAAGGAGCAATGTTAACTGAAACTGACAAGTCTCTTCTCAGTGGCAGAGATACGTACAGGAAGACAGGGAGATTAAAAACGCGTTAGGGGGCAAGAAGAAAATAGCTACTGAGGTGGAATTCTGTCCAGCACAGTGAGTCTCCGGCAATGTGAGGAAATAAATAAGTTTTCAGGCAGATATAGACTGAGTGACTCCAGCAGCAGCAGCAGCCAGCCCAAGAGACAATGCTGGGGTCTCTCACAGGCAGAAGGGCCTGAGGGAAGGCACAGGTGAAAGAACGTGGCGGAGAGAGGTGGAAAGCAGCAGAATGAGGCTGGACTTAGCCACTCTCCAACGGAGAGTGCCGTAGAGACTAGTATTTGAATGATGGCAGGACAGGCAATACAGAGAAAATCTCTCAAAAAGAAAATCCAGCACTGGGATATCGCTCAGTGGCATGTCAGGCGCTGGGCTCAGTCTCCAAGACAACAGAAGGGAAGGACAACAACAAGGAGAACAATAGCAGCACAGACAGGTGCCTCACTAGGCCAACATCAACAGCAGTTCACTTTGTGTGCACGTTTTGGTCCCAAGCAAATACACAAAGCCACCCCTGGACAGATATCTAGAGCCTTTTTGTGTTCTGGCCACAAATTCTCCATGAACCTGACTCTGAGCAGCAGATCCACCAGGCTCATCAGGCTCCTCTGTGCCACCATGGGAAGTGCTTCTGGTGGAGCCTGGGCCACTCCAGCTCCTCTTCCTCCTGTGCTCCTCCTCTCTGAGGTCACTCTCTGAACCCTACGCTCCACCTCTCCACTCTGGAGTGATGGCCATTGTCTTCCATGCAGAGAAGAACATCTGGTAACAGGCAATAATGTTCCCTCAGCCCCACTGGGGCAAAGGCTTTCTAGCTGAGTGCCTCTGTTGATCTCTCCCATGATGCCATGCAGTTCACCTAAGCGTTAATAACCGAAAATGTTGAGCACTAATAAGGCATTAACAGACATCTAATGGGAAAAGCGAGTTGGTAATCCAGGAAGAAGGGCTGCCATGGAGACAGCTTCAGCATTCCAGGTGGCACCTCTACATCAGGACATTGATGAAGCCATTGTCATCACACAAGGAAGGAGACAGAGTGAGGAAAGAGATGGTCATGAAGTAGAATGCTTTCTAGGCACTAGGTGGACAGACAAACACCCTACTGAAGGTAATCATGAGCCCTTAAGATCCCCTCACACAGGTGAATACCTGGTTCACCATAGGGAGCAAGAGAGAGAGGTGGTTAGGATGAATAGTGGAGGAGTGATCGTGTGCCCCTTTGGAAAGAGGGATGAGTAGCTTCCACATTTAAGTAATTGGTTACTTTTCTCACTGCAGTGACAACATGCTTGACAAACAGCTACTGAAGGGGGTTATAGTTTGAAGGTTCAGCCCTTCGTGGCGGAAACAGCATGGTGGCAGGAACATGAGGAGGCTGGTCATGTTGCTTCTATGGTCAGGAAGCAGAGATAGGTGACGCAGAACACTCTGCCCAAATCCAAGATAGGTCTTCCCTCCTTAGTTTAAACTCTCTGGAAATCCCCAGCGAGCTAGGGATGTGTTTCCACAGTGAATTTAAATCCGGTGAAGTCGGCGGTGCCAATTAGCTATCACACATGGGCAGCAGGGGCAGGACTGCTCATGGTACAGAGAGTCCTCAAGATCTCAGTCAGACCCAGGAAAACACTTAAAAATCCAGAATCCTTAAAAGTTCTAATCACGATGGAAAGCATGTCCAAATTTGATGGCACCAAAATTAAGTACTCCTTTGACCTCAAAAGACACAATTAAATCAGGAAAGCCACTAGATAGAAAGAGGCATTTATAATTCATCTGACCTCTGAAGGGCTCCTCCCTAGAATGCATAAAGACCACCCTCAAATCAATAATTAAACAGGCACCCGACAGGCAGAAGGCGAAAAGAGGCCTTTAAAAGAAATAAGAAAACAGTTCTGCCTCCAGGAAATAGCTTCTCCCTGCATTCAGTAGTCAGCCCAGAAGCCAGAACCCAGACGAAGGAACCCAGACGAAGGAACCCAGAACACAGTGACATCAGTGCTCATGATACAAACTGAAGGCAAAGCCCTGGGGAAAGGACGTGGCCAGGAAACTATTATGGTATTGTTTCCTTGCGCGTGAGTTTTTATAATTTATATACAAACTAAAGACAAAGAAAGAGTGTCTCTCACACACACACACACCAAGAGAAGGAAGGAAGCGGGACATGAAGAACACCAAACAAGCATTGCTCACCATTTAAAAGGCAAAACTCAGGACTCCAGCTGCACATCTACGTACGACCCTACAAAGCAAAGGGGGAAAACAGGTATGATGAGAGCTGTAAGAGCCAACTTCTTTCTAGGATAGGGAGGAAGGGGTACAGGGAGTGAGAGAAGACCAATGGGACACAGATGGTCCTTTTGTGACCTATCACTGAGGTGTCTGTGATTAAACTGGGCGGGGGGGGGGGCTTTCGTTCTTTTCTGTCTGTGTTCTCTCCAGAATGACAACAACGTTACTGGAGTCAAAGAAGAGAAAAACAACTCCAGGTTTATGTTGCCTACAGATCATTTCTGCAAACAGTGCCCTCAAAACCAAGTCATAAAGGAATGAGAGCAAAAGAGGCATCCGAGACATCAAAGGATGGCAGAGCAGGGTATGTGTGTGCTCAGGATGGCTCCGGCTGGGCTCCCAGGACAGGGTAAGGATGCAGAAAAACTGAACATGTCAAGAGAGACTGTAGTTAAAGCCCTTTAGGATACAAGATAGACAGACAATAATGGATGGATGGGTGGGTGGGCAGGTGGGTGAATGGATGGATGGATGGATGGATGGATGGATGGATGGATGGGTAGATGGATGGGTGGGTGGATTATATACAGATAGATTCTAAGTACACAGATAAATAGGTGGATAGATGTTAGGTAGCTAGATGGTAGATGACAGACAGATAAGGCAGATAAAATTTAAGATGTAAGTTTTAAAGATTTGTGTGTGTGTGTGTGAGTGTGAGTGTGCGTGTGCGTGTGTGTGTGTGTGTGTGAGAGAGAGAGAGAGAGAGAGAGGAGTATGCATAAATGAGTGTGAGTGTCCTTAGAGGCCAGAGACATCAGATCTCCCTAGAGCTAAAATTACATGAGGCTGTAAGTCTCCTGACCTGGGTGCTGGAATGAAACTTTTTTTTGAAACAAGGTTTCACTCTGTTTCCCGGGCCTGCCTTGGTCTCCTGGCAATCCTCTTTTAGATGAAAGTTTCAAACCCTTGTGGATCTTACCAGTGAGATGCCCTGACTTAATTCTGTGGTATGTATTCTGTATCTTCATGCTGGTCTTAAAATACCTTTTAATCTACTAGAGCACAATGCCAGGCGTTTGGCAAGTGTTCTATAAACGCTATTTTCCTCCTTCCCTTCATCACAGGAAGCTGGTTCTATTATTTGGGTTGGAACCGTGATTTTGATCCAATCCTCTCATAAACCACAAAACAAAAGAAGATCACGTTCCTTTGGTTTTTTATTCTACAACTTTGACTTTATGGAATTCAATAGCAGCTGGTTTTCCGGCAGAGATACTGCAGCGGTGTGTAAGATTATTACCATCTAGCGTTTATCGAGCACTCACCCAGGGAAGGACGAGGCACTAGACACCTGTGAGAGATATTTAAAAGACAGGCAGCTATGGCAACCTGCAGACAAGAATTATCAATAGAAAGAAACAACTCGGCTTTCTTTGGGAGACACTTAATTGCATCTGGACATATTTACATATTTTTCTTTGTGACACTCTTATTTAAAAAGAAAACAAGAAAAGGCATATGAAAGAATAACAAGCTAGAAGAAGAAAAGAATAAAAACATTACTTTTCAGTTCATGGAGAAACACAGGAGGGCAGGGAACTGCCATGTCTATGGACTCCCACACTCAATACCTGGTTTTAATGTCAGCTGCCCACTGACACCCTCCACCTGGACCTCACACGGGAAGAGCTCAGGACCTGGGAGCCTCCCTCCTGCAGCTCCCACAATTCTCTTCTGGTGATCACTGGCCTCATCAGCCTCACCTTGAAGGGCATCTTTGACATTTCTGGTCTCCACCCACATCCCATGAGTCAGCTTGCACATGTAGGATGCCATCTCAGCCTCTCCACACTCCTGTCCCACGTTCCATGGCCCTCTGACTCAGCCTTCCTCCCCACTGCTGCTGGGAGCACTGCTCAGCACTTGCTAGGTGCAAGGCTGAGCCATCACCCCTGACATCATCCCACCATGACACACCTCAGAGAATGTGATGGTTCTAGGACCTCAAGGCCAATGTCAATATTCCTAAACAAGGCATTGCCTGCCCCCTGATGGACTATCCACCTTTCCCCCTTGTGGGGTGCAGGTCCCAGATACCAGAAATTCTGGGTTCCCTCATGCCTTTTGACTTCATGACTCTGTATCTTTACTTAAGGATGCTATTGACCTGAAATATATCTTTCATTTCCTCAATCTTCTCTGTATTTTCCACACCTCACAAGTGTACACAACTCATCCTCAGGTCCCCTCTCTCCCTGCAGATATAATTTCAGATCTCCCTGCTATGGTCAAGCTTAGGACTGTCCCCATTCACTTAGAACATCTCCAGGACCCTGTGCTTGCTTATTAGTCAAAAAGTCAGCAAGCACACATTGATTGTCTCTGCACACTGGGCTCCAAAGACACAAGGTGAATAGAACATAGCAAACCCTGACCATGCCAGGTCTTCCTTGCTAGTGGTGGGAGCAGAAAAGGAGCAGATACATGGACTGCCCAGAGGAGCTGGTGCTCAGCATGAGAACCAGGATGGGCAGGTCACACTTCTTAGTGTTGTTGTGTACATTGAATGCCTTCAGCTTGGCCTGCTGTTTGCACAGCTCAGCAAGGACCTCAACCTATGAGTCCTCAAGGAGGCTGGTCCTCAGACTCCAGGAGGCCCTGGGCCAACAGCAACGCATTAATAAAGCTCTCCAGGGACTTGGCATGGTTACACTGAAGGGCTTGTTCG
Organism: Mus pahari; assembly: GCF_900095145.1. Taxonomy (NCBI): domain Eukaryota; kingdom Metazoa; phylum Chordata; class Mammalia; order Rodentia; family Muridae; genus Mus; species Mus pahari. The sequence goes on from NC_034592.1 coordinate 161,298,396, forward strand.
GTTTTCAGGGAGAGGTGCTTGCTCCATCAGCCCCTGATTCTTTTCCCAGACATGTCAAGAAAAGGAGAGTCCTTCATAGGGGAAATAATGTTTTCTTCCACCAGGGCCTGCAGCAGGTTGGCTGTGTCAGAGGACCAAAGGGTCATCCATCTTCTGGCTACTCATGCTGGACCTCACACTTCCTCAGTAGGATAGCCACGTCTTTTGTATCCAGTTCAGTCAGCAGTCCCATGAGACCTTTCTTCTTGTCAGCCACAGCTGTCCCTCCTTCTGCTCCTCTAGCAGATCCTCCTGGGCCCAGCACTGGGAGTAGTGTATCCCCAGTGGCAGTCTTACAATGTTCAGCTTTGTCTTCAGGGCCCTTACGAGCTCCACTAGTGCTCGTACCTCACTGGTGATGTCAGCACAACAGGGCTCCACTGTGGCCCAGAGCATGTTGGGAGCATCATTCCTGGGGACCTGAGGCATCTCAATTGGGTCATCAGTAAATTCATGTTCTTGGATCTTGGGCTGAAAGTTTGTGGATTTGGGTCATCCTGAGCCAGGCTCTGACCCATGTCTTGTCTTCCCTGCCAGTTTGGGGCTTCCCATATCTGGGGTAGCTCCAAGCTCACCGTCTCAACCCAACTTGAGTACACGCAGCCGCCTGTTTGCAGAAGACAGCAGTCTCAGGCTCCAGCTGCAGAGTGCCAAGGTCCTCAATATTGGGGCCAGCCTCCTCGGAGCAGGCCAGCCCTGCCATGTGCTGGGGTCAGACCTTCAGGTGGTTTACAGACCTGAAGTCGTGAAAGAGCAATGGGCAGTCCTTGACTCATGTATGTCCCAGGAGATGGGACTCTCCCTGGAATGTTCTGAAGGTTAAGAAATGATGCTTGGCACAGAGTGAGCAGATAGTGCGTTTTATTACTAAAAACAACACAGAATTCCAGACTGGTGCACTTTCCCCCAAATTAAAATTTTTCTTTATTATAATCTTCTGACTTGATAATTTCTAATGAGAAGCTCTTTGTTTTTCCCCTCGTTTCACATCAGGTTTTCTCCTTTGAATTCTTTCAAGATACTCTATTTTGCTTTATTTTTTTCATAATTTGTATTTATGTGTATTGTAGTGTTGATCATGGTTGACAGTCTCTGGGTTTCCTGGGTGTGTGGATTTGTATCTTTAACTATTTCTAAGGAGTTACACGGGTCCTAACCCTTCAGGGATTTCTTGTGCCACTTTCTCCATTCTTGCTTCTAGCTTTCAATTTATTTCTGTTTGAAACCTGGCCTTTCCGCACTTCTCTGTAGTTTGCTGTGTTCTGAGTTTATATTTTTGAGTTTAAACTTATATGATGATTCCTTTGACCTAGTTTCCCATTTCACTCATACTCTTCGCACACTAGTCCATCAGGAAGTCCAGGTGAGGATTTCTTTGTCTCTGCTACTCCAACATGCAACACCTCCACTGAAATTCCCTCCATGTTCTGCACATTCTGTCTTCCTCAACAAAGTCTTTGGCACAGCTATCATGCCTGTGCTAAATCTCCGCCACGCTATTATGTTAGCTATGTTTCTCGGTGCTGCGACCAAATATCTTGCAGGAACTCCTTAGGGGAAGATGGTTTGTTTTGGTCCTCAGGTTGAAGGTATAGACAGACCATCATGGAGTAGAAGGTGTGCTGCATGTGCCTGTAGCTGCTCTTCACAGTGTGCCCGCTGTCAGGATGCAGAGGGAGAAGAGAGCTGGCATGGGGTAGAGCAGAGTACATTCAGAGCAGATCTCCCTCCTCAGTCAGACCTTGCTAGAAGCATTCTCACAGAGGCACAGAGGTGTGCCTTCCAGGCGACCCTGGAGACTGCCTGCTGTAGATGCTCCCAGCATGAGTCAGTCAGGCGGTGCTCTGGGTACCTTAAGCTTGAGGTCACACCCAGGCACAGTGTTTGTCCATGGCTACTGTGGGCAGGACAGTAAAGACTGATGCAAACAGCCTGCTATCTGCCTGCACCCACCCTCAGGCTTTGCCATAGGTACCCTGCTGCAGGTTCCCCACACTGACATTCATCTCCCTTGGATTTGCCCTTCTGATCCTTGGGCTCTGAGCCTTTGTGGCCTGCAGCCTGACTCCTCCTCTGCAGACTTCAGTAAGATGTGAGATGCTGGGCTTCTCTGTAGTGTTAGACATATGTCAAGATATAAGCTTGGCTTATAACCAGAACCTGCCAAAAACATAAGGAATCCTTAGGTATAAGAGGGCCCCCAAACCATTCATTGCTCATTAAGTATGCACTGGGCCCAGGCAGATGTGGGCTCTGCCCCCCCCCACACACACACACTCAGCATGGTTCCATTACCCAATCTCTTTACTCTGGGATGGCAAATGCTTTCCCTTTTGCAAGTCATGGGGCCCTGTTCACCTTGCTCTCTTCTCAAGTGTCATTTGCGTGGAGAGGTGTTCCTCAAATAGAATTTCCGTGACCTAATACACAGTCCTAGGTTGATTCCTCCCACACTTATACACACCCACCCATGCTCCTAGAACTTGAGCATGAGTGTGTGTTTGTGACAGTCACCTCAGGGAAGTGGGAGGTGCGTGGAAGGAGGACAAAATTAGTCCACTTCCCTGCTTTGCCCCCAGTACCCAGCTCTTCTTAGGCATGGGACACATCAAGAAATCCTTTAAAACATGCACAAACTGCTCTAAATCAGCTCCCCAAAGCAGCCTACAGGAGCTACTCACCCAAGAAGCAGTTCATCTGCAAGGCTTAGGCTATACAGCAAGGGATATCTGGCTTTCCACTTTTATAAACCCACATTGACTGTGTCTACAGTGCCTTAGGGATCACCCTCAGGTTCACCTCAGCACTAGTGTCTAGCTGAAGCCAGCCATTTATCTGCTTTGGGTGCTATAGGGCTGTGAAGTCATGACCACTCTACCCTGTAATATGGCACAACTGCAGTCCAGAAAACGTACAAAAGACTGGCCATGGCATATGTGATCCACTATAACTGGTTTCAAGGAGACATGGATTCACATCTGTCTAGGCTGCATCCTGCAGAACCCACTGGGTGGGATTAACACCTGACTTCCTTCACTTTGACCCAGCCCATAAGTGACTTTCAACCCTGTTCCAAACCTGTGTTGGAAAGTTGCTAGAAAAGTACTCTGCTGCAGTGTTGTTTGACATTGGCTGTCAACTTGAACGGAGCTGGTGTCCATTAAGACAGTGGTTCTCAACCTGTGGGTTGCAACACCTTTGGGGGCCAAATAGGCTTTTCACAGTAGTCTCCTAAGACTGTCTGTATACCAGACATTTTAATTATAATTCACAACAGTAGCAAAATTAGTTATGAAATAGCAACAAGAATAATTTTATGGCCAGGGGTCACCACAACATGACCATTGTATTAAATGGTCACATCATCAGGAAGGTTGAGAACCACTAAGAGATGTACCTCTGGGTGGATCTGTGAGATTTATTCAGATCAATACAAAGAAGACTGAGGGCCGTTTTGCCTGCCTGTCTTTGTTTCCTACTGGTGAGTGCATCTGCTCTATTGCTGCTCCCATAAAACCCATCCTTATTGACAGCAGAGGGTTCGTCTGCTTTCAAATGTCAACTGAACACCATCAGCTCTTCAAGAATCTTCTAGGCCTTCAGGGTCGGACTGGAACTGGTGAGGCACCCAACTTCATCCGTTCAACAACTACTGGGTTCTCGGGCTCTGCAGTGCACAGACAGACATTGCAGGACTCCCAGACTATCTTATAACTCCCCTTGGTAACTCATCCTTTCAGGCCTCCTCCTATTGAGAATCCATGTCTGCAGCACAGACCACCTGATGTGGGATATCACGTTTGTGTGGGAACACAGCCGTCGGGGGTCTGGCTTCGTGTCAGGAGCCCTTGGGGCTCTGGAATTGTGTCAAGGCTCATGTGGCATCCTGCTGCTTGTCTGGGTTCACTTTTTGGACTTCTGATGGTTGTGTACTGAGCTCCTTTATTCTAATCTGGCTGTAGGGAACTGGTCCCAGTGTGGAGTTAAAGTCTTCTGTGATACTTACGATGGACCCTGTATGACTTCAGCTGGCCTTTTTCATTTCGGCTCTGTGATCTGGTATTGATCTCTCCTCAGAGCATGCCAGGTGAATCCCAAGGGCTTAACTGAAGTTGACCACCACGCATTGGTACACATTCCATACGTGCGGCTCCATATTATATATCCCTAGTGCAATGTCCTGGAGTCAGTATTGGTAAGCCCTTCTCTGCCCCAAACAGACTTCCAGGGGAAGTCTGCACCAAGAGAAGATGAAACCTTTCTGGGGACCCTGACTTGGAGATATCCATCCATTGAGTGTCTCTTATGTGCACATAGAGGCTATCTGAGGCTCCCATCAGCCCAGTCAACTCTGGAATGCAGCCAAACACCACTGGGCTGGGTGCAGTAGTAAATCAGAGCAGCCTGTGCGGGAGAGATTAGGAAAACAGCTTCTTCTCACTAGTGGAAGAAGCACTGGATGGAAGCATGATGTGGTAGCTCCTGCTATCCTAGGAAAGTCAAGATGATTCACACAGGCTAGCCCAGGGTAACCCAGACATAAGATGGAGAGAGAGAGCAGATAACTTTCTAGGTTCCTCTCCCTGTGAAGGATCATAATGTTCCATCAGGGCCTTGTCCATCCTTGTAAAGAAACACTAAGTACTCCAAACTAACCATGTACAGAGGAGAGTCAGCAGGTGATGTCACCTGTCAGCATCCACCCAGCTTGCCCCCAGCCCAGTGCTTCAGCTCCCTCAATACTCCTGAGTACTTCTGTTCATATTTATGACAATGATCTCCATCATGTTACACACACGCACATGCGCGCATGCACGCGTGCACACACACACACACACACACACACACACACACACACACATGCACAGATATGTCCCAAATGTGCCTGCTTTGCCTTGACCTCTTAAAGACCCTGTGCTTGGAAATGCTGGACCCACAGCACAAGGCCATCCATCTCTCAGATGACAGGGGTTGGAGGAATTCAGAGCCAAAGCTGTTAAGTCACAGGCTGGAAGAAAGGCTACAGAACACCCCTCCACTCTGACTGGAAGCTGGAGGGGCCGCCCATCCCCCTATCTCCGGGTACAGAAAGGAGTGAGTGTGGGGCTGGTGGAGAACTCAGATTCTCTTAGCTATCTCTGAGCCCTTCCATGTATGCTTTGCAGAAGGAGGCTGGGTGTCTGGGGATACACAACAGCTTCCCTGTGACTGGAGTCCTGAGAAATCAATTTCTGTACCACTCATAGTCCCTCTGAGGTTTCTTCCGTGCCTCTGCTTGTCCAGTCTCCGGAGACACTTCTCATGCTCCCTAAGGAGAAGCAAACCTCAGGTGGCTTCTGGGCTCTGCTGGGAAGGCAGGTTGATGGACAGTTATGCGGGATACAAAAGCGGTCAACCCAGGAAGGATGCAGCCAAGCCTGGAGCTGCTCCATCCTCTTGTAAATGAGACCTGAGGGATTACAAGATTTCCACAGACTCAGAACTTCTCCAAACAGCTCAGAAATGCCCCCTTTATCTTTCCATCCTAAATCGGAAGTGGGGTTTGCAAGGCTGAAGGAGAAGAAAGAAAAACCTCAAATAGATGTAACTTGAGGGACACATTCACACTGCTTTTTAATTAGTTAATTTTTATTGTTAGTAATTGTGTTAATTATAATTAATAATAATTGTGTTTGATGTATGTGCAAGTGCGAGAGTATACATGCCACAGAATCCAGGTGGGGGAACACAGGACAACTTGGGGGAGTCAATTGTCTCCTTTCCACTGTGGTGTGACAGAGTCTGATTCCTTCCCTGCTGCATACACTGGGGCAATTGACCTGTGAGCTTCTGGGCTCATCTCATGGTAGGAGTGCAGGAAACACAGGTGGTTCTCTATGTGGGTTCTGGGGATCAAACTAAGGTCCTCAGATGGCAAGCGCTTTAATCCAGTGAGCAATCTGGGTGCATATTGATTATCCATGTACCTGTGCAGCACTGGAATTTTCCATAACAATTCTCCTTTCAAATACTCTATCTCCTTGCTCCATGTATGTGAATTCAGACTAGAATGTATCCCCTTGTATAGATGGCTACTGATCTGATCTCTGTTACTTTCAGGGGTCGAACGTTAAAGCTCACCTCCTGTCCTCAGAACATGGCAGGTCAGAAGGTGTGTGTCCATCCACAGGCTGGGATTTGGAGTCAAGGAGGCAGAACAGAGCCCTCACACCCCAAGACTTGTTCCTGAGGCTATCTGTGCCCTGGGAGAGCATGTCTCACGGAGAGAGTTAGGCTTTCTGTGACATTCTGCAGAGGCAGGAGCTCCGTCTACCCTCATGAAGATGCTGATACCTCTGTTCCCAGCCTCTAAGCACTTCACCTTATTTTGTATCCAATGGATGGTTGTGTGAGGTGGGAACACATTTCAAGTATTGCCACAGGAAGACAAATTCATGTCCTGGAGGAGGATGAGATAATGAACCCCGATTAAGTCCCTTAGGTCTCCGTTTTGTGTCCTAGCAGATCCTTCTCACGAGTGACTGACTTTTTTTTTTTTTTTCTGAGTCCTGTTTCACGCTTGTGGGACACATCCTTACTCTTGAGCTCCCACACTGTCTCATAACAATCACCACAATCGCTTCCTGCTGTCTAAGCCCATTACGGGCTCCCAGAAACTCTGGGCAGCAGCTTCGACTAGGCCATTCTTTCCAAAGTCCACCTGCCCCTCCTTTGGCTCAATACAGCACATAAATTAGCCTCAGAAGTCCCCACAGTGCAGAGCCTTGACAATGTCCTCCTTGCTTCTAAATAGCATCAACAAAAGTAGCTCAGACCCTCAGACCTCAGGGACCACAGCTTCTCTGGTTTAAAAAGACATCATTCTGAGTTAGCAATTTTCCCCCTGGCAGCTCGGACACTTCCTGCCTGAGTGTCTGGTGACCACAGAAGACACCGAGTAGAGCCCACATCTCTGCATGGCAAAGGCAACGTCTAAATAACTATAACCTGGCTTCCCTGCCTTGCATGGGCTGAGTCAGTGCTCTGCACAAGCTTTGCTCTGGCCTTATGAAGTGGGTTCTGCCACTGATCAATCTGAAGAAGGGCCAACTGGAGCTTTGCCAGAGCTGTGAAGGACACTCAGGACTACCAAGGGCAAGTCACACTCTCTTACTAACATATGGAACCCGCCTTCATAACTTCCAACGCTCTCCACTGTGTTTGAAAACAACACACACACATGATGCCCCTGAGGGAGCCATTAGTGTCTGGTGTGTCCCATGACTGTGTTCCTTTAAGTCCTGGTTCCTTGAAAGACAAATCCAGGAAATGTTTAAGATATGTAGGCAACACCAAGGTAGACTTCAGGACCTCTTGTAGTTGTAACGTGCTCTCTGTGTTAGCAACATTCAGAAAGCAGGGCTTCGTTCACAGTTGGCCAAAGCAAGTCACCATGGGACTGTTGTATGTCCACGGCAGAACTCAGATAGGTTATACTCTGAGAAACACAGACAGCCAACAGAATATAAAGTGATTTCCATTACTCATGGTGCTTCCTGCCCTTAAGTCCCTTGGAATACTGGATTTGAGACTATGCAGTAATTACTAACAAGGAGCCATATATAGATAGAATATATATACATAAATATATATATGTATATATATATATATTATTTTAAATATGTACATAAATACAATATATACAGAATACATGCATAAATGTATCTGTACATAATATTTGTATTGCATATATTAAATATAGCTGTATGTAATGCACATGTTATGTGTAATATGTTATATAGATGTATAATTATCCCTAAAATAAACAAATCTTGAAGATTTATTTATTTATTTATTTTTATTATTTAGTTCTGAAATTTGTTCCTTGTCCAAGGCTGCCTAGAACCTGTGCTGGGACTTGTGGTCTCCCTAGCTCTTGTGCTTGCAGGTCATTGCTCTGTTCCTCAAGGCCCCTCCCAGATCTACCTCTGGTCATCTCTGTGAGCCAGGGTTCCACGGGTGGAGCCTCTGCAGGAACATTCGTCCCTCGGTGTCTTCATCACCACGTGCATGCCTGGGGATGCACTGGAAATACTCCATGTATTGATTACTGACACATTTTGGCAAACCGGCAAACAATCATTACAAAAAGAGTGAATAGTGACAATAGATCACAGCTCAGTCCCCCATCAGCAGGGAGTTTCATTACTGGGCAGAATACTATTCATCTGCCAAGCCCTAACTTAATTCACTCCACTACGGAGAGAACAATTACTGAGTGGAAAGGCCAGCGAGTTATTTCAGTGAGAAACATTTTAATTTGTTCTGCGTTCCCCCAAACTCATAATCTTTCAGGTGATGTGTACGGAACAAACATCGAGTTGTAGAAAACAGTCAAGAGCTCACATCTCATTTCACAACAGCTACGGCAGTTACAGAGACATACTTTGGTGAAAATAAAAACTCAAGCAACTGAAGAATATCCAGAGGGAAGAATTGCATTCCACATCTCTGTGAAGACTTTTGAGCTATTTATTGCCTCTGTCCTTTGGTTGCTGAGTACAGCGATTTCTGACTGCTGACCAGAGAAACTGGTGACATCCTGCCCAGAGGCAGAACCACCTGCTCACGTGCCATGAGTTCCCCATGCCCCCACAGCACCAAAGATGGGTTCATACACTATTTTCTAAGAATATGGAGGGAGCTGAGAGAAAGTTGTCTCTACTCCCCTGGTCGAGCAGAGGAGACTGCAGGGAACCCTGCTTTGAGATTTTCTCCCTGGAATGTCTCTGCAAAGAAGGGGGAGATGGGTAGGCTGTTTCGGCGTTCTGTAGCATTGTGGAGAAATCCTCAGGGCTTTCTTAGCCCGTGACTGCTCTCACATAGATAGAGAAGGAAGCACTGTTCAGCCCTGCTATTCAAAGTGTGGGTAGGAAGCAAGAAGGTGTAGCCTAGGACATGGAGCTGGTCTATAAACCTCAAGGCCAGATCACATGCAGCCCACCTCCTGTAACTAGCTATTTCTTGTAAGGCTCCAAACCCCCAAACAATGCCAACAACTGGATACTTGGTATTCACATACAAGACCGTGCAGGGGATATTTCCTATTAAGGCTGTAACAGTCCACTGACAGCAGCAGCAGTGAGGAGCTCTGGCTCTGTCTCAGGCCAGGTCTCAGGGTGGAGCCCTCATGGTGCTGAGGATCAGGCTGCACACTGGCTACTCCCGTGCTATCCAGAGCAAAGCTCTTTGCCTTTGGGTGGACTTCATTATAAGGCCACAGTTGACATCCACTTTCTCAGTACAAAACCCTTACGTTATCAGCAACAAAAGCTAGCACCCGACTCTAAGAAAGAGTTAAAGTCACCACATCACCAAACTTCTCTTGGAGGCAGAAACAGTGTAGACATGGGCTTCTTGCTTGTTGCTCCTGGGTCTCTATTAGCAACAAGATTCCCTCATTCCAAGCCTCACCCATTCAGTGTTGAGAGTGCAGCCAAGCCAGAATCTCCAGGGTGAGGCCCAGGCACCAGTTTCCTCAACACTCCAGTGATTCTAACCCATCTCAGAATCTGCACCACTGGCCAGCACTGGTGTCAGGAGGAAGTGCGTTCTGACTGTTGTCAACAGAACCTAGAGTGACCTGGGAGTCAGGCTTCTGGGTATGCACTTGGAGGACTGTTGTCACTGTGCCTGATTCCTGAATAGCAGCTCAGAGGCTTATTAATTATTACAATGCTCATGGCTTTTTCTCCTACTGGCTAGTAACTTACATAGCTCGTTTCATCTACTCTGTCTGCCACGTGGCTGGCTAGCTACTTCTCCTAGTTTCCTGTGTCCAGCTTTCTCCGAGTCTGGGTGGTGAAACTTCCTCCCTGACTCTATCCCAGAGTTCCAATCTCTCTACTGGATTTCCCACCCTCTATTCCCTGCTATTTGCTAATAGGCTATCAGCTTTTCATTGACAGATGATGTGTTTTATTAAAAAAAAAGAAGATGAAGCCAGGGATATGCTTAGAGGATGAGTGGTATGGTATTGGGGAAGGGGGGCCTCTGTGGGCCCATGCTGAGGCAGCCCTTCTCCCTGAGGTACCAGCCAGGGGTTTATTTATGGCATGGGGAGGGGACTTGGGAAGGGAATAAAGGAGAGAGAGAGAGAGAGAGAGAGAGAGAGAGAGAGAGAGAGAGAGAGAAAAGAAGAAGAAGAAGAAGAAGAAGAAGAAGAAGAAGAAGAAGAAGAAGAAGAAGAAGAAGAAGAAG
>NC_034592.1:161308891-161310938 GCF_900095145.1 Mus pahari
GGAAGGGAAGGGAAGGGAAGGGAAGGGAAGGGAAGGGAAGGGAAGGGAAGGGAAGGGAAGTAGAGGTTGGCCATGAGCACGTGGAGAGAGAAGGGACAGAGAGGGAAGAGGGTAAGGGAGGAAGAGAGCAAGAGAGTGAGGAGGATTCCCTTTTATAATGAGCCAGTCATTCCTGGCTGTTGCCAGGTAACAGTGGGGCAGATCCTAGAAGAAATAGTAACAGGTGATGCTTCCACATGGTTCACCAGAGATTCTCTTCACAGACTTTGACTTCATTAATCAATGATAGGACACACATCTCATTTGTGAGAAGGACCATTTTCTATGTCCTGTATCAAAAAGAGGATGCAAGCTTAACCCTGGCATTCGTTCAGTTCATTGGTCTCATCTGGGTGTGGGCACCGTGTGACTAGTTGCTTCAATCTCCTGCAGCTGCTGCCTGTCTTCCTCACCACGATGGACATGCCTTGAACTGTGAGGTAAAATAAACATTTTCTCCCTTTCTGCCTTTGCCTGGGCATTATATTATAGCACTAGCTAAAACAAGCAGTACCCTAGTACCCTAAAAGAGAAGACAAGCTTCCCTTCCTTCAAGCACACTATTAAGCTAGTTACAAAATGCCCCCTGAGGACCGGTGTGTTTGGATATCTACTTGGTCCCCAGCTGATCACATTATTTTGAGAATTTATGGATCACGTAGGAAGTGAGAGATCATTGAAAAAAGAAATGGGTGGATCACTGAGGGGTGGGCCTTGGTGTATATGGCCTTGCTCCACTTCCTGCCCATTCCTGCTTCTGCTTCTGATCTGCAGGAATGTGGACAAGCAGTCCCACTTTCCTGCTGCCTCAGCCATGGTCACCCTACGCCTTCCCCATCACAAGGGACTGTAGCCCCTCAAACCAGAGCAAATCCTTTCTCCCTTGAGTTGGTTCCAGAGATGAGGCAGGCATTTAAAACATGATCAAAAATCATTTGTAATCCTGGTTGACATGGAAGCTCCAGGTGTATGGGATCAGTTAGAACGCCCCACACATGGGATTGCATGCCTTGTGTTTCCAAGTACTTGGGTGAAAATATGTACACACACACACACACACACACACACACACACACACACATATCTCTAACTCCAGCCCAGACTCAAATACTCACCCCCTTCTCCCTCCCAGCATAGCGTGTAAGTCAAATTTCTCACCAGACCCAGGTTACTCCCAAATTAAAATATTAATGAAAGATTGGCCGGCTGATTCCATGAAGTGCTTTTAGAACTCTGCTTGGCTGCTTCATTTTAAAATTCATGCATATTTAATTTTCTCTTCACTGGGAATGCATTTATAAAAATAATAATAATAAGCAATTTCCTCAGAGGATAGAAGAGTAGGACAGATGGGTAGGGAGACATCAAAGCTGTCATTTGTAGGGATACAACCTCGTGTGTCTTCATCACAGCTATGCTCTATCAGGGTACCTCATACCTGCACCCAGCTGCACAGGGAGTGTCCTCACAACAGGACCACTTCCCATCACGCAGGCTCTATGGCAAACTGCAGAATCTGGTTCCTGTGCAGGCCTGCAGAGAGAAGCTGAGCTCACTGTCACCTGGAGGCACCCGGCTTGCTCATCAGACTGGAAGTAGAGGGTTCCTGATTTTTCTTCTTCTCTGGCTGTAGTGGATGCCAGCACCAAGCCATGACATATCCAGGTGGCAGGAGAGCCATCCTGTCATGTTAGTGGGCACTTCCATGTCTCTGCTGACCAGAGTCCGTTCCACAGGAAAGGCCACTTTGACATTGATCCATGTGGTTCTTGGTCACTGAACACATTGTGCCCATGCCACTGTGATGGTGAAGGTTTTGCCTTCCCCTCACACAGCCTGGTGTTAACTTTTACCAGACCTGGGAAGGGGCATTGCTTTGGTCTCTCTGCTGCCTCCTACCCAGACACTGTAGCTGGTGCTGTTACTTCCATGCACACATCTCAGTACCTCCCAACATCCGCTTCTCCCTCTCCCCTTTCTCTCTCTCTCTCTCTCTCTCTCTCTCTCT
>NC_034592.1:161311034-161323534 GCF_900095145.1 Mus pahari
CTCTCTCTCTCTCTCTCTCTCTCTCTCTCTCTCTCCTCCTTCCTGGAAGTTGCTCCCTAGGGTCTGATGCTCTGCACTCTGGAGGACACTTGAGTAATTCAAGCTTTAGTAAGAGCAGCTGAGGCCTTATTCTCGGGAGCTTTCTACACAGAGCTACAGGCCACTCTCTCTGAGCACCCTGAGAAGCTGAGTGACAGAAGGAAGAGTGGCTAAGAAGAAGCAGGGCTGGGATATGGTTCAGCGTTGAGAACCCATGGCTACATGCTTAGAAAACACGAGATAAGAACTTGCCTGGGGCATGGTGTACTGCGTGCCAGCTCTGGAATCTGGAATCTGGTCACAGACAGTATGTTCTCTGCTTCCCTGTCCTTGGCACACACACACACACACACACACACACACACACACACACACACACCCTTGCACCACACAGCCTTTGTTCTGAGGCCTCTGACAGTTATGGCCCCAACCTGTGACTGATTGTTGAGTTGATCAGAAAAGGAGCCTGTGTAGTGGGGAGAGCAATAGATCTGGAATTTTCTTCCTGGGCAGATGGAAGAATCCCTGGACATCCTTGGAAGATCTGGTGGGAAAACCTTGTTAAAGGATTCACCACTGAGCACCAGGCACAGAGTGATGGATTATCTGGGACGGGACACTTGCTCTGGACCACCACATTAGGAGAATGTTTGTGAGTGGTGGGGTAGAAACTCTCAAGAGTAATCAATGGGAAACCTTCCCTGTGTCCCTCAGGCTGACTGCAAACTCATGACCTTCCTGTCAGAGCCTTCCAGGTGCTGAGACTGCAGATGTGTGTGGCCATACCTGGTTTCTTGAAGAAACCTTTCAACAGGGAGTCTTCTGTAAAATGGAAGTGACACATGAGAAAAAGGAAGTGCAGGGGCCAACAGATCAGCAGCAGCATGCTCCCTCACAAGCAGACATGTGCACCCAGAGTCTTGCAAACATGTCTTACGGCCATCATGCCAGACTTCCACGACCACCCACTTGGGCCCTTTAAAGTGACCATTGCCCAAGCCTGCCATATTACGGATCAGACAGACTCCAGAGATATTCACTTCGTATGTGTAACTCCTGCTTGGTGTCTGCAGCACTTGTCCATGCCTATTACACGCTCTTGTGTTTGTGAAAATACAGTACTGACTGATTGCACTGTTGCTGCCTCGGCCTCAGAAAAAACAGTAAATAAAGCTAATATGCACTTTCTTATACATGTATTTTGGAACTCTATGTGTATGTGTTTATCCTGAGTGTATATGGAGGAGATAGATTATTGACAGATGCAACCAAACTATTGGGGTGATTTACATCCTCACTGTGTGTGAGTTTTAAGTGTCCCCTGCCTTTCTAGAAGTTCTTTCAAACGTCAGTGTCTGTGACACAGAATGGAGAATCTCTGTGGCCAGAGGCCACCTCCTGCTGGGTGCCGCCACTTGGCATATTCCATGCTTATTGTCTGAGTGAGCAGGCTCCTCAGGTGAATGCCAGCTCTTTGTTTACTGAACCTGTTTTCTGTACATTGTATTGGCATTCTTTCCATCTGATCTATATGACCAGTGCTTGCATTTCTGGAGTCCTCTCCACTTTGTAGTTTCTTGTTATTTTCTATGTGGTGTCCTTCAATAAACCAGAGCTTTCAGTCTCAAATAAATTACATTTATCTATTTCCTCCATGGTTAGAGGTGTGTGTATGTGTGTGTGTATGCATGTGTGCATATGTGTGTATGTGTGTGTGTGATATGTGGGGTCTATATGTCTGTGTGTGTGCATGTGTATATGTGTGTTTGTATATGTTTGTGTCCCTGCATGCATACATTCATACATGAGTGTATGTGTGTATGTGTATATGTATGTGTGCATGTATGTATTTCTGTGTATGTGTATGTCCATGCATGCATACATTCACACATGTGTGTGTCTGCATGCACATATGCACATGAGTGTATGTGTGTGTTTGCCTCTGTGCCTCTGTGTGCATCTTACATGTGCATTTTGTTTGTATGTTTATGTTTGTGTCCATGCATGCATACATTTACACAGGAGTGTATGTGTGTGCATATGTATATGTGTGTCTGTGTGTGCATGTATGTGTATCTGTGTATGTGTTTGTCCATGAATACATTCACATATATGTGTATCTGCATGCATATATGCACATGAGTGTATGTGTGTGTGTGCCTCTCTGACTCTGTGCCTCTGTGTGCATCTTGCATGTGCATTCTGTTTCAAATTTTTTGGTTACATGAAGGCTGTGAAATGTTCTCTTCTGCTTCTGTGGAATGTCCTCTTTCAGACTTGATTTTATGTTTATGCTCATATCTACAATCCAGATGAAATTGATTTTTTTTATTTTTCAGATGAGCTGGGTACTCAAGATGCAATTTGTTAAAGTCAAGTTTATTGAGGCATGATCCACATCCCTCGGAACTCGATGCTTGCAGGTGTGCTTCATGTTGGATCTTGGCCAATGCACACATTCATGACATGACAATAAACCAATGCATTTAGAATCCTTCCATTACCTCCCAGAGCTCCCTCAANACCTCATAGTCCAGCCCTGCCTTCCCCAACACTCTCAGAGCAGAGCCTTGATCTCTCTCNAGAAGGTAACAGCAGCAGAGAGCAGAAGGCGCAGCTGGAGCGTGGACTCTCGCCAAGCTCACAACGCTGAGAGCTACTTTCTCACTTAGCAGCCGATATTCCATTGTGTAGACACGTGACACCCCTATACTCACCNACAGTACAGATTTGGTTTTTATCCAGTTTGAAGGTGTTGTAAACAAAGCTGCTGTAAAACGACCACAAACCCATCTTTGTGTGAGCATTTGTTTAGATTTTTTTGGGGGGGGTGGGGTGGGGATAGATACCTAAAAGACAAATTATTTAATTTCTTAGGTTTAATTTTATCTTATTAAAAACAGTCCCCTTGCTTTTCAGCCCCCTCCATTGTCTTCCTGCAGCAGTGAATACAAGTTTTGCCCATCTCCCTTTCTTGGCACCCCATTCAAATCCTTGTTTGTCTCTGCCCTGGCTGAGGTAGGCATGCAATGGTAACTCCATGGTATCAATCTGCATTTCTCTAATGATTCCAAATAGCAGTAGGTGTATCCTTTATCTGCTACAGTGCCTGTGTGGGCATTTTGTGCAGTTTCTCACTGACTCTAAGCTAAGAAGGTGACTGATAATTGCACGTAATGNACGCANACATCCTGTCGGCTGTATGTTGCAACTNTCTTTCTGTTCTGTGAATTGCCTTTGTGCCTTTGTGTCCGTCAGTGCCAATTATTGGCTTGATGGAATCTAGAGTCACTTGGGAGGCTGGCCTCTGGACATGTCTGTTGGGAATTATTCTGATTTAATTAGTAGTATCATGAAGACCTGCCCATGGCGGGTGGTGCCATTCCTGGGCTGGGATCNTGGACTGAGGTGGAGGAGAGAGAAAGCTGAGCAGCCACATCCATCATTCTCTGCTTCTCGATGGAGAATGTGATGTGACCNAGTGCATCACATGGACTGTGAGCCAGAATCGAACCTTTGTCCCTTAAGTTGGTTTTGTCTATCACGGCAACAGGAAAATAACTAAGACAACCTTTCAACAATCTCTTGTATAGAGTAGATTTTTAACTTGAATAAAGTCCAACTTAGGAAGTGTGTGTGTGTGTGTGTGTGTGTGTGTGTGTGTGTTGTCTCTGAGTATGTGTCTATGTATGTATCTGTGTGTCTGTGTATATCTATGCTTACATATCTGTGTGTGATTGTGTTGTGTATATCTGTATGTATCTGTNTGTGTTGTGTGTGTATCTGTTCGTATGTGCTGTGTGTGTCTGTGTGTGTATCTGTGATCTGTGTGTGCATATCTGTGTGCCTGTGTCTGTGTGTGTTGAATGTTTGTGTATGTCTGTTCTTGTGTATCTGTATGNCTGTTTGTGTGTCTCTGTGTGTATGTCTGTGTGTATCTGTTTGTAGGTGGTGTATGTGTTGTGTATCTGTGTGTCTGTGTATGTATCTGTGTGTATGCATCTCTGTGTGTCTGTGTGTATCTGCTTCTATGTGTTGTGTGTGTTGTTATATGTGTNTGTGTGGTTTATATCTTTTTTAATCCTAAGATTTCAGACCCAATGAGATTAAAAAGTTCCCTCATACATTTTATTGCTGGAGAACACTTGTGTTGGGGATTTTGCAGCTAAGTCTGTGATCCATTACATTACAAGGTAGAGATCAGCTTCAGAGTCCCAGTATCAACGTCTAACTGCTCAAGCAAACTACTTGCTGAAACGGTTTTCTGTCATTTCTCTGTTGAAATACTGGTGTTTTTATTGAAAGTCAATCGATGTACAGGTAAGCTGTCCTTATGTACACTCTGTTCTTGCCTGCTACACTAGGAATTGTCTTTACTTAAAACTTTCATGGAGATGTATTTCACACACACAGAAGCTGCTGGTTTAAAGTGCATTGGTGAGCGATGTCATGTAACCACACCTAACACATGTGAATTTTAGAGTGATCTTGGCACCCTGCTTACCCCAGTAAGTAAGGATTCATCCCAAAGCTGTCTTTTTCCATATTCCTGCTCAGTTGCTGTCAACCACTAACGTACTCTCCATCTCTATGAAACTCTTTCGGAGATTGTATAGAAATGAATTATATACTACATGGCCACTTGCATCTGGCTTCCTTTATTTAACATGCTGTATTCAGGATTCACCCATTGTCTGAGGAATGTCAGCCATTGTCCCCTTTCTGCCTGGTTAATGCTTTCCATTCCTCTGTGGTCAGCAGCCTGGGTTTCTTGTTTTGACTGTTAGGAACAGTGCTCTGCGAGCTGCCGTTTATAAGCTTTGGTGTGGGGATCACTTTTGTTCCCTGGGTGTACACTAGGGGATCAGTAGGAAATGTCAGTGTATGTTCTCCTCAGTTTCAGTGTCTACTTGACACTAATCTGGAGTCACCTGGGAAGAGGGAGCCTCCACTGAGGAACTGCATAGATCAGATTGGCCAGCGGACACGTTTGTGAGCCATTATCTTAATTGTTAATTGATATGAGAGAGCGCAGGCCCCTGTGGGCAGCACCATTCCTAGACAGGCAATCCTGGGATGTGTGAGAAAGCTAGCTGAGCATGAGTTATGAGCAAACCAGAGTCAGCCAGCAAGCAGGGTCCTTCCATGGGTTCCGTCTGTCTCTGCCCTGGCTTCCCTCAGTGATGGGCTGTGACCCAGAGTGCAGACAGAAATAAGCCTATCTTCTTCAGGTTGCTTCTGGGTAGAGTGCTCTAACCCAGCCACAGGAGGGAAATTAGTACAAAGGGTGTGCCTGAGTATCTCATGACTTAGGGACTAGATCCTTTGTGTCTCAAACAGCAAATCAGATGACACAGAGAACATATGAGGCGCGTAGCTTCAACATGAGGGAAAAGCCCAGAGCCTGCTTCAGTCTCACTTCCACACCAAACGGCTGAATGTTCCCATTGCTGTTATTGAATCACCTATTTCATTCAGAGTTCTTGGCTTTGTTTTATGCATTTGGGGCCTGTGCTGTTTGAGGCTGACCTGTGTATAGTGGTTATGTCCCATGAGTTACTGTTTTTAACATTACAAGCTATTCTATCACCAGTGTTTATTTTTCTTAAGGTCTCATTCATTTTCAATTAATATAATCACTCCACCTCTTTTGAAGTTATGTCATGAAACCCCCAAGAACTCCCTCCGTCTAGTCTTCCATCATCAGGCCGCCCTGCCTGAGCATCTCGTGTGTGCATCCTTTCAACAGCATGCAGATCTATGACACTGATTTCCTCAGTCTCCTATCCTTTGCAGCTGACTGTTTTTAAGTAACCTGCCCCTCTCCATTTCCTCTGCTCTTTGTTTGGTCACTGTCATACAATCTAAGGCTCCATGACTTACACCATTATTATGGGTTTGTGATTATTGTTTACCAGATTGGCTTTTAAAACAGATGGGGGAAGTAAAGTTTTAAAGGCAAAGCAATATTTATTTTAAATTCCTCATTGTTTTGTTGTGCGGTTTAGAGTTCCCTCCCTGTAGCCTTCCATCTCAGAGGAAGGAATCCATTTAGCCTCTCTTGTAGACAACAGATTCTTTCAGTTAAGGCCTATTTAGATCCCCCACCCCGTGTGTGTGTGTGTGTGTTTGTGTGTGTGTACCCAATCCCCGCATGTGCACATGTATATGAGGGTGCACACATATGCATGTGGCCATGTATGCATAGAGCCCAGTGATGGACATCAGGAGTCTTCCTTGTCATTATGCTCCTTATTCTTTGACACAGAGACCCTCACTGAACCCAGAGATTCCTGATTTGACTCTATTAATTGAGCAGCAAACCCGTAGGATCTGCTTATCTCTCCCTTCCCAGCACTGGAATTACAAGTACATGCTGCCACATCCAATGTTTTATATGAGTACTGGAGCTCTAAACTCAGGACCCGATTTTTTACATGGAAGCACCTTACTGAGTGGGAAATCTTTCTATTCTCCAAGGATGTGTCTCTTACCCTTGATGTTGAGGGAGGTTTAGCTGGAAGGATGCTCCTGGTTGGTAATCCTTTTTTCTCAGAGCTCTGAGGACATCCTCCCTCCTCTCTCTTCCCTGACGTTTTCATTTTCAGCATTAGCCAGCACCTACCCCTCCCACTGTCACTCAGTTTGGTCCCACTGGCAGCTTTGCAGAGGAGCAATTCCCTCCCAATGTGGGAAGGAGGGATGGGTGAATAGCCAGAACTCTCAATTTGCAGTGGTGACCACATCCTATGCCTTTAGGTCCACAGGCTGGGTGGGAATCCTGAACCTCTGTTACCTCCTGGTAGAGTAATACTTGGCCTAAAGGAGACACCTGCCTTGCCAACTGCAAACCCAGGGAACATCACAGAAGCAGGGCTGGGAAGACAGTAGGAGCCAAGAGTGAGGTATGAAATGCTGCCTTCTGGGAGTGAGAGGACCGGACAGGGAACTGCTGTGATTAGGAATGCAGAATCTATGGTCATTCACAGAGGTGTGTAAATGGGAGAAGGCAGTGGGGGAGGGAAGTGGAATCACAATACACATATGCAAGTAAGAGACTGTCAAAATTGTTAATTAAAGGGACAAAGGCTTATGTTAAAAACAACACATAGAGCCTCTCTCCACAGGATACTGTTTCCCCTTTCTCACTCTGGAGCCCATGTCTTTAGTCTGAGAGGATGAAAATGTATCTCTTTACCATGTCTTTAGTCTGAGAGGATGAAAATGTATCTCTTTAAACCGTGGCGAGGAGTCAAATGCAACATTGTCGCTTGCTTCCAACCTCAAACTAATTGCAAAGTTTCATGGAGATCCTCCCCAGAGACTGACAGGGCCACACTGACCTATCCATCCTGAGGAGAATCATGGTAAGTGGGATCTGCCCCTCAATCTTCATCCCCTGGACCAGCATACTGCAGAGTAGCCAGTTTCTCTCACTGGTGCTGCCAAGCTGACTTAGGGCTGGCACAGGCTTCTGCTGCTACCTGCAGCTGAAGGGAGAGCTACAGATTGCCAGGCCTGGGGAATGGACAGTCCTGACTAGGGGCGGGGCTCTACTGGTGCTGAGTCAGGCCTTAGCAGAGCTGGCCTGTGTGTCTCAGGTGGCTCAGGCCACACCCCCTGTGCGCTCCCGGTCCTCCACCTGGCTCACTTTGCTTTATTCTGAATTACAGTTTCAGTTTTGTGCACATAGAGATATTTTTCTTTGCCGTCATAAAAACAGCAACCTCTTCAATTTCTATATGGTTCTCTTTATCAAACGTAAAGGGATTTTGAGGGTGTTGTTGTTTTGTTTTGCTTTGTTGCCTATGTAGTTAAGGCTGGCTTTGAGCTCCTGACTCTCCTGCCCTGGAGGACTGAGGTTACCCCCACGGCTGGCTTTGCTTTGGGTAATCATCATCCTGTCTTATATGTAGAATGAACTGCTTCATGGCTTTTTCCCTCTCCAGTGTCCATGCCTCTGTCTCTGTCCCCTTTCATATTCTCCACCCGTGTTTTTTTATTCTGAGATTTAAACTTGCTCAGCACACTCTTCTACTTAGCAATTTCCTCTTCACTTTGCTCTAATGAGTTGATTCTATCCGATGAGTTTTTAATTTTAATTATACGCTGCATGCTTGTGGTATGTACAGCCGTTCTATTTATTTCTTTTCTGCACAGTTATTTTGGGGCCGTCTGGCTTTATCTTCACATTTCCAAACATGCGTCGATTCAAGCATACACAGAACTCTTACCTCCACATCTGATCTCCCCGAGTCTGGATTGTCATGGACAGGCTTCTTCTGTTCATGATTCACTTGCTTAGTGGCTACCGGCAGTTGTTACCTGTGGCTCTATTTTGGGAATCATCAGGTGAGCTGTGGGGTCACAGAGATCAGACCTCTGGAGGGGATATGGATTTGACCCACACTATAGCCACTGCCTCTTAAGAGCATCAGACCTGAGTTCGGAGCTGAGGTCAGCAGGTGAGTGAAGGTGAGCTCCTGTCTGCGAATCTGCTTGAAGGCTGCTTGTACAACATCTTGTCAGGAGACACTCTCCTCTTCCTCTCTGGCCTCAGGGACAGCTCTGCCCTTGTAACCAGCAAAGTCACCCTTGGTGTTTACTGCAGTCCCTTTAGTGGGCTCCCTTCACCTCCAGATCCACTGCGCATGGGCTTCAGGCTTGTTGATTGTTTTGTTTTACTTCTTTGGAAAAAAAAAGAACTCTTAAATATGTAAAAAATAGACAATAAAACTATGCCATACACCATGGTTTAGAAGAATAGTCATTAACTAGCTAATCAAACACCGTGAACAGAACCTCCCTGAAAAAGTCAGACCTGAGTTAGAGTCTAAAATGCTGTCTGACTGATCAGACCACCCCATTGTGGAGAGTTAAAGTGTTGCAGATCCAGAGCCACACTATCTCGGGCTATCTTTTCTCCCCTTAAAAGCCAGACATTGTTGCTTGACCTAACACCCCTTCGACTATCTGGTAAAACCACTGGAATGTATTCTTAACAGACTACAGGCTCCCACCAACCAAAAGCCCAGAGCACTATCAGACAGCAACACCATATCCACAACCTACAGCAGAACATGCTAAGCCTTGCTGTGCTGCCTGTCTCATGTTCCCACCAATGGATTCGGTAAAATACCTGTCTGTCTTTTGTTCTGTAACCACACAAAGGTCACAACGCTCTTTCCATACTGGGACAGTTTACTTGGGACAACAGGAATACTTATTCTTGGACCAAAGAGACTTAGATTCAGATTAGAATAAACTCTCTTTGAGGTGAGGCTACAGTTTGCATCGACATTCTGTAATCATAAGTAGAACTCAGGCCTGCTCTCTGCCCACAAAACACACCCATGTCGTCCTCACATTAGGCCCTCCATGGAGCCAACATGTTCCCATTCTTTCCGTGACCGAAAAGAGTAGATACAGATGAAGGGAAACTTAATGAAGTAGAGAATAATTCTGAGAAAGTTAAAGAGAAAAGACAGGATAGGAGGTGGAGCTAAGGATGAAGGAGACAGAAATGTCTGTGTTTTAAAAGACAGAATCCAGAGTGTCTGTGGAGGAAATCTGTTCAAACTTTTATGGGGAATTAAAGGAGATGATTGGGAAAATAAAGCCTAATCTCACAGAAGTTGGGGACATGGTGTCCAGGGGAAGGCACAAAGTGGGTAGTTGACCAAGAAGCAAGTTGGGGAGGAAAGGGTTTATTCGGCTTACATTTCCATACTGCTGTTAATCACCAAAGGATGCAGGANTGGAACTCAAGCAGGTCAGAAANCAGGAGCTGATGCAGAGGCCATGGAGGGATGTTCTTTACTGGCTTGCTTCCCCTGGCTTGCTCAGTCCACTCTCTTATAGAACCCAAGACTACCAGCCCAGAGATGGCACCACCCACAAGGGGCCCTCCCCCCTTGATCACTAATTGAGAAGATGCCTTACAGCTGTATCTCATGGAGGCATTTCCCCAACTGAAGCTCCTTTCTCTGTGATAACTCCAGCTGTGTCAAGTTGACACAAAGCTATCCAGTACAGCTGGGGTGACCAAGGATGTCCCAGAGCCTGCAGTCAACCTCGCTCTGGTGCCATTCGGCAACCACATCTCTGACTCTTGCCTCTCAGTGTGTCTCAGGCCTCTGTGTCTACACTGCTGCCTTCTTTGTCTTCTCTCTGAATCCCTTCCCCTCCTCCTATTCACCTTCATTTTCCTCCTCCCACTCCCCAGGTATCTGAACAGGGTTCTTCAGCCTCAAAGTTAAATCCCTTCCCAGTCAAGTCATCTGCATTGAGTAATTTCAACCTGAGTGGGCCAGTGAAGGGTTAGTTACTCTCATTTCCAGCCAGCAATTGGTGGGAGGAGCCATGCAGCAATCAGTGGGAGGAGCCATGCTCATGAGTTAGAAGCATCCTCATGGGGAGGGAGTCTGTCGATTCAAGGGATGTGGGCTGGACAGAAATGACACCAGGAAGAACCCTGACGTTGCAAGATGCCAAGTGACCATGTGAAGTCCTGGAATTTAGTTCCAGGACATCTCGTTCTCTCCTGGATGCTCCATGGATTGCTTCACCCAACCATTGAGACAAAAGACAGTTCTCCAAAGGGAACAATCACAGTGGCGGTGGGTAGATTATAGTCCCTGTCACTAGCAAATGCTCCAGTACATGCTTTATATCCCTGTCTCAAATCCCAGAAGATGGGGCTGGGTGTGGGGTGGGAGTAGCCCTTCTGGCCAAAGCCTTTGCACAGTGAGTTTCCCAGAGGTGGGAGGACCCTGGTTAGACTCCAGAAGACTAGGTAAGGATGAGCCCCCAGCTCCCACAAGGGACTCCTCACACCTGCTCTGCTCCACCCCCACTTTCCCAAGGGCAGGGTATGGTTACTTCTCGAGGCTGGTGGGTATGTGTAGGAGCAGATGGCTTCATAGTGTGAGTGGAACAAATATTTTTAAAATAATATTTAACAGAAGGCAAGAAGGAGGCCTCACCACAGTGAAAACCCCATAGCGTCAGGCTGGTTCCTTTGCCTCCTGGAGCTAAGTCCTCCCACCACACACACACACACACACACACACACACACACTCACACACACACACACACAGAGAGAGAGAGAGAGAGAGAGAGAGAGAGAGAGAGAGAGAGAGAGAGGAGCAGGGCTATCTGAGTCCTCTCCCCACACACCCAGGAGAGGGCAGGGTTATGCTCTGTTAAATTCAGAAAAGACCCTGAGGCTATACATGCTGCTGGCACCGCAACATTCTTCACCTAGACGCCTCATCAGGAAGATGCCCGCCAACCTCAGCCCAGTTCTTGCTCATCTCTGAGTGCTTCTCATCCAACAGAGCTTCTACGGGGTCCTCCCCCCACCCTGTACCCCCTGTCCCATCACTGGATCTGTGACAGGGAAGGGAAGATGACCGGATGACACATAATGATAAGGACAGAGCCTCTGTGTGGCTATTCTCTTTTTTTTTTTTTTGCTTTTACCACAGGAAAGAAAACTGCCTGTGGCATCCACAAGCTCTGTGACTTACATAGTGAGCCAATGCTCTTTTAATTTATAGGGATGCAAATGTGTGCAGAATTCTTGGTGCCGCTGCCCCGAGTGCCAGAGAAGTGTCCCTTTGGCTATGAGGAGAAAGCCAGCCTATGACAGATCCCAAAGGGACAGAGCTATTTCCCAATTAAACCTCATCCCTAGACGGAGGAGGTGGATCAGGCAAGGGCTTGCCTGGTGGGCATGAGGATCTGAGTAAAAGTTCCTTGTGGTGGTTCATGCCTTGAACCCCAGAACCCAGGAGATGGAGGCAGGTGGGCCAGCCAGTCTAGATATTTGATGAGTTTCAGGTTAGTGAGACACCCTGTGTTAAAAGGAGGTGAGGGGTCCCCTGAGCATCACACCAGAGTTCGGTCTCTGCCCCCCCCCCCCCCCCCACGCACAGGCATGAACCCAATTCCAATGTACAGACAAACCCAGCCCCGGAGACAAGCTGAAGGGCTTTGAATCAGAGCCTCCGGGCCCCACAGAAGGGAGCTTCCTGGGACTGCTCACAGGAATTAGAAGTCATTTATCATGTAGCTGCCCTTGGGATCTCAGCCCTACCTGTGCCCACTTCAGCCTCCCTTGCTGGCTTTCTCCAGAGCCAATAGGTGGTGACCCTGATCCAAAAGAGCTAGAACTGTCTTTGGCCACATGATCTTTTCATTTCACACCTGGAACAGTGAGGCCCAGAGAGGTCAAGTGTTGGGTCCCAGGCCTCACAGATCCTTAGCACTCAGGGGTGAGTACTGCAGGTATTGAACTTTCCCAACTCCGGTGTCTGGGGGCGAGGCAGGGGGAAGGGGCAAATGAATGCCGTTTTGGAATAGGAGGTTGGGGGTTAATGTTAGGGGTGGGCTTTTGATGCTGTCTGTCACCCTTTCCAGTGTGGGGCTGCGCCTCCAGCTGGGATCCAGTTTCCAG
>NC_034592.1:161328534-161333329 GCF_900095145.1 Mus pahari
TTCCCATGGCTCAGGTTTCTCTGCACACTTCCCTGGGTATGCAGGTGTACGATTGAATCTATCACCAGCTGCTGGTAAGTAACAAACTATTCCAACCCTTCATGGCTTAAGATAGTAAACCTACCATTACATAAGGTATACATGCTAGGAATTATGGAGTCCTGGGGAAACTGAGGCTGGAAATCACAGGTACTTTGTGGTTTTCTTGGTGGCAGTGAGGAAGCAAATTCCTTCAAGAAAATAGTTGAACCATAAATGGTCTAAGCAGAGAAGAAGGACAGCCCAGACCCAGTCTATCCCTCCTCCCAATTTCACTGTGGCTCATGCTGCCATGGAGAGATGCTAATTTTTTGTTTTTATTGCTTCCCTGATCTTGTACAAAATAAGACTGTCTCACCTGTCACCAGCACAGAACAGACTGCTATTTGCTAAAGAAATCTCTCAGTAAAAGAAAACTTTGAAGGAAACAATTCCAGGAAACATTGTTTCCTCTGTCCAGCCGGAGGTAGCTGAGTCAACCCTCTGCCTCTGCTGTGGACAGGTATCATCGGCACCACCCAGCCCTGTTCCTTTCACCATTTCTTCCCTGGCCTCCAAAGCCTCTGCATACTTCCTGCTTGCCCTGATGGGCTCTGGGGATCTCAGTTCTCATGCCTTGTTCCTCTCAGCAGCCGTGGTGGCTGCTGATTCCTGATGCAGGTTACCTTGTCCACAGCTTTTGTGCAAGGTTCCACCACCAACAAGAGTGTCCCACAAAGGAATCTAGGCAATGTTTAGAAACAATGTAGCTCTCAGCTGGGGCAGGACACAACTGCAGGCCTGCTATAGCATATATGGCTGCCTCCCACTGTCACCACCAGGCAATGACTCCTTAAGGACACATTGTTGGGAAAGTGGAAAAACTGTCCCCAAAATGCCTTCCCCAGGGAAGCTGAGTATCTCCCATCCTGTGCTGAGAGGGTAGGGATGTGCTCTCCTCGGATGTACATTGTGTGTCTTAGCACCTGGCTGAGTCAATAACCTCTGAAAGCAGAAACAGATGGTAGAATTAATAAAGGCACACAGGTATTTTTGACATATGTGTGTAATCATTTGAATATGTGAATGTGTGTGTGGTGTGTGTCTGTGTACATGCAGAGATCAGAGTACACCATGCAGGGTTTTCTTCATCAATTACTCTTATATTTTCTATTTGTTTATGTATTCATTCATTTTACATCCCAATCACTGTCCCGCCTTTCCTGGTCTCCCCATTGCAGTCCCTCTCTGTATAGCCCCTCCCTTCTCCTCTGAGAGGGGGTCATTTACTGTGATTGAAGCTCACATATTCAGCTACATACCTAGGATGGCTGGCCATCTAGCTTCAGAGATCTGTCTGCCTCAGTATCCCCAGTGCTGAGATTATAGACATATGAAACCACACCCAGGTCTTTATATGGGTGTCTGGTATCAAACTCAAGTCCTCATGTCAAACACTTCATCTTCTCAGCCAGTCTGGAAACTTCTGAGGGAGCAGGTGCCATCAGACAGGTGTGGTAGTGTGGGATGTCATTAACAGGGTGGTCAGTAGCTACACAGGAGGAAAGCAGAGCCAGAAGGCTGAGCCAGCGGTGACCTGAACATTTCTAGGAGTGTTTTGGGAGCGTCTTACCCAAGACATAGAAAGTGACAGTTTACAGATCCCAGAGTGTGGGGCAGAGCCAGGGCCAGTGTGATTCCATGTGCTTGGGGAATGGCTATCATTTGTCATTGAATTGCATCTCTAGTCTAGCTTACTGACAGCAAAGGGGAGGGACTGATTCTCCACCCACCATTCGCAGACAGTCCCGTAGGAGCAGAGCCAGAGCAGAGAAGCCACATCCAGGCTGTATCTGTTTATTAGTACTAACCTCAGTTAAGCTGTAATCCTGTCAAATAGCATTGTTCAGGGAGAGAAAACAGAATCCATGATGTGCTGTCTATCTGCCCTTACAGTGGCCTCTGAAGTTTCTCAGAGTGGTGGAGGGAGGAGAGTCTGTGAAGGAAGATGCTGGCGTCTGAACACGAGTCCTCCCCAGGTCCTCTGCAGTGCCCAAGCTCGGAGATAACCCAGAATTAAGTGGCCAATGCCAGAGCCTCACCCACTAGCCAGTACCAGCTGGAACACACTGTCAGGGCCAGAGTGATCCAAGCCCTCTGATACCACAGTGGCTCAGATGATAGTTTCTTATTTACACTGTTGCTGAGGTGGCTACCAGGGCCTTGAGACTCAGGAAGCTCCCAAACACTCAGGCACTTCTGGCATTCCACTCTGTTCTTACTCTCTCACAAGATGGCTACCCAACCCCACCCACCACTTCAATGTCTGTGTCACAGAAATTTCAACTGTATGCATGCTTTCTTGACAGAGCAGGAAAGCCCTTCTTGAATCTGCATGGATTGCTTCTTGCTTATTTTCTGGTAGGAAGGAGAGCGGTGGGAAGTGGAGGTGCGGGGGATGTCTTTCCATCTTTCAGCTCTTTCCATGTTGGAACAGCTGTACGAACCCTAGCGATCTTTTGTGTGTTGTCCTCTTGGACTTATATTTTGTCATTTTGTTTGATCTTTAATGCCTTGTATTAGTTAATGATCCATATTCAGCATTATTTGAGCCATTTAATGTTACAGAAAGAAACACAATTATTTGAACTTTTAACAGAACTGACATGCAGAAATGCATATTTTACTGGAAACAGTCATACTCATCTTTAATCCTAGCACTCAGAAGGCAGAGGAAGATGGAATGATCTCTGTGAGTTCCAGGCCAGCCTGGTCCACTTAGGTAGGTATGTAGGTAGATAGATAGATAGATAGATAGATAGATAGATAGATAGATAGATAGAAATATTAAAAAGAAAAAAAGAAACGGGCATTTTCTTTTCAAACTTTTGTGGTTCTCTCTAGGAAATTTATGGGAACACCTGTCTTATCAACCAATCATGATTTTCTAGCCCAACAGACAGCTTCTTCAGCTCCCTGCCTACCGCCTTACCCAGTCTGCAATGGTGAGGGACACAGCGCACCATCCACCTACTTGACCAGGTTGTTCGTTCCTTATACACATGGACTGGGAGCTTCCTAGGCCTGTTCTTCAAAATGAGGGAGCAGCAGAAAACAGGTCTGGGGTCATGTTCTCTCTCTCTCTGTGCTGAAGTCAAACACGTTCCTGGAAGGCATGCAGTCTGACAGCAGAGAGGAGAAGGATGGGGACTTGTGGGGAACCCACTGAGCCATGAGGGACTTCCTGGAAGGAGGTGAGACCCAAGCTGAGACTTAAAAGCCCAGGCCAAAAGGGATTGGGATGGCACGAAGGCCACCTCACCATCCCTGAGCCTACAGAGTCATCCTGGAAAGATAGGGACTAGCAGAATAATCTACAGAGAACTGAAGGCAAGAGTACTACAGTCCAGAACCCAGAATTTGATATAGGACAAGCTAGAAGGGAAAATGTGGAGGAAGCCCTTCCCACATGGTCCCACCCCTCACCCTCTGACAGGAGTCAGATTTATTTCTCTGAGCCCATACCCTACTGGGTATCTAGAATACATATAATTGACTCCCACCAAATCCTGAAAAAAATAAGTAAATGAATGATTCAAAACATGAGTGAATGAATGTGTTTGTGAGTGAATGAATTAATTAATAATGACTGAGTTAGTTAATGGGTGGCTGAGAGACTTGGACTCCACCCACTTTCTCTCTCTGCCACAATGTGTGTCTCGATTACCCAGGCAGACCCTTAAGGCTTGAGTTTGATCTCTTGTGTCCAGTACAGAGAATGTGCATTTGTGAGACTCATTGGATTTGCACACTAACTCCCCTTGAGCAGGATCCATATCTTATTAACACATTGATCCCTTCAGCCTCTGCGGCCTTTAGTCAGCGTCTTGTGCATGCAAAGGCTCTGCGTACTCTGACAGAACGAGGAAAGCCACATTCTGCCCAGCTTCCACGCTGACTCCTCTCCTTCCAGCAGCCCCTCGTGTGTGAGAAAGAAGAGCCGTGCTGCCCTTCGACCCATTTGTCCACCCTTTCCTCTGATACGGACCCCATGGAAGCAGTCATTAGGCATAGGCTCTGATTAATGACTATCATAGCACGCAGCAGCAGCCTACCCCCGCTATTTCCAGTTCCCTGCCAAAAGCATGCAATTTGCTGGAAGCCAATTTGTTTTAAATAACCAAACTACAAGTTGCAATTAATGAAAAGGCCATTTCAGTGGGTGTGCACGCACATCCACATATGCAGAGACAAGCTGCACTCATGATTGTGTGTACAAACTGATATTCTATAAACCTCATTTCAGACCTATGAGGGAAGCTGTTCGATTAAGCACACACTTTGAGCAATCACGGGGGATCTGACAGAAAGCTCCCAGAGACAGGCAAATCCCATCTATATTGCTCTGTTCCTCAGAGAAGAGGGGTAGAGCTGGGCCAGCACCCACCCACTGGCTCCTGCTGGGGGAAAGCTAGAGGCTTCTTGGGCCTTAGGCCCTGCTGGGGTGGGTGGATGCATTTCAATCTGGACAGGTGGAGCTCTGTCACAAACTGACACTGCCCTGCCCCCCAAGCCCAGTGAGCAATCTTAGTCTTACAAGCCTGTGTTTCTTCTCTGAAAGCCAAGGATGGGTGACACAGTGATGGGAGGGGTCAGATAAGCAAGTCAGGGTCCTGGGATGGAAATCATGCCAGATCTGTGAGTACCATCTCTCTTTTCTGAGGTCCCACCCCCCCTCCACACACACACACACACACACACACACACACACACACAC
>NC_034592.1:161333435-161359330 GCF_900095145.1 Mus pahari
ACACAAACACACACACACACACGTGCACAGACACAAACACACAGAGAGAGAAAGAGGCAGAGGCAGAGGCAGAGACAGAGACAGCGAGAGTCGAACACACACCTGCCCTAGCACGCACAGCAGCTATCAGGAGCAAATCCGAGTTTGGTGGGGTTTAGTGTTGACAGTACAGTACGTCTTGCAAAGCCTTCTTTATAAAGGAAAATTAGGTCTGGAAATGAGAACGCTCATTTGGAAGCAGAAAGTAGGTCAGGTTCAGTTATCACAGTCCTGAGGGTCCAGCTCCGTCTTCTAAGACCTCCTTGGCCTTTTCATTATGGATGTGATTCTCAACGGCAACAAGGCTTTCCCATTCAGGTAGAGCATCTGTGATGTCCAGCTTGCCATGACGTGAGTCCAGGCAGGTAACAGACCTGGACACTTCAGCTCATTAGTGTCCCTGTAGATACTGATCCTCTGTCCTTCCCTGGCTGAAAGAAGATCCCTGTGGAAGCAATTTCCCTCACCTAACACAGTCCAGCTCCCTGCAGGAAGACTCTCTCCCTCCTCCTGTCTGTCCTCCTGTCCTCTCCCTCCTCCTCTCCCTCCTCCTCTCTCTCCCCCTCTCTCCTCCTTTCCTACTCCTATCCTCTTCCTCCTCCTGTTCTTTCCTCTCCCTCCTCCTGACCTTCCTCCTGTCCCTCCTCCTTCTCCTCCTCTCCCTTCTTCTCTCCCTCCTCTCCCTCCTCCTATGTATTCTCTTGTCTCTAATCCAGTCCCTCCTCCTGTCCCTCCACCTGTCCCTCCTCCTTCTCCTCCTCTCCCTTCTCCTCTCCCTCCTCTCACTCCTCCCATTTATTCTCTTATCTCTAACCCAGTCCCTCCTCCTCTCCCTCCTCCTCTCCCTCCTCCTCTCCCTCCTCCTCTCCCTCCTCCTCTCCCTCCTCCTCTCCCTCCACCTGTTCCTCCTCCTCTCTCCTCCTCTCCCTCCTCCTGTTTCTCTTCCTCTCTCTTTCTCTCCTCTTCTCTCCCTCCTCCCCTCCCTCTTTTTCCTCTTCCCCAACTACCAATGTGAGCAACCTCCTGTTGTGAACTCAAGGTGACCAGTTAGAAAGAAATAAGGGAAACAGAAGCTACTTTAAGTGACTCAGGATATTCTGCCCACCATGCTCAGAGTGTAACAGATTCTTCAGGAACATGATCTGGGTCTCTCTGTGACGAATCACTGGGAGCTGAAGGGGACAAGGAAGATGGAGACACAAGAACGGTGCAGCCAGGGGCAGAATAGACGATCCTGAATCTTGATTCAAGCAAATTAAATATAGATGTGTCTCTGAAAGCGTCTGGAATCTTGACCGTTTGATAAATATTTGATGCTGTAGGGAAGTGTAGTAGTTACTTTTCTGCTTTTGTGATAAAATAGTAAGACCAAAAAAAAAAAAAAAATCAATGTAAGATAGAGAGGCTTTATTTCGGTTTATGGTCGCAGAGGGATAGAGTCCATAGGGCAGGGAAATCACAGCAACAGATGGGACAGCGCAGTGGCAGGGGCAAGAAGCTGGTTGGTCGCACTTTCATCCACAGAAAGAGGGGGAGAGAAAGAGAGGGGGAGGGAGAGAGGCAGAGGGGAGAGGGAGGGAGAGGGAGAGGGAGAGGGGGAGGGAGAGCAGGAAATGGGATCAGACCATAAAACTTCAAAGCCCACCTTGGTTCTTCCTTCCGAAATGTTCTACATCCTTAAAGGTTCCACAGCCTCCCACACAAGCCTGTGGAAGACACTTCTTATTAAACTCACCATTTTAAAGCCACTGTCACTATAGGCTCATGGAAGAAGGCAAACTATATTTACTTCAATTTCCAAAGGCTCTGGTCTTTCAGCCTTGCACTGTCCAAAGGTGTCCAAAGTCTCTCCTGAGATGTAGTGCACCCCCCCCCCCGCTACAATCCCCTGTAAAGTCAAAAGGCAAATTATATGCTTCCAATATATAATGACACAGAATATATATTTTCACCCTAAAATAGAGAAATGGGGCGTGTTTTTACAGAAATAACCTAACGAGAGCTTCGGTGGGACATTGAAGGGTGTGGAGTGTACCTGGGGTCTACGAGGGTGGAGGGAGAAATTACATAGGAGGGAATATGGCTTCTGTTGAAGTGATGATGGGAAGTATTGTTCCTTGTTCTTTGTTTGAAAGAAACCATAGCAAAACTGAAAATACCAAGAAGGGTTACATTGCTTGTGGCCTCCCTCCAGGGACTGAGATGAGCTCACAGAGCAGGCAGGTGGGGGCAGAGAACAGGACTGACGAACAGGAGGACATGGACATGTGACCAGGGATGGTGCTTCTAGGGTCCTTCTTGGAATGTTCCAACCGCATCTCACAAGTGCTTGCTCAGGAGTCAAAAGGAAGACCAGAGAGGGTGAGCAAGGGTGGGCTCATGGACAGTGACTTCCCAGAACATCAGATAACAGCTGGTGCATGTGTAGCTTTGCTTGGGCACCTCACACAGTCAGGAAGCCTTTACATGACAGCAAAAGGCCCCAGGGCGGAGTGGGACCCAAGGCATGGACACAGAGCTTTCCCTGGTGAGGAGCTGCTCCTACCTGAGCAGAGCCGATCCTCGTAACTGGGGCCAGATGAGACACGCATGATGTGTGGTGACAGAAGCACAGACGGACAGAGACCTTCCTAATGTGGAAGAGGTGAGGACAGGGATATGGGCTTAGAGAAGAAGAGTGGAGCATGCTCTAACTCAGAGATGGAGCAGGGAGCACAAGGCAGGGAGCAAGGGTGTCTGGGAGGGGCCGTGCACTTCTAGAATGTACTTGGGTTGGGCATTCTTTATCATGGGTCTTCTCCCGGAGGATCAAAGCATGATCAATGAGACCCAGATAATGGCAGGCATAGCTACCCCAAGCTAACAGCCCAAGGATGCTTTGTGAAGCTGGTCGGCTTCTCAAATAAGGGTGTTGGAATGTGTGAGACTTTTAAATAAAATGCAGGGAGGGAGGGTCTGAGGCATCTTCCTACTTTGTCCCTGGAAGCCCCCACTCTCCTGAAATTGTCAACACTAAATGGATTTATTAGGCTGAAAACATATGTATGCTTCCATTAACAACACCCACAGTGCTGTCTGCACGTCTGTGATCACCTAAGAGCAATCTTATCCTTCCTTTTGCAAACTGTTTTACATTATGATATTATTGATAGATGCTGATATTATTTATCTTCCCAGCATACCACATCAGACTGTAAATAAATCTCCCATTTGTATAGGTACCTATTTTATCTATTTTCTGAGAACCAGTTTTCTATTCTTTTTGTTTTCTTTTTCTTGATTCAAAGGGTGCCTTGTGACTGCTCCTGTGCCTGTCTGTTTGATAACATCTCCAAATCAAATCCAGGAGATTGAACCGTGTACACATTTCAGGGTGATACAATGTTGGAAAGTTGCAAGAGACTATAGTGATTTAAGATGTGTGGGGTTCCTGGTGCTAGGTATCTTCCCAAAGCATGTGTGGTGGGCTAAACCATGCTCCAGATGCAATATGATCACCCCACAATAGCTGGGAGTCTGGTGTGTGTGTGTATGTGTGTGTGTGTGTGTGTGTCCATGTATGTGTGTATGTGGTATGCATCTGTGGGGTGTGTGTGAGTGTGTGTGTGTGTGTGTGTGCATCTGTGTGGTGTGTGTCTTGTGTCTCTGTGTGTGGTGTACATCTGTGTGGTGTGTGTCTTGTGTCTCTCTGTGTGGTGTACATCTGTGTGGTGTGTATCTCGTGTCTCTGTGTGTGTAGTGTGCATCTGTGTCTGTGTCTATGTGGTATGCTTCTGTGTCTCTGTGTGTGTCTGTGTCTCTGTGTGTGTGTGGTGTTTGTGTGTTGTATGCATCTGTGTGTGTGTATATTTGTGTGTGTGTATGGTGTACATCTCTGTGTGTGTGTGTGTGTGTGTATGGTGTACATCTATGTGTGTGTGTGTGTGTGTGTGTGTGTGTGTGTGTGTGTGCCTGTTTGTGGTTTATACACACAGGTAGAGGCCAGAAGTTGAAATCAGGTGTCTTCTTCAATCATTTCTCCATATTATTTCAGACAGGGTCTCTTACCCGACCTAGATAGCCCACCTATTGCTTAGACTCGAAGACCAGTGAATTCTGACTATTCTTGTGTTTCTGCCTCCCAGTACCAAGCTGCATCCAGCATTTTAACAGTGGCTGTGGATCCAAATCCAGGTCCCCATGCTTATAAAACACTTTACCAACTGAGCCACCTCCCCAGATTCTCTGCGGTCTCTGAATGGAACTTAGAATCTGGGATTCTATGGAGGATCTTGGGTGTGTTCATCAGACCTTATAATAGCAGATGGGTCTGTCCTTAGGTCCCTGTGAGCAAGACAGGAGATGGGATGACAGAAGGTCAGGAGAGCCTTGGAGATGCTGGGCTACTTGTGCTAAGAATGGAGGCTTCACCTAGTGCCAGACAATGTAAGGACAGTTGTTCTAGCTGCCAGAAAGACAGAGCAAGTAGTCTCCCTCAAAACCTCGAGAAAGAGGTTTGTGCTCTGAGGCACAATGGCTTTCCACCGGGAGGCTGGTGGCTACCATCTGAGGACCAGGACTGTAGATCAATAAAGTTGCACCATTTCAGAGCTGGGCTGACGGAAGGTTGTAGCTACAACTAGGTTGGGGGGGGGGGGTTCCCTCCTGCAGCCAGCATGGCAAGGAAGGCCGGGCTATTTTCATTTGTGTATTTCCTCATTCCTCTGCAAGTCGAGCATGCTTGATGTTCTTCCTTTTGCATTTCTCATTGAAGTATTTCTAGATATATTTTCCTTCCCCACTGTCATTTAGAGCATCATTTTCATTTTTCTGACATTCCAAATATCAAATTTTGCCTCTGGGGCCACTGGAAACCCTTACCCCTGATCTGTGAATCTGGCTTTGACCATCCAAGCGCTCTACATTTTACTGGGTTCAAATTCTATTAATCTGTTTTCTTGATGAGTTCTTTACTATCACACAGGAATAAAGATATTATCTTAGATTTTCCTTCAAGCAATCCCTGATCACATCCAGGCCACTAGTCCATCTGGAATATATTTTTGCGTATGCGTTATGGAAAGACCTAAAATTATCAAATTCCACATGTCTGGCCAATTGTTAAGCAGCCTTTCCCTCCCACTGGGTGAAATGCTACTTCATTCAAATACAAAGCTCCCACAGTTATCATGAGTTTCACGGAGATTAATTCCACACTCGGGTTTCTCACAACTGTCAGATCCGTCTTCGGCCCTTTACGCTGTTAGAGGATGCTTTGAGGCAGCTGTCAAGCTCTCGAACGTCTAAGGTTTTGTTTCTGGATGGCATTAAATCAACACATTCCTCTGCAGCAGACATCCATCTTCTTAGTGTGGTTTCATGATTTCTCTTCCTTCTTGGCTGGTTCTACCCTCTAAGCCTGTGCAGCTCCCAGGACTCGGTGCTTGGAACAACCTCCTTCTGTGGAGAACCAGCGGGGCTGTGGCTAGGAGGTACTGGCTTGCTTCCAACCGCCCTGTGAGCTTTGTCAACCCAGTAAGTCTAGAGCTGGGTCTGAAGATCTGCCCTTCTAACAGATGATATTACTGGTCCTGGAACTACTCTGGCAAAAAGCTTCCCTGCAGTTTTGTAGAGTCGCTTGTCAAAGTATCTTCCACATGCCAATATGTTTCAGCCATTTATGTTCATCGCAGACTCCACCCACTCCTTCCAACTCTAGAATCTCATAGTCAGTTAACAACACAATCACTTTAATCTGCCCTAAAACTTCCCAGACTCCAAAGCAAACAGCTTCTACCTGCCATCCTATGACAGTACAGTTCTACCACTTTCTCTCCATTTCAGAGAGTAAAATCTCCTTCCACTGGTGCTGGCCCAAAGCTGAAGTCATCCCATCCTTTCTTTGACTTTGCACAGCTGGATAAATCATCAAACTGTCCCCAGAGCTGGGTTCCTGCCATCGCCTACACCATGACCATCTACAATGTGACCTTCTATACCATGACCACCTACACTGTGACCACCTACACTATAAACACTTACACAGTGACTCCATACACCATCCTACGCCATGATCACCTACATTGTGACCTCCTAAACTGTGACCTCCTACACTGTGATTACCTACACCATGATCTCCTACACTGTGACCTCCTACACCATGATCTCCTACACTGTGACCTCCTACACCATGACTTCCTACACCATGACCTCTCACACCATGACCCCCTATACCGTGACCCCCTACACTGTGACCTCCTACACCATGACCTCCTGCACCATGATCTCCTACACCGTGACCTCCTACACCATGACCCCCTACACTGTGACCTCCTACACCATGACCCCCTACACTGTGACCTCCTATACCATGACCTCCTACACCATAACCCCCTACACCATGACCTCCTACACCATGACCCCCTACACCAATACCTCCTACATTGTGACTATTTTTAATGAGTCACTTGGATCACACCAATCACCTCATATTTGTGTCCAGCCCCACCACTGCTCTCTTTGGATTTCTTGGCACAGAGAGGAACAGACTGAGCTAGTTATCTGCTAAGTCAGCATCTCTCCCTTGTATCAAAGGTGTCTTCTTACAGCAATGAGCCTGACGCACACTCACTTGCTTCTCATGCTTGGAATTTGGCACCCCAGAGCATGCATCTTCAGACACACTCTGTGACACCCCAGAACATGCATGTGCAGACACATGCTCTGAGGTCAGCCACAGTGAACACAGCACATGGGAGTATACCTTCTTTTGTGTGATCTTCCCTGAGGAAATGAACAAATATTTATTTACCCCAAATGGGAAACAACAACAAATGTCCACTAAGTCCCACTTGATGAACCTGAGACCCTGTGAATTTACTTACAAAAGCATGTGTATGAATATGTAAGAGTTGAGTTTGTATGGAAAAAGAAAATGTGAGAACTTAGCTGAGCTTAAAGAGCTAGAGAAGTTTTATTTACTGCCAGAGATGTGGGGTCTCCAGATCTGGCTGCACTGAGATCAGGGTACAGGACCAAGAAACACCACGGAGCAGGAGATTACGGGCTGCAGACCTCATGCTGGGTTATTCCTAGAGGGTAGGAAGTGAGAAGGAGGTTCACTCAGAGGAGAATGAAGTAGTCCCTAGTTTTCAATAAGCTGCTTCTTAACCCATAGTATCTATGGCCTATTGTTGCAACCTCTGGGTGTCCAGGATCATCTGCCTTTCTTGTGTAGTCCCTAAAACTGGCTTCCTGAACTTCCCAATAATTTTTAGGGCGGTGGCTTAAGGGTCAGGGTCCTTTAGTATCAGCAGTATCTCTGAAAAGGGAATCCCAGCTTGGCTTATAAAGCCTGTATCCTGGAGCTCTCTGCAAGGGGCCTGAGTTGCTTGCTTTCTGAATCTTAAGGAGCCTTCCCCCAGCACAGAGTGTTTGAATTCAGAGGCAGTTGCTACCATACTAGCACAGGCCTTTCCAGCTGTCCCATATTCACGTCCTCCAAGGAGGCTTTGTTCACATGACTCTTAATGAGGGGGTATAAAAAGGGCGTTCTTTGAGATCTAGTCCCTGGGTTCCAGCAGCCATTCCTTTTTCTTCTCCGATCCCTTCCTTTCACTTCTCACACAGGAAGTGTTTCTCACAGTGAGATCTGACCACTGAAAGTTGCTAAATCTATATTTGTTGAGTTAATCAAGACAGTAAGCTTTTGTCTGTGAACACATAATACCTCACCCTGTATTTGGTTTTATTTTTTACTTTTTAATGAACAGTTAATAATTTCTCATTCAAGAGGCATGTTAATGTTTTACATCTTCACTTTTTATTTATATACACGGTACATACATTCATAAAAGGTTTATATCATGACATTTTCATGCTTTATACATAGTGTGGCTTTAACATGTTTGTCCATCACCCTCTCCCTCCCTCCATTCTATCCCTTCTATCCTGCTGGAGTCCCCTTTCTGCACTCAGGTTTTTGGGTTTTGGTGTTGGTTTTCTGTCTCACTGATTCTCACAGTCCTCTGTGGGTTTGGGTGTTCTGAATAGTGTTTCCAAGACAGTACGAACTAATTGTGTGCTCTAGTGTTAGCAATATAACTGATTTTAATATTTAGTGACTGTGCAGTTAAGTTTTGTAAAGGCTAGCTTTCACATGCTGTTGCTGTAGAATTGCTAGATGCTCTATGCAGTTAATTTCCTGTTGCCTAACTCTTCTTTCTGTTTTATTTTTTTGTTCTCCCTCCCTCCCCCTTCCCTCTTTCCCTCCCTTCTTTTCTTCATCCCTTCCTCATCTTGCTGTCCTTGTTAGGGCAACCCTAATAATGGTGAACAATTTAATAATCAGCACCCATGGTTTACTTCAGAACTGAATGTGGAGAAAGAAATTCACAATCTCCAAACAGCCTGTCTCCATATCACAATCATCGTCGGGGACACTAATGCCCGAGCCCTGGCCAAAGGTACTTCACTAGACGGGTGTGAGACCAGGCATCTGTGGTTAAGGTCTTCCCAGGTGAGTCTATCATTTGCATCCAGAATGAAAAACTCCAGCCCTGGGTCCAAAATAAGAAAGCAGCCCATGGCTTGTAGGAGGGCAGGAGTTCAGTGAATATACGTATGGCCATGTGAGCGACGAAGCTGTTCAACAGCACTTGGCTGCCCCAGATGTTCGAAGGAGCTGTGAAAGAATCCTCTAAGATGCTCCCGACCCAAGCCCAGTGCACGGTTTCAGCGTGGCTGGCTCTTGTTTCTCGTGAGTTTGGCCCAGAGTACACAGAGTGCCAGTGTCTGTAAGCTTCTTCTTCTTCAATAGTAGTGATTTCTTTATTTTTAAATTAATTAATTAATTTAGTGTATATGGGTGTTTTGCCTGCGTTTGTGTCTGCATATCACCCATATGCACTGTCCACAGAAGGCAGAAGAGACTATTGGGTCTCCAGGAACTGGAGTTACACGTGGTTGTGAGCCACCATGTGGGTGCTGGGAATTGAATCGGGGTCCTCTGCAAGAGCAGCTAGTGCTCCTCACTACTGAGCCGTCTCTCCAGCCTCTGATTTTCTTCCCTACAATATTGAGTATACACTTAGTGCATTTCTGTCTTGGTTTTGTGTGGAAAGCTTATACGGCTCTCTGTGCTCCCAGGTGTTCCAGGTGAGACATACGTTTGCCCACTCCTCCCCAAACTCTGCCCAGGGTATGTGATGCCCCGGGCTACAGTCTCCATCAGCATCCTCACACCTGTCTTGATTTCTTTGGGTTGTACCAATGTTAGGACTCGCATGAGTAAAAACCAAGGTGCCCAGAAGCAAGCAGACTCACACAGGATCTATGAGACCAGCACAAGACCTAGCAGAGGGACGCCATGACTCCTGAAGCTTAGGGCACCCTCTGTTCTCTGAGCCAAATTCACTAGAAACAAGAGCCAGCCATGCTGAAACCGTGCACTGTGCTTGGATCAGGAACATCCTAGATCATTCCTTCACGGCTCTGTTGAACATCTGTCAAACATCTGGAAAGCTGGGGCAGCCAAGTACAGTTGTTCACATGGGCATACATATATTCACAGAACCCCTGCCCTTCTACAAGCCATGGGCTGCTTTCTTATTCTGTTTCCAGTGACTCTGCCTCAAATAAGAAGACTTGAATTATTAATTTTCAGACTCTCTCTATCCAACGCTTCTATACTCATAGCAGAAAAACAAAGCTAATTCAATATCAAAGCAGATTAGAATTTTTCAAATTTCTATAGCAAACAGGGGGAAGAATGCAGGAATCATGATCGCTTTTCCCTTTTATATGGTGCTGCAGTCTGAGTGCTACTGGAACAAATGATGTCGTCTTTTGTGGATCTCACTGCCTGTTCACAGGGGTGAGATAAAAGATAAATGGCCTCATAAATAGAGAAAGAGCCCCCCAGGCGACAGAGAAGTTCCTGCTTTGATATGCAAGACATCATTCTGTAAGTAAGCTGCTGCACACATCTATTCTCCGGGACTCACAAGCTCTGGTTGGTGCTTGCCCAGAGGAACTCAGACATTCTCTCTACCATTTCGTGGTGCAGGAGAGGTGTGGGAACTCACCCTCCGCGGAGGTGAAAGTACAGAATCTCGGGGCTGGTGCGGCCCAAGCGGTCATTTTGCCCCCTCTCTTCCACTCTGGAATCAGTATCACCGGGGTCTCAGAGAGGGAAGAAACAAAATAAGCCCCCCCCCCCCCGCTGTGACCAGAAGCCAAGATCACATGGAGCCGAGACAGCATTTGCCTCCGGGACCTCACTGTCAGCTAAATGCTGAGGAATGCCCTATGGATGCCATCCCTTCTACACAGTCCATTTCAAATGACCATTGCAGGTTGCTGAGTTTAACAAAGACCTCCAACAATTCTTTGGAACAGAAGAGGGAAAGCTGGAGCATGTGCACAGAAGGGGCACCGCCTGGCAGTCTCCCTTCCCCTAGAACTGAGATGGATGATCTA
This sequence comes from Mus pahari, assembly GCF_900095145.1. Lineage (NCBI taxonomy): Eukaryota > Metazoa > Chordata > Mammalia > Rodentia > Muridae > Mus > Mus pahari. Next base: position 161,343,933 of record NC_034592.1, read on the forward strand.
CGGAGTCTCAAACTCCCAAAACTCCTGGTTCAGGATGGCAGATGGACCCAGTGACTTAGCATTTGTCTTGAAGTGTCCTCCATGTGTGACAACTTCTGTTTTAACATTGGTGCAGCTGTGATTACCCAAAGGAGACCCTCACGGGATAAGAGCACCTAGCATGCCCTAGTGGAGGGTAGGGGAGGCTTCCAGGGTGCACAAGGCTGCACTAAGTAGGCTCCCTGTTAGATACCTGAAACCCTGCTCCTCCCCAAAATGGCAGGGGAGACAATTCTATGTTGGGACAGCCACTCATAAATGCACTTGCTTCAGGAAGTCATCACAGATGAACTCAGTGTTTCCCCAAGCCAGGCTTAGGTTACATAGAATCTCTTATTTCTTCCATACAGTGTCAGGGACAGTCCACAGCAGTCCCCAAATTCACTTGCAAGATCATCCCTGCTAGGAGCAGTGTGCTCACTCATGACGCTCACGAAGGCAGCCTGTGCCCAAGACTGAGATCAACTATAGCACCATTCCTCACATCAACTGCAAGTCCAGTCTTATCTGGGAATCAGGAATGTAGAGAACGGCAAAGAGCCATAGCCAAGTAGAAGGATGGAGAAGCCACAAGGAGCTTCAACCATGCCCGTGTACTGGAACAGCTTTTGAAAGGGCAGGAGCGGGAGGGGGAGATGGCTAGGCAGGTAGAGGTGCTGTGGCCAAGCCTGATGACTTGACTTTATTCCTGGGACCCACATGATGGAAAGAATCCCCTGCAACTTGACCCACGACCTACACACAGGTGTATGTGTGCATGTATGTGTGTGCACACAGAGATGCCTATATACACAATTTCATACACACACATATACACAAATGCACACACACTCAATGAAGGACCCATGCATATAAATGAATACATGTACTAATTTTAAATAAAGAGGGCTGGCCAATAGTATTTTCAAAGTGTTGGCTACAATAACAATGTTCTTTTGTTGTTGTTGTTACTTTGTTTTTTTTTTTCTTTCTTTCTCCAGAGCCCTCTGAGATGACTTAGGTGTGGCCAGATTTGGAGTCTGCTGTCAAGGGAAGCCAAGCTAGAGACCGAGGGACAGTAAATCTTGGCCCATCCTCTCCTTGCTGGGAAAGGGGACCTGGGAGGGGGAAAGCCAAGAACGTGTCCCGGGCCAGCAGTGCAGAGGTCGGTTCCTCAGAAAAAACTCACAGATCTCACTTGGGTCCCCACGCCATCCTTAGACTAGGAAGTCTAAGGACATTTATGAAGATACACACATAATTAATGGGGATAACTCATTAATTTACAGGCCAGGTAATCAATACACAGGTTAATCTACGTGGGTGTCTGAAGAGCCACGGAGATCTCTGTTAGCTTTGCTATCAGAGTTGATCCGCATCGATGGCTTCTCTGGCCTCGTGGCTCTTAAGCTAACAGCCTTGGTCACGGAGAAAGCTGATAGATTAATGCATGTTTCCATTGACTCTTTTCATGGCCAAACAGCTTATCCACAGCTCATAGGCTACGGGCTCCATCAGCGAGAAAAAATATCTATCCCCATTTCTGAATTTCTAATCAATCTCAGTGTGATGTGTCCATTTTTTTTTCTGGGTCAATCTCATGTGTTTTTAACACAAGATACAAATAGACAGTCTTGTGTTTTAAAAATAATTAACTGTATCAGTCAGAGAATAATAAGGCCTTTTATTGATGCAGTGGCTGTTCGAGAAGGAAAGTAAATAAAGGCAGACGATTTCCTGGAGCTCCTGTGTGTGCCACACGAAGGGAGTCTGAATACCCATGATTCGGTTGGACTAGAGCTCAGGTACTAAAGAAAGCCAAGCACTTGAGAGCATTAAACCAGGCAAGATGGTAATGCTGCTCAGTGGGCAGTGCATGGTCCTTCTCATTCCAGGATACTCTCAGGCAGGTAGTGCCTCTGCATCTACACTTAATGTTAAACATGTTCACGTTTCTTTCTTTTTTTATTAGATATTTTCTTTATTAACATTTCAAATGCTATCCCGAAAGTTCCCTTTACCCTCCCCATGCCCCTGCTCCCCTACCCATGCACTCCCACTTCTTGGCCCTGGCATTCCCCTGTACTGGGGCATATATAGTTTGCAAGACCAAGGGGCCTCTCTTCCCAATGATGGCTGAATAGGCCATCTTCTGCTACATATGCAGCTAGAGACACAAGTACTGGTTAGTTCGTATTGTTGTTCCACCTATAGGGTTGCAGACCCCTTCAGCTCCTTGGGTACTTTCTCTAGCCACATGTTCACTTTTCAAAAGAAGGCAAACACTTGGCAATTCCAGAAGAGGAGGGGTCTTAGATGCAAGCAAGCGTCCCCGTCCCCAAAGCTAGTTTAAGCAGATGTGGACTTGTTAGAGAATCACAGGTCTGGTCTAATATTCATGGGAAGGCTACGGAGTTGAATGTGGAAGCCACAAGTCAGGGTACAGCCATCTGGGAATGTGTCAATCAATCACATTATCAACCTCATCCCCAGCCTGTGACTCACCACGCCACAGTCCTAGGACACCAGAACCTGAGTGTTGCCTCAGCCTCAAGTAATTAGTCATAACTCAGCCATTCCTGCTGGCCTCTCCTGCATGTTCATCCCCTCTTCTGCCTCAGGGTGTGGAGATAACCTCCAGCCCCAACCTGGTGCTCACACCAGGCTGCTGTGGCACTGGCTACATGAAGGGTTTTACCTTCCTGGGTGTTCTGCTTTGAAAGGGTTGCCCATGGACTTGAATGGGTCAGCATCCAATGTCTGCCTCAGCAAGTAACTGGACATGCAGACATGTTTGACTGTGTACTTGGAACAAATTACCCTGAGAACCATAGTTCCCAGGGGTCAGAGTTGCCTGTTCAGCAAATTGAGCAGGGTTCAGATTCTCTCACCTCGGTGTCTGGGGTCTGGAAAAGGAGATATCCAGAGATAAGTCTTGGTGGGGTAACTTTGCTCTGCCTCCTCTCCTGCATCCCCTGCCCCAGAAACATATCTGCCTCTTGCCCTCACACCTGAGCTTTATGCAGACAATTTCTTCTGGACTTCTGTGACAGACTCAGAAATCTCTCCATCAGAGGAGAACAGCTCTGCATCAAGATGTTTCCAATTATTAGCTGTTTAGGAGAAAATGTGTGCAGACACAAGGAAGAGATGGCCACCATTACCTGGAACTGAGGGAGACAGTGAAGTTGGAAGCTTCCAGAATCATCTTCTAACTCTATCTGGGCTCAGCTTTTGTTCGTCTTTGTATCCCTGCAAAGTGCCCCAGTGTTTGGGAAATACCTGTGCTGGGTAAAAGTTGGATGGGAAATGACTCCATGGTTAAAGCCAACCAACCCTTCTGTTTTCTGTGTTTTGCGTTGTTTGGCTGATTTTCTTGAATGCCATCAGCTCCTGGTGGTGGGTAGCAGGTCAGTCCCTTACGTTAGCAGACAATAAAAACACTATCCTGTTAGCTTCTGGATCCTCCATCTCCCCAGACAAGAATGAACCCCATCCTCAGAGATGAGGAGAGAATATTGCTCCTGGTTGCTATGGTTACACCCTCCCCATCCTCTGAGTTATGATGCTTTGCTTCTTCCTGACCTCTCTTGAATCCTGCTGTGACACTTGAGATGTTTTCAGAGGTATAAGAGAATCTGTTGCATCCTCCCACAGCACAAGGCATCCTGGATCCTAGGGTCCACTTGGAACCCACAGACTCAGCTATGTCTAAGCCTGGTTCTCAGTCACCCAGGTAAGTAGGTGGTGATCCTAGCAGTGTCCTAGGTATACCATCTGATGTGGGTGGGGTGACAGGTTTACGCATCTTACCACAAACATGTCTCTTCCAATCCTCAACCTAGCATAGAAGCTAGGCTCTCCCAGTCTTTAGAAGCCCCCCATCTCTTCTTCTCTTTCCTGCCCTCCTGTTCTCCCCCATCCCTGTTCAATTTTCTATAAGCAGTAAATCCATGGAGTAGCTGATATGTACCCTGCTTGGCTGGAGTCTCTTTATTGATTCATTTATCAACTGTGTATGGGAAGTGATTTTTCTTGTGTCAGGTGCTAAGAACAGGTGGGATTGTAGTAAGGAAAAAGACACTGGCCTGTGCATTGTTATTTTTCCATCACTATGGACAAATTCCTGACAGAAATTGTGAGTCTATGGGGGAAGTTTCTGATTCTAACCATAATACTTGCCCAGGGTCCCCCAAAGGCTCGTGGCAGTCTTATATTGCGAACTGCATTTGTTCCCACTTGAAGGGTCCCCACGGTCTTCACCATTCCAACACTGTTCAAACTGTCCAAAGTTCAAAGTCTCTTCTGGGACTCAAGGCAAACTCTGAGCTGTGATCCCAGCAAAATGAAAATGAAAATTACATACTTCCAATATATAATGGCACAGAATAAACATCCCGCACCCAAAGGGAGGAGTGTGGAGTGTAAAAAGAAAGGCTTGGTTCAAAGAAAGACCAGAGCCCAACAGGGAAACCATTAAATCCTGAAGCTTCATGTCCCTGATTCAGGGTGCTCCAGTGGGCTCAGACAGCCCAACCCGCTGACGTCCCCACAGACAGCGTGTTTGCCCTCCCATTTGGACTGGCTCTACTTGGTGACGACTACGGGTTCCCTTGGCTACCATCCCGCATTCCTATCATTTCCAGAATGGGCCACTGTCTCCCTCACAACTTCATCTTCCCCTCCCAGCCTCCAGCATAAGTTGGAACACTCCCTTCAGGGAGTCTGAGAGGTTATACACATTGCCCGACCTCACGCGGTTTCTTTAAGAATTGTGTTGCACATCCCTGCAGCCTTACAGCACCTTACGCCGCTCATCTGCACATCTGAAAGGCTAGGTCTGTGGGGATACTTCAAGATTCTGCTTCTGTCCTGAGCAGTCAAGTCCCCCTGGACCATGGCTCAGCAGGTTTGAATGCACACATGGCTGAACCTTTGAGAGTGTTTCTCTAGGCATCCCTCCTCTTGTAGCACACACCTGTAGCTCTCACTGTTTAAGGGAGTTTCCGAATGGGTTTTGGGGTTTGTTTTTATTTTGTTTTGTTTTGTTTTTTACCTTGGAGTCTCCCATGGGTCAACTCTCAACCCAGATACATTTCCTATTGTCATAGCACAAAGTACACTTTCTCTTTAATGGCATCAGTCTGTTGATAATTACAGCCATCTTGTCTACAACTTTAACTGTGTCTATACGTAGTTTTGGACAAGTTGCACATTTTCCAACTATTTCTTACTCCCCACTTTCAACCAGAGTCCCCACAGTTGAACAAATTCTGTACTCTCTTCCCCATCAAATACATTAGTCCATTACGGCTGTATTCAATCAATTATGCTCAAAGTTTCAGGGCATGGATAGAACACAGTCTTCATTGGCTATATGCATTCTTGGCTTGCAAACTCATATCAGTCACTAGGAGGCACTACAGCACTCCAGGGCTTCCCCAGCTTGTCTCTGTTAGTGCCACTGAATTCTAAGCTCCAAAGGCTCAAAAACCACTAGTTCAGGCTTACCCACAGAAACAGATCCATTTCTTTGCTACTAATTTCCTTCAGTAACTTTTCACCATGTGGCTAAATATGTGACAGAAGCAACTTGATGGGGGAGAGATGCAATCTAGCTCATGGCTTCAGAGTATTCAGTTCACTGTAGTAGAAGGCATAGCAAGGGAGTTCTTTCAGGGAAAGGGGAGAGCCAGGTAGGGACTTTTCACAGGGTAGCAGACCAGAAAGCAGCAAGTACAATCAGTGCTGAGGGCAATGAGCACTAGTGTTCATCACTGTCTGCTTCCTGTCTCTGTGTGCAAAGTGACCAGCTGCCTCAAGCTCCTATAGCTTCCCCACCTGTGATGGACTGTACCCTGGAGCTGTGAGCTACAAACCATTCTATATCCAGCTGTGATAAACTATATACTCCAGAGACTGTGAGCTACAAACCCTTCTATACCCAGCTGTGATAAACTATATACTCCAGAGACTGTGAGCTACAAACCCTTCTATACCCAACTGTGATAGACTGGAACTGTGAACACACATGCACATGCATGCACTCAAGGGTGCCTATGAAAACACACACATATATGTACATAAAGGTGTCTATGAACACACACACACACACACACACACACAACTCATGTGACCATACCTGTGAGCAGACACTCATATACATGCACATGAGCTTACCTCATGTGAACTTACAAAACACAGTAATGCTTTACTTTGAAGTAGTGATGGTTTCTCTAGATAGATCCCCACATCTAGCACGTACCTGCTCCAATCAGTAGCATCCTGCTCCACTGTGGTACAGAGCTGCACCTCGCTCCTGCTGCCTGAGAGCCGGCCTCATATCCAGAACCTTTGCAATGCAGTCAGAATGCAGTGATTGCTGCTTTGTTTTACTTTATTTTGTTATATTTAGCTTCGAGGACTACTTCCTACTTATTGTAGATGGGAAATCCATTTGCCTTCCCATTTACCATAATGATAAAATTTTTATTACTGAATAAATTGATTTGTGTTTAAAAATCATGTTTTTTCAAGAACGCATTACATAAATGACTGAACTGGTGGCATAGAGACATGGAGACTCGTTAGTAGATGGCACGTAATTGAATTTAAGAAAACATAGGAGCTATATATTATCAGCAGCAGGTGCTCCACACTCCATTCTTTCTAAATTAAACAATTACTAGGAATCTCCCACAACTTGGATGCATATTCTAATGGACTCTACTTGTTCATCTCTGCAGAGCCTAGTTGGTCACACTTTGTGACACAGAGTCAGGTCTACACTAGACTTGAACAACTCACAAAAGAGGGTCATTGATCCGTGAATATTCATGAACCCTGTAGGTCCCAGGTGATCTAAAATGAGGACAGATACAAAGTTCAGGGCTCTGCTGGTTTGGAGCCTGTGTCTCATGGGTGAGATGCTCAGGGAGCAAGTTCAGAGCCTCTTCATGTGGTAGCAATAAGGTGCCACGTAAGAGAGGGGAGAAGGTGAGGAGCGCCAGGGAAGACATGTTACTCAGAGGATCGGAGGTGCTCTGAGGGAGGGACAATGAGCAGAAACTGGAACAATGAGAAGTAAAGTATACAAAGAGATGGGCAGAAAGAAGCAAAGGGTGGAAGTGGGGGTCAGGATGTACACCAACTGTGAGAAGACAAGGGGAGAGGTACACAGTGTCAGAATGACCTGGGGACTGAGGGAAGAGGGGAATGTAATCAGCTGTGCAGACAAGGAGGTGCTGGAGTGGCCCAGACCAGAACCATAGACAGGCTGACCTGTCGAAAGCTTGGAAAACAAAGATGACATTTAAAAAGCTATTTGCAAAATGCCTCAGACATGAACGCCATTTCCCAAGCACAACTCCCTGTCCTGAATTGATTGCATCTGCCCAAGAGATATGGTCCATCCTGACCCTGGTGTCTAAAAGCACCCCTTTCAAAATATGTTCTTTGCAGGTGTCATCAAATCAGATGACATCATGCCAGATTGGGGCTTGAACACAATGTCATCATAAAAAACCCTAGTATCCTTACCAAAATACACAGGGTTTGGGAGGGGGAACTCACTTGGCTAAAGTGCTTGTCACACAATTGGAAGGGCTTGAGTTTAGATCCCTAGAACACATCTAAGACGTTGGGCATATGACAGAGCACACCTGTAACCCCAGCACCAGGCATGTGGGACAGAGAACATGGGAAAATCAGATCCTTGAAACTCATTGGTTGGTGATCCAACCTTGCCAGATCAGTTTCAGAAAATAAAGGTAGAGAGTGATAGAGGAAAGGCCCAATGCCTGCCTCTGCTCTCCACATGCACACACCCACACTAACAAGTACACACACAGAACATACACACACACACACACACACACACACACACACACACACTACAAAAAATACTTACATACACACACACACAAATAACTAGTATATACACAGCACATGTACACACACAAACACATACTATAAATAATACATACATACACACACTAACAAGTACATACATAGCATGTATACACACACAAACAAACATTAACAAGTACATACATAGGATGTGTACACACAAACACTATAAATAATACATACATACATAGATATACAATAGGAAGTGTATACACAGCACATGTACACACACACAAACACACACTTTAAATAATACATATATGCATACATACATACACACAAACACTAACAAGTACATAGCACATGTGCACACACTATAAATAATACACATATACATACATACACACACTAACAAGTACATAGACAGCATATGAACACATACACAAACACACACTGTAAATAATACATACATGCATGCATACATACATACATACATACATATATACATACATACATGAAATCACAGATGCTTAGAAAGGATGTCACATGGCAGATAGGTTTACTGGAGTGTTCTGGGCCGTGCAAGACATGAACAGCATCTCTGACCTCCTTCCTTCAGGTGGCCACAGCACTTGTCCTGTGTTGTGACAAACTCAATAATCTGAGAGATTCCTCCTCTGAGACATGCCCCTTGGGAAGAGGTCAGGCAGTAATGTTACTATAGGTGAGAATTAATGATTTATTTTTTTAACACTGCTGTTTTTAACAGAACAAGAAAACACAAGATCTTGGTTATCGATGGGAATGTAGCTAGATCTGAAGCCACTTTGAAGTCTCAAGGTTCAATAATGTCAGGAAGAGAGGGAGGCTTGAGGGAGGCTCACCCACTCCTGCTTCATGAAAGTGTTCACAAGCATCGACTGTGTCTTCACACAAGTTTACAAAGATACCACTCTCATGGCCAAAGCTCTTCACTACCTGCCTGTCTTACCAATGGAAATTAAAGATCATGGCAGCAAAGACACAAGTTTCTAACGTGTGCGGGAGAGTCTGGTGGTGGAGGGTGCAGAAGCAGGAAGGATGAGAAGTTAATAGGAAAAGCAAGAATGGGAACGACTTTGAAAAATAATTTCATTGTGTTTCCAAATGTGTTTCCCGGGGCTCCAGAGTAAAAGGTCTGTTACATTAACACAAAAGCAAACTGAGAGCAAATGAAAGAAACAGTGTAACATCTCTTACTCACCATGTCTAATGGGAAAGGTCTAGATCCTAGACCAGGAGGTTGAAGACCAGGTTATGCTCTTGGTCTGCCCTGTAGGAGGCAATGGTCTTCTGAGATGTTCAAGTTCAAGGGGTAGGAAGCCTGGTCCAGCTTGCTTGGCCTTGAAAAGCCCATCTTATCTGTCTGGGTGTCCCTTAATGAGAGGCTTGCTATTCAAGCCCCAACTTTCAGCTAGTCGAAATCCATGGCAACCAGTTCTCCAACCAGGCATAGGACCTTGTGTAGTAAACAGAAGGGGCCTGACTGTGTCCCCTGGGGCAAGCGAGATGGGACATTGATGGGAGCTTGAAGATAGGACATTCACACAATCAGGAGAACTCCTCTGCCTGCCTTCTCTGCTGTAGATGCTTGCCCTCTCCCCCACCCACTGGCTCTAGGAGCTCTAGCCTCCAATCTCTGCAGCTGAGACAATTCAGTGGCCCCAGATCAGGTTCTGTCTCTCCTTTTCAGGCTTCCTACCCATTGAACTTTAATATCCCAGAAGATCACTCTCTCCTGCAGGCCAGATGCCGAGTTCAGGGTCCTTCTCTTCCATGGTGATTCTCTGCCAACAGGTACTGAGCAATCCCAAGGCACAGCAGGGTTCATAGAAAGGCTCTACATCCCACTGCCTTTTCTGAGAGCCTCATCTCCACAGCTTCAGACAACTCTCACTCACAAAATCATCAGGGAGACCAGGAGGGACTGTGACTGAGGCCATCGAACCGTGACGAAGCTGGTGATTCTCTTGTTCACAAGAATGTAACAACACAAACATGCTCCCAATTAATTTTACAAGGTGAGGACAACCCTAAGGCCAGCGTACGGCAATGACCGAGCAAGACAAAGGAATTTAGCTAAATCTCACCTACAAGCAGAGGTGTAAAATGCCCTCACAAAATATCTATCAGCTTTGTTAAGCATTAGCTCATGTTAGAAACACAACAGCCAGCAGGTTTCAAGTCAGCTATATGATATCTCTATAACACATCTTGGAGAATCACACCTTTGTGAGCCATGGCATGCTTGCATGCGGGGATGTAGGGTTGTGGGGGAGCTGAGCCGACCCTGAGAAAGGCCAACAAGAAAGACTTGACAGATCATCAAATAATCACTGCTTATGAGCGTGTTGGTGGACGTGAACATCTAAGGCCGAAGGTGCACGAAACCACGCCTGTGTCCTGTGCGAAGTCAGGAGAACCCACACTGGAGAAAATGGACAGACTCCATCCACCTCGTAACATCAACCCCTTGTGGGGTAAAGTTACGTAAAGTGTTATATAGGAAAAGTGTCACATGTCACTACTATAAATGTAAAGAAGTGTGATTTCTTGGCTACCTGCTTAGAAGCTGCTGTCATTGCTAAGAAAAGCTTTGGAGATGCTGTGATGATTTGGGGGTGAACTGTCCCCGTAGGCTCCTGTGGCTGAATATTGGGGGGGTCCCCCCTCCCATGACATGGTTTGGAAGGATTGTGAAATCTTTAACTGGTGGAGCCTTGCTAGGAGATACAGGTTGCTGTTGTGTGGATCTCAAGGGTTTCAGCTCACTTGCTATCTGGTCTTGCTTCCAAGTCATCTGAGCGCCAGCTAACATAAACACACCTTGTCTTAAATGGCTTTATCTTGCTGTGTCATCATGGGGAGCCTGAGTAAAGTGTAAATTTGTGTATAGGTGTGTGTGTGGGGGGGTGCAGGGTCTTGATGTTAACTTCAGTCTCAAGTGTGGAATGCAAATGGAAGGTGATTTCCATCAAGGGAAACCTGTCATCCCTGTCTGCTTGACATCACAGGTGCCTTGTAGCCCTGGCTGGCCCCATCACAGCCGGGACCCTATAAGAGGTTATGACACCCCTGGAGAGGAAACAACTTCACCCAACTCCAGCTGGTGCTCATGATCCACTGAGGCACATTCTCTAGCTGTTTCTCTAGCTGCGTGGGTGGAAATGGGTTCCTGGCTGCCTTATAAGGATGGGCATTGTCTGTTTGTTCCCAGAGCCAGAGGCTGCAATGCTCCCCTTGTATTTGATTCAGGGGGGATGGGGAGGAGAAGGGTGAGGAGGAGGGGGGGAATTCCTCCCAGCAACAGGAGGCAGAGAGTTAGATCCCCAGTGTCATCCCAGGAGCCAGGGCCATGCAGGGAAGGGGGCTGGCCCGGGGAAGATCATAAGCCTGTGGCCTGAGCAGCTAGGGTGTGGGCTGTCCTCAGGTCTCAAGTGAAACCGGGGAGAAAATGGAGCTCAGTGCTCCAGGGAGACCCTGAGTGGGTGGAGCCTCAGAGGGCAGTGATGTGGCAGAAAGTTAAAATCACCTGTCTGGGTCAGGGCTGAGGGGACAGCCAGAGGGAGAGAGTGGGGGAGGGGAGACAGAGACTGAAGGAGGGCAGGAGACAGAGAACCTGAGGACACAGGGAGACAGGAAGAAAGTCTGGGGGTGAGAGTGGGGGAAAAGACACACAGAGTGGGGGCGGGGGGAGAGACAGAGACAGAGACAGAGACAGAGAGAGAAACAGAGTGAGAGACTTTTATAAAAGACAAATTGAGAAGTCTGATTCCATAGCCTGACTCAGTCTCTGAAATCCTAAAATCCCAGCATCAATAAAGACAAACAGCCAAGGACAGCTGCCCACAGGGAAAGCTTATCAAATGGCCATCCCAGGCTGAACACACCCAGTGAAATCCCACACAGATAAGAGGAGTTGGTTAATAAACGCAAGTCACCGAGGCCAGGATGCAAGCTCAGAGGTGTTAGGTCTTTCCCCAGACCTCCTCATGGCAGGCAATGTGCACAGCTGAACTTAAGCCAAGCAGTGCGGCCCCGCCCTCCTGAGCTGGACTGCAACAAAGTACTCTAGAGACTTCTATAATGGAGCAAAGAGAAGTTACATGGGGTCTTTTGAGAGCAGAGAATTTTCTTGGGAAAAAAATACAAGAGGCTTTTTAACTCTATTTATTGACTCCCTGGATATGGAGTCGGAAAAACTCCAGGTATGGGGTGTGGGGCACTGCCACCTATCTGGACTTGGACTCCTGCCAAGCACCTGCACCGTACGAAGATGCATGTGTGTGTCATAGTGCTCCCGTGAGGCAGGTCAGTGCCTCTTTCACTCCTCACCTGGATCTGAAAAGATTGAAACGCTGAGAAATTCCCTTAGCCACTGGGAGCCTTCAGTGGCCATGGGGGTCATTTATGATGCTGACCGCTCGCTGACCGCTGGCTCTTGGCCATCTGTTTGCAATGAGTTAAGCTTTCTGAATTTTACAGGCATTCTAAGAAATTTTGGAAATTGAGAAGAGGAAGTTTTAAATCCAACTTAAAAGAAGTAAAACTAATGTGTTTAAGAGTTAATGAGCAACCAACGGTTCTTAAGAGAGACATGAGGTACCTGCAAGCCAGACTATGCCAGGTGGATCTCAAAGGTGGGCGTATGATAATCTCGCTATTCATCCTGGAAGATCAGACTCCTGACTCTACTGAGGAACCACTGACACATGACTCTTCAGGCTGATGCGCTGTTATTTCCAGAAGGGTTGCCAAACATCCTGCTAGGATCTGAATTAATTTGGTAATAATGAGATCACATTGAAACCTCTAGGTGATGTTTCAGATAACAGAGCCCAGGACCTAAGGTAACATGGCAGGTTAGAGCTGGGTACCTCCATACACCTGAAGACTGTGGTCTCCACACATCTCAAAGGCTCACCATCTGCCCAGCTCCATCTTGGACTCATTTTCATCTCAGTGGGACATAGGCCGTGACTTTGATTCTAAAGCAAGCCGTAAAACTGAGATCTTTCTCTCTGTTTCTCCTGCCTTTTCTTCCTTTCCTTTCCTTTGCTAGGAAAACTGCTTAAATCATTTTTATTGAAACTCTCTTCCCAAGAGGTCTCATTTACTACTAAGAAAATTTATCTTGGTTTCAGAGCTGAAGGAAATGTCAACACAAGCAAGATTTTAATGATCACCTGGTTGTGCTTAACATTCTCCAGAAAAGAAAAAAAAAGAGAGAGGTTCCTGTTTGGGACACTCACGGTAATTGAAAATATACGGATTTTAAATTATGCATGTGCTGCTGCTGGTGGTACTGCTGCTGGTGGTGCTGGAGAAGCAGCAGCCCCTGAAATGCTTCTTTGCCAAGAACCCTAGTCTTGGCAAAACCAATGGTTTTCTAGACCTTTCTTTCCAGGCCGTGTGGAGTCTACATGTATAGGCAGTTTGTTATGCCTGGCCTGTGGGGATGGCTCCTGCATCTGCGGGCACATGTGAACACGGGTTTATATGCTGACTGTAGACTGGAGAGTCTATAGCCCATTCTACTAAAACAAGACATGCATCCAATTCACCTTCAGCTCTCTTTCTAGAACCAGGAGTCAGGAGGTAAGAACCCTCACACTTCCGATAGGACCATAGCAGGCGTGTGACACGGCGGTGGCTAAGAGCATTTGATGCTTTCCCAGAGGACCTGAGTTCTGTCCCCTATACCCACTCGAGGCAGTTCATATCTGCTGGCAGCTCTAGCACCATGGGCCTCTCCTAACTTCCATGGATACTCACATGCATGTGGTACATGGACACACAAGTAATATTAAGAAATTTAAAGATGTGTGTGCCAGCCTTTAGCTTCCTGTTGCTACATGCTGAGCCTGTGGTTTTAAGACTTACATGTAAAATGGGCACAAAAGCCAGATCCCCGGATAGCAGTGACATCAGTGTCCTGACTTAAGGGAGACATCATACTTGTTCCTGGTGGGGGGCACTTACTAAGAGTTGCTGTGTTCCTTCAACATTTTCTGAATTCCCCATATGTAAGACCTGTGCCCCACATTGTCTGAGTCTTTCCTAAAATAGGGAATATGGAAAAGACTAACAGGGCATCTGGTTTCAGGAAGACAGAGGGGCCCAAAAGCCTGATCACATGCTCCAGGGTCGCACACTCAGCTTAGAGTATGGAGCAGGTTTTCACTGAGACACTGTCTTCCATACACAGAAGGCATTTCCAGGACATAGGCCAGAAGCCCGGAGCATGCAAACACCCTCCTCTCAAGCATCCCTCCCTCAGAACTTGATCTCATTCACAGTGTGAACAAGCAAAGAGTTGCAGGTCCTCACCGCATCAGCCTGGCTCCTGGGCTTCCCGTGGTACCCTTCTCTGTCTTCTCCCTAAGTTATTCAGAGATGTGAAGTCCCTCCTGTCGGTCAAACCCTGACAACCTCATGACCCCTTCCAGAGTATAGTGCGGATCTGAATCACAATCATACGTAGCATGCAATGTATTCATGCAGCACGGATCATGGGGTTGAGGGGAAATCAGCTCCAAGCACAGCTGATAAAATGCTTTCAGATGTAGGTAATTTAACTCTTTTTTAAGTAAATATGTCAAGCCTAATAACAACCATCGCCAGGAACTCAGAACAGAAGTAATATTTGTCCCTCTATGACCTGTTCACAACCATGGTAACATGGAAGGCAACATGTTCCCCTTCATAGATTCTGTGTTCCCATAGCCACAGAGGTTAATAAGCTTTAACACTGGGTCAGGTGTGCCCAGATGCTTCTAACTCCAGAATCAGGGGATCTGAGTGCAGGCTTCTGTTCACTTGCCTTCCTCTGCCCTTTCCTTCCATTTCAGTGTCTTCTTACCTTCATACGAATGTGCATGTGTGTATAAGTGCACACGTGTGTGTATGTGTGTATGTATGTGTGTGTATGTGTGTGTGCATGCATGTATATATGTGTGTATATGTGCATTTTCATGCATATGTATATGTGTGTGCATGTATGTATGTGTGTGCATGTGTATATGTGTGTATCTATGTATGTATGTGTGCATGCGTATATGTGTGTGTGTATGCATATGTGCATGTGTGTGTATGTGTGTATATGTGACTGGATGTCATGGAGAAGGTCAAATTTGAACTTGAGTTTTAAGATTATGCAGGAGTGGTTTGAGCTTGCCAGACAGAGGGAACTGTGTAAAGTGTGAGGTGAGGGTGGTACAGTTACATATATACTGTGTATGTATGTGTGCATGTATGTGTGTGTGTGTGTGAGTGCAAACATATGTATCACAAAGAAGATGGCTTAGTCATTGGCAAAGTGTCCCTAGTGCAGGTAGAAATACTGTCTCACCATACAAGCTAGACAGTACTTGAGTCATACAATGTAGGAATCCTCTGACCTCCAAATGCATGCAAATATCCACATATACAGCACATGCACATGAATGCTCTCTCTCTCTCTCTCTCTCTCTCTCTCTCTCTCTCTCTCTCTC
>NC_034592.1:161359516-161391636 GCF_900095145.1 Mus pahari
CCTCTCTCCTCTCTCCTCTCTCCTCTCTTTCCCCCCCTCATACACTGGTAATGCATCCCTCACATAGAGCATCATGTTATGCATACATCCCACATCAGAGCAGCAGCTGCGGGGATCTGGAAGCCTTAGCCCACGTCACAGAGCCTCCCAGGGTGTGCCTCTACCAGGCAGTCAGTCAACTGCCCTAAAACCCCTGGAAATGAACTCCGCACATCTCCAGCCACTGCTAATGCCCTTCCTTGGCATTCAATTTGCAGTAGGATGAGCAGATGGTGACATCACCATGAGGCTATGTGGCTTTTGAATATGGAATCCTGCTGCTTGCCAAGGAGTGATGAAGTGAAAGGGACCCCAGTCCTGTTCCCTGAAGAGACTCTCAGCCCCAGAGAAAGAACCCTCCTGAAAC
The DNA here is from genome assembly GCF_900095145.1 of Mus pahari. Classification (NCBI taxonomy): domain Eukaryota; kingdom Metazoa; phylum Chordata; class Mammalia; order Rodentia; family Muridae; genus Mus; species Mus pahari. The sequence goes on from NC_034592.1 coordinate 161,359,923, forward strand.
CCTGCCTACAGCAGACTGACCTCAGCATCTCCACAGTGTCCTTTAGCCTTCCCCACTAACTGTGAACCAACCACACTGGCTGATACCAGACAGCATAATACATGGGAAGCACCCTTTCTTAGCAGAGGGGACCAGCTCGCATCTGCCTCCTGTAGCTTGCCATTTGAGCCATCCGCTTAACCTTCTGGGATCCTGCTTTTCTTCACGTGTGCCAAATACTTACTAAGTAAATACTAAGTGCTGATTGTGGCCCTGTGTCCAGGCTGGACCTCAGATGGTGGTTAATTCGTGAACTAAGGTCACAGAAGTTCAGTGGGTGCTCAGCAAATGAGCCACAGTGGCAGTTAGCACCTGTGACTGGATGCCGTGAAGGAGGTCAAATATGAACTTAAGTTTTAAAACTGTACAGGAGCGGTGTGAGTTTGCCAGACAGAGTGAAAACTGGAAAGCGTGGGGTGAGGGAGGTACACTGACTACACTGTTTAGCTTTGAGGACCAGGGTAAGCACAGTGGAGGATAGCATCCCTCCCCAGCTGTGGGCTTCGATTCCCTTGTGAGCAAGCTATCTTAAGCTTCCTGGAACACAAAGCCCTGTCTCTTAGTAACCAGGCTTTGAGGCAGCTCTAGGGAGGTGACTTGGGGCCCAAACTCAGCTGGGGTTGAGGAAAAGTATCTTGAAGCATACCTCTGAAATATCGATGCTTTGCCCGGCCCAGAAGAGAGTGTACAGGGCTTCTGAGAGAAAGCTGTGTTCGCCATGCTGTCTGAATCCAGAAGTTATAATGGTGTGAGTGGGAGTCCATCTCTTTTTCTCTCTGAGCTTAGATTTCTTCCGTTTCAGCTCTATTATCAGAGTCGGCGGCAGTAGCAAAGGGGCTTTATCACACACCTCGGCTAGCCCACCCAAGAGAGGAGCAAAAACAACCTCTCCAACCCTCGGAATTCAGGGAAGCCCCATACCGGCCCTGGGCAGTGAACTCCTGTCTTAGTCAGGGTTTCTATTCCTGCACAAACATTATGACCAAGAAGCAAGCTGGGGAGGAAAGGGTTTATTCAGTTTACACTTCCACATTGCTGTCCATCACCAAGGAAGTCAGATCTGGAACTCAAGCAGATCAGGGAGCAGGAGCTGATGCAGAAGCCATGGAGGGATGTTCTTTACTGGCTTGCTTCCCCTGGCTTGCTCAGCCTGCTCTCTTATAGAACCAAGACTACCAGCCCAGAGATGGCACCACCCACAAGGGGGCCTCCCCCCTTGATCACTAATTGAGAAAATGCCTTACAGCTGGATCTCATAGAGGCATTTCCCCACCNGAAGCTCCTTTCTCTGTTATAACTCCAGCCTGTGTCAAGTTGACACAAAACTAGCCAATACAACTCCCAACTGCAGCCAAACAGATACTGGGCTGACTGTGAGGCCCGTGTTAGTGTTTCCCTCTGAGTTGGGAGTGGTTGATAGAGGATGGATGGGTAGATAATTAATAGATAAGTAGATAGTGGGTGGATAGGACAGATAATTGATAAATAATAGATGGATAGATGAGAGATAGATGATTAGATGGTACACAACTAACAATAGATAATAGATGATAATAGAGAGAAGGTAGGAAGATGGATGGATATATAGGCAGGTAGATGAGAGACAGTCTGACAGACAGACAGACAGACTGACTGAATGACTGACTGACCTATGAGAGGTAGATGATAATAGGTAGGCAGATGGCAAAGCATCATCAGTTGGCCTTACTCAGATCCTGCAGAAACCCACTGAGGAATGCTGTGGAGGCAGCTAGTAGAGTTCCAGTTTGAGAGCGTGGGCAGAGCATCCCCTCCTGTCAGGTGTCCGAGTCAGAGAACAAACAGCAGCAGATAGAGATAACATCATTAAACCTGGGGCCCGCAACGTCCTATGGAAACCAGCTGGGGAGGCTGAGGCCGTCAACTCTTCCCAACTTTCTCTCCATGGCTGAACTTCAGGCTTGTCTCTCCCACTGTACAGATGTGTGCCCCAGCGACAAAATTTTGGGGTCATTCCACCCCTAGACAATGACCTTTGAAGAGAGTTAGAGACAGCCATGCTTGGATCTGGCATGGAAAAGGGTGCTTCTCTACTTCTAGATCCAGATTCTCAATGAGCTAGAGAAGCCTTCACCAATATAAGGTATACCACAGGAGAGTGTGTAGGAGTGTCCTATGGACAGGATAGTGAGTGTCACATGGGTATGGTGCCATGAGAAGGAAGAAGAGGTAGAAGAATGAGCTGTAAGGTATGAGGTATAAACTGTGAAGTGTGAGGTGTTGACTATGAGGTATGAACAGTGAGGTGTAAGCTGTGAGGTATGAGCTATGAGGTGTGAAGCATGAGCTATGAGGTGTGAAGTGTGAGCTGTGAGGTGTGAGCTATGGAGTGTAAGGTATGAGCTGTGAAGTGTGAGGTGTCAGGTATGAACTCTGAGGTGTGAGGTATGAGGTGTGAACTGTAAGGTGTGAGGTGTGAACTATGAGCTATGAGCTGTGGGATGTAAGCAATGCCCACATATGAGCAAATCCACCATTGTCCTCTGGAATGATCTCAAGTCTTGGTGCAGTATAGTTCCAAGCCTCTACTTTCATCAGGCTTGATGCTATGACCAGAGTGGAGGGAATGCCCATGGGAAAGAAGACTGAGGTTCCACTCATGTGGTGGAGGCTGGGGTCTGAGTTGAGGATTGAGGAGGAAGCTCCCATCTCTTCCTCAGTAAGGCAGGGATGTGCTTCCCCTGGGGTGGGGATTCAACATCCTCTCCAGGAGACCCTTCCTAAGTTAGAGTGAAGGAGGCAGTCCCGCCCTCAGAGAAGGTACTAGGAGAGCCAAAGTCTGGTGTGTGTGTGTGTGTGTGTGTGTGTGTGTGTGTGTGTGTGTGTGTGTGTGTGTTAGAAGCAGCTTGGCCAGTCCTCTTTACCAGAGTCCTTGGGGAATTTTTCTAGGTGTCTCCATCTGTCTGATTCAAAGAGGACTTACTGATAACTGTTCTCCTTTAAATCTATTTCCTTCCTTCCTCTTCCTCCTCTTCCTCTCTCTCTCTTTCTCTCTCTCTCTCTCTCTCTCTCTCTCTTCTTCTTCTTCTTCTTCTTCTTCTTCTTCTTCTTCTTCTCCTCTTCCTCCTCCTCCTCCTTGTCCTCCTCATCCTCGTCCTCCTCCTCTTCCTTCTTTCCCTCCCCCTCCTTCTCCTCCTCCTTCTCTAATTTTAAAAACAGTTCCAGGGGCTGGAAAGATGTCTTAGCAGTTAGGAGCACTGGCTACTCTACCAGAGGACCTGGGTTCAATCTCCAGCACCCACATGGCAGCTCTCAATTGTCTTTAACTCCTTTTCCAGGGGATCTGACACCTTCACATAATACATGTAATCAAATTACCAATGTACATAAAATAAAAAAATAAATTATGAAAAAAAAAAAAAACAGTTCCAGATGTCAGATATACAGAGGGGTTTCTCTGAACACCCCAATGGGGTATTGTGTACTTCTCTGAAACTACAGGTCCTCTCTTCCCTCCCTTCCTTTTCTGATGGAAGAAGCTGCCCCAATTCCTGGGCCATGGCCTCTTCATCACCAGAGAAGTACTGACTCCCATGTTGTCACTCTGACTTGACTCTTGACCCTCCCTCTTATGGGGCCTCTGGAGTGTGGACAAACCAGGATCTTCTGCCTTGGAGTTTGTGCTGGTCAGCTACAACTGTCAACATGACACAAACCAGCATCCCCCAAGAAGAGAATGTCAAGAACAAATTGCCTAGATCAAGTTGGCCAGTGAGCATGTCTGTAGTGGATTGTCTGGGCTTGCTTGTGTGAACAGATTGCTCTCTGCTCCAGAGTGTTGGTGTGATGTGATCAGTGGTGACTTCACCACCACAAGGATGAACTGTAACCTCAAGTTGTGCCTCATATAAACCCTTCCTCCTTTATGCTGATTTTGTAGCATATTTGTCACAGCAATAGGATGCAGAAGTCAGGCAGCATCTTTCACACGGCACTGGCCTGCTCCGGTTCTGAGGAATAGTGTGTGGTCCTCTCTGCGATCTGTTTATCTGCTTCCTACAGTGTACCTCGCACCTAGTGTCTGTTTTCAAGAAATGACCATCCTGTAGATATGCTGGACAGAGCTTAGACCCCAGGGATTTAGGTGAGTCCCACGAATCTCCAGGGCTGCACACCAAGTCGAGGTCATGGACCGGATTCTCCCACAGTGCAGTGCCAGGCTTGACATCATTCATGTGTTCCCTGGCCAGAGCGGATCAGATAGGCTCCACACAGGAGGGATGGGCCCCTCCCTGCCTTCAGCCTGTCCTACATGTTGCAAGTACAGCTCAGCTCTGTGGGATAGTCTCTCCATCAATCCCAAATGCAGCTAAAGGGTAAGAACACTGGTTTAATTTTTCATGAGGGCAAGCATAAAAAATTCAAACTAACTGAGCCCAAAGTGTGCATTCCAGGCGCCAACAGGCCCTGACACCTGCCTCTCAAACAAACTCCACTGCCTTATCCCAGAAGCCCCTCCCCAAACTTTTCAGCCCTAATTGGAATGAGGGCTGCTCTGGCTAGTGAGCCCAGGGACATCCAGGGTGAGCACAGATGTCCCCTGCTTACAAAGCCAGTAGGCCCGAGCATTTGTTTATCAGGAGGTCATTCTTAATGGTTTTAATTTTAAATTTTTCATGCTTTTCTTCATGAAAAATTTAGAAACTTTGTATTAGAGGTCATATTAAAGACCGTCTGAAGATTAAACGTTGACCCGGCCCTGCCTGGAGGACCCCAAGTGTCTGCAGCACTGGCTGTGTGCTGTGCTGCTTCCTGGAGAGTCTCTCCGATTTTCTTCTTCTGAGACTCCCACGGGGTGGCTGGCCCCTGCTGGGAACCTGGAAAGGAGCAGTCTGTGCTAGGCTTGTCCCAATGAACAGTCTTCCTCCTCTTGTTCTCTGTCCGGAGCTGCCAAAGGACCTCAGAGCCTGGCTACATTTTAGCCCCAAGCCTTGCTAGACCTTGAAACAGGAGTTGGGTACAATGTGTAGGTCCCAAGGTTCAAGCCTGGAGGAGAGTTTAGCTCCACATAAAGAGGTGAAGCTGATGTACAGGGTGGCTTTAGGGGGTGGCTTCGAGATACTAAGTGGAGAATGGAGGATACTGCTTCATAGCACAAGGGAGGCTCCTCATCAGAACTCCCCACACAGGGGAGGCTTTGCATCAGAACTCCCCAGCAGGTTGAGGAAGGCAGGCCTGCACAATAGCAGGAGCCGCTCCAGAGCACAAACATGACTCCTCTTTTGACTGCTGATGTTCAAGTTTCTCTCCTGACTTTTATGGACTGTCTCATAGACGGCAGCCTATTCTCTGAGTTACACAGGGTGGGGTACACAGGACTTCATAAGGCTCCTAGAACATCAAGCAGGTGACCACGAATGCCACCCAGCATAGAAAGTGATACTTTGAGCTGTGGAACTGCCTCACATAACCTTTGGGGGGAGAGAGAGAGAGAGAGAGAGAGAGAGAGAGAGAGAGAGAGAGAGAGAGAGAGAGTTATCCCTACCCTCTCTTGATTCCAGACTCTCCTAACGCTGACCAGCTTTGCTCTGCATTTAACTTAGCAGATCACACTTGTTTATGGAACTTGAAAGGAACAGAGCCATGGTGTGTGCTGCAGACTAGCTGGCCTTCTTGTCTTGGTACCCTGGTCACGTCCTCCTGAGATGCATGGATGGGCTACAGCTGCCTATCCAATTCTTTGGCCTGGAGACATGGGTTCCTTTTAGTTGAGATGGTAGGGAATTCTGGCTAGTATAGTTACCCTACATAATCTCTAAATGGACACGCTGCTTATGTCCAATGGCCTGGAGCTGGAAGGCTCAGTCTTATAGAGAATGTTGACTCTTGTAAGGAATCAGCACCCTACCTAGGGGAAGTTAAAGGAGCAGGAGAGGAAAGAACCCAGGAGGACTCTGGCTAGAGTGTGGACATAAACCCAGAAAGAAGAGTGGGAGAGTGTAGCCAGATTAGACCGGACACAGAAAGAAGACAGAGCTGACCACTGGAGGGTAGAGGAGAGAGCTGGCAAGACTGATTGAAGGAGAGGGAGGAGGAAGGGGGATCAGAAGTGAGGGCAGAAGGGTAAGGGAAGCAGGGTTAGAGGAGGGTTTGCACATATACACGGAAAAGGAGCTGAGCAACCCAGACAGGTGCACAGACCTGTGAAGAATCCCCTCTGGGTGGCAGGGGCACGGCCATGAACCAACAACCTTTAGGTTCCCCTGAAGTTGCTGTGGAAAGGCCTCCAGCTCCAGGGAAATCACCTGTGGTTCCAGAGGACACACCTATGAGGCTGGAGAATCCACAGGGCACCAGAGAGCATGATGAGAGCGGCCATGACTGTTCACTAGGGAAGGAGTGCCTGCATTAGCAGCCGGTGGAATCCGCTGGAACACCACATGAGCCTACAGGTTCCTTATCCCCTTCCACTAGGCACCCTGAGGTACTAATGCAGCTGACTGGGAAGAACACCTCCACTCCGTGAATGCAGGACATTCCATTGGAATTGAGGGTCGGGCCCTCGAGAAGTTGTCCAACTCTCGGTTGGTGTTGCAGCTAAGCTCAGAGAATGCCCTGTTGTTTATCCAAATTCCCCAGAGCAGAAAGGTCTACAGGAATGGCAAAAATTACTTTCACAAAACCCAGGAGTTCACAGCTTAGCCAAACCCTGGAGCAAGTGGAGAGCCCTGAGCGGCAAGATCGCCGCAATCTGAGGTGAGCATGATTTATTCATCTCAAGACTTTGAGGAAGTGCACAGCTGAGATGAAAGAGAGGCAAGACCCATACACACTTCAAAGGGGATACTGTCTAGAGCCAGGGATGGGGAAAACTAAGCAACCTCAGCGTTCACCACATGTATCCACTCAGTGGTCATCTGGGAAGCGGGAGCTGCAAAGGACAAAAACAACAGAGAGTGCGTGAGGGTCTGTGGGCACACACATCAACTGTACACACTTGTGAACCACCGCACATGCCACCAGTGAAACATTGTACACCATGCATGTGCATGGGAAACATGCCCAGGAAACATGAGTGTGCCATGCCAACACACACACACACACACACACACACACACACACACTTTTGAAGACCCTTCCCACATGCATTTACAATAAAGTTAAGGAGATATTGAGTGAGTTTGAGCTACCAGTCATGTCTGTGCCTGCCTTCCACGGTGTCATCTCAGGGCTTTGCTTGGGCCCTGTCCTCCTCAGAAGCAAGCCACTTGAGCACATATGTGAGATCCTTCAGCTCGTCTCAGACTTAACTGGCACTGGCTTGAAAATTCTTCATTTCCACTCTTTAAAAAGCCCGTGATAATCACAGTTAGCCTTGCACAAGCCTGTATGTGAAGCTCCCCTCAGGCCAGCCCAGTGTCACTCGCAGACGCCTGGGAGGTCGGTTGTGTTCTCCCTGGACTCAGATGTTCTTGTTCCAATCATCCATGTCTCATGGTGTGACCTGATTTGGGAATCATGGCATTAAGATGCCAGTAGACAAGCCAGGATCACAATGGAGGGGAGAATGGTTTCAGTGCCTGTTACCTTTGACAACTTGACACAATCTGGAAACAGAGTCTCAGTGAGGGTTGGGTTGGATCAAGTTGTCAGCCTACAGGCATGTCTGTGGGGGATTATCTTAATTACATATTAGTTGATGTAGGAAGACCCTGGCCACTGTGGGTGGCACATTCCCTAGGAGGGAATCCTTGACTTGGTAGCATCTTCAGGGGGAGTCCTGCCCTGGGCCCTGCTGATATTTTGCCCTTGGTTCTGGAATCTTGAGGTGTAAGGCCCTGCACCTCCTGTCCAGATCCCTGATCTACAGTGTTTTGCCTTGGCAGCTTTAGGAAGCTCACACCCTGCCTTTCGTTCTTGATGGACATCAGCCCTCCTCTCGAGGCGGCAGGGCTCTGGCTGCCACCAGAGGTGACAGCCGAGCATCTAAGACAGTGATGTGGTTCCAAGGGAATCTGTCAGGCACCCCTGCAGTGTTGCAACATGAAGGTTCAGTGTCTATAATAATGGAGTGCCACTCCCATGCAGTCTATGGTTGCCTGATTCTGTTCTTAGCCTGAGGTGAGGCAGACCATGGTGATGGAGAAAAGCTCTTGCTCATGGCAGCCAGAAAGCACAGAGACAGAAGAGCGCTCCCCCAGGACACACTTAGTTGACCCACTTATTCCAACCTGTCCTCACCTCCAGAACTTTCCTCTGCTTTTTAATAAAGTCATCAGCTTACAAATCTGATTAGGTTGGAGCACACATAATCCACCAGCATTCAGTAGCTGGGCCCAGGAGTTTTGGACCAAGTCTTTCACACACTATTTTTCTAAGAGGGCACTTAATGCCCAAATCACCACACTATTGCAGTTCTGACTATAATTGCTCTGAAAACTCATTTTAAATCACATTAAAGAAACATCGAAACTCACACAGGTATGCATTTAATACCCCAACCCCAATTCTTCCATCCACTGACTTCACCGACAATGTCAGAAGATGGGGCACACAGATGGTGTCTGCTCTGTCTCAGTAATTCTGGATTGCAGGTAGCCATGTGCTACACCGAGGCATAGCCTTTTCCTTCCAAGGGAAGGAAAGTAGATGGCATGGGGGAACAGATGTGTTTGCTCAGCTACTAGAATAACTAAAAAACATGCAGCATTAACTATCTGTAAGGGCGTGAGCAAAGGGACACGCACATGTTGCTGGTGGGGCCTGCAAGATGATACAGTCACACTCAGGGCACTGGGACATTTCCTTACAAAGCTAAATGCCCCCTTCCAAGATCTAGCAGATGTGTTTGTAGGTGTTCATAGCATTGGTGTGAAACTTGGTTCATGGGGGAAATATGAGGTAACCTGGGGGCCTCAGATCTGGGGACTTGACACCACTTGAGACATTGATACTCTTTCCTGGAGTAAGTTTGCGGTGGTTGCAGTCTATCTCCTAGAGCTGCTAATTTTTCTGGTGACAACTAGTTTTTCTTCCTTCCCTGTTGTTTTGGTTTGGATTTGGGTTTTTTTTTTTATTCTGGGCGGGGTCATTTTATTTTGTTTTTCAAAACAGGGTTTCTCTGTGTAGCCCTGACTGTCCTAGAATTCTCAACGTAGACTGGGCCCACCCGGAACTTAGAGATCCACCTACCTCTGCTTTCCAAGTCCTGGGACTAAAGGAGCAGGCCACCACCACCTGACTTGGTGGCGATTCTCTCACGGCCTCTTTTCTCGACTGGCAAAGTGTTAAAACAGCCTCTGGCATCCCATGCCCTTCTACAAAACCACGTCCTGACCACCAACTTCCTAGTGATGTTCAAGCCTTCACGATTAGTCCTGAGTTATTGTTGTCTTGAGGGATCTCATCTAGGATTAGAGTCTAGGATTAGAAGCTCAGGATAGAATTTTCTGGAAAGTATATTCTCTCCCCCCCATTCTCTCCTTTATAACTCATTCAAGATCATTCAAGATCAACTGCTTTTTTTCTTTCTAATTCCCTGAAATTGCGCCATATGGCTAATGTGGGTCAGACAATCTGCCAGATCAGAAAGACAAGACCTACCAAGGAGTGTCTCTGGGGTAAGATGAGTCCCTGGAACCGTGCACGGATGTGGGCCTGGAGAGATGGCTAAGTAGGTAAAGTGTTGCTGAGTAACCATATGGGCTTGACTTTGAATACCAGCACCCAGATTAAAAGCCAGGCGTGGTTCCATATGCTTGTAATCCCAGTGCTAGGAAGACAAAGATGGAGACAGGCAGATATATGAGACTCATGAGCCAGCCAACCCAATGACATCAGTAGCCCCAGTTCCCAGTGAGAGACCCTGTCTCAAAAATCAAGGTAGATGGCTCCTGAGGTATGGCACCCAAGGTTAACCCCTATCTTTCACCACATAAGAATATCTACATTCACATGCACCCCAACACATCATTGCACACACACATGCAAAAATTAAAATTAAAAACTACCTGGTTATGATTAACTACTGAGATATAGTATATTTCAAAGCCCAATTAGGGGTCTCTCTGATGTACCCTGACTGTTGCCTAGGGCGTTTCTGCTGGCTCCACAGGACAGATCGAATGTCTTCATTGCCTGGGTGGTTGCAAGCTCCTCACACAGAAACGCAATGGTTGCCCAATGGACATACATGTGATAAAGAGAGTTGCCTGCCTGGGATCAACAGAGCTTCTATGAATGGAATCAACTCTCTACCTCCAGGGAGTGTCAACACGGGGGCCCAGAGAAGCACAGCCCATCCGGACTTCCATTTGGAGATAAGATGACAGAGAATAAATTCAACTAAGATGGTACAAGATCAGAAATATGTGGTCAGTATCTCTCACTGTCCCGATCTTGTGGTCCATCCATTCCCATTCCCACGCAAGCTCTGTGTTCGCACCAAGCTGCAGCAATCAATGAGTAATTATTTTTTCTTCTTTTTTGCTTAAGTACCTGCCCTGACCAACTTGGCTGAGCCCTCTTCGTCTAGAGAATGCTCTGGGGCTAGTCGGGACCCCCCTACTGCTATTGTGCTATAAGCAATTATAGAATCAATTAACCTAAACAACAAGATTATTGTAATTTTAAAAAAAAAATCAGGAAAAAAAAGTTTAAGGTTACTGAATAACCTTCTTAGGTAGGCAGCAAATGTAAGATCTGATTAAACCCACTCCTTTCCTCTGTCATATGATCCCACGAAACAGAAAGATTCCTGGTCACTCCCATCCCTTTCTACCCATGAGACACTGCTCCTGATGCCCCCACTCTAGTCTATCCCTCATTTCTCCATCAACCTTACTTCCCTTGGGAATTGTCTGACCCGTCTACGTATCCCTTGGCAGCAGTCAGTTGGCGCCCTGCTCCAGTCTAGGGTCTGCTCAAGCTGATCATTTCCTTTTCTCTTCACTTCAGTCTTAATACAGGACTTGTTCCCATCCGAAGCCACCCCTTAGCTCTCGTGAAGGCAGCAATCTTGTCTTCTGTAGTAAAGGACGTTGTCTAGCAATGCCTGGCAGATGGAGATGTGGATGCATGACAGAGGATTCATTATTTGGGGTTCGTATCGGGGACACTAATTGGCTCTACGAAGAAAAGGTACAGGATGGTTTCTCACTCCCTCTCTCTGTATGCCGTCACAAATGAAAGAGGCTACAGAGATTTAATCCCACCCTGGCTGCTGGGGAAAGGTAACTTAATCTCTCCAGTGTGGAGAAGACACAGTTGGCTGAGCCTGGAGTTTCAGCTGCGCCTGCAGGTTCATGGGAAGGTTTTCTGCTTGGGCTCAGCAATGCTGAACGATGAAGGAGATTGCATACGAGGATGCATGGCTGGGTGATTTCTAGTCTCAGATAAGACCTGGTCCTTTGTCATCAAAGTTTCCCTGAAGTTGCGACATTATTTTTCAACCAAGCTGTGCCTGTGTGGTGTTCTCATACACTCACGATTGTGGCTATTTGTGTTTGTTTTTACTTCAGGGCCTTGGGACAATCACTGCATGTCCCTGTTTTCTCATCCAGAAAACTGAGGAAGAGTAACAGCTGTTAAGCTTGACAAGTGGGGCTGGCCCAGTATTAAATGAACTAGTACACATAGAGCAGAGGTTAGCCCATAGAGCACACACAAGGGAGCTGGCTAAGACTGTGGCCATCGTCAAAGTGCACAGGCAGGTCCCAGTAGGTGCTCAGGGACAGGGTCAGAGAGGATGGGCTCTTCTAGGTGGGCAGTGTTGAAGGGCACAGCACGAAAGCTGAGGGCATTAGTCAGTTCTGTGGCGCTTTATCTATTTTTGCTCATAGACTCCAGAGGGTCTCGATACAACATGGCAGCAAAGGCAGAGGTGTGGTGATGTTCAAGGAGGCCAGAGTGTGGAGAAAGGCAAGGGAAGGAAAGCTCCTTTGTCATGATGGACCATGAGGCAAGAATGCATGCAGGCCAGAGTCACAGTGGGAATATCTTTCAAAGGTCTGTCCCTAGGGACCTATGTCCCCCCAGCCAAGCCCCACCTCTTTAATGTCCCCAAATAGCATCAATATCAAAGGATCAAGAGGACAGAACATGGAGCACTGTGGGATAGCTCAGACTCAAGCCAACAGACCACTGTTCACTCATGAACATACAGCACCCACATCATGTACCAGGAAGGCAGGGATGGAACCAGGGACAGAATACAGAAGGTACTGGTGAAATCTCTCAGCATCCAGACCCTTCTAGCCTATCGTGGACTGGGGCCATTTTCCTCGAACCTTTGGCTGTGTACTTTCGAAGGTTTCTGATCTAGCCCAAAGCAAAGAGACTGGCTTTGGGATGCACAGCAGTGTGCGTTCCAGGAGAACTGGGCCAGCTGAGGGCTCTATATGTTGGGGCTAAGGCTCAGAAAATCTAATGAAAGTGCAGGTTGGGCAGAGCAGAAGCTGACCTGTAAGTAGGTTATGAGCGGCACCTCACACCTTCCCGTGTCCCTCAAAACCTTCCCCTGGACATAGTTCCTTCTGGTCTAGCCTGTGTTTATTGCTTCCTAGGCTCTGGGTCAACCTGTGACCTTGAAGCTCTGCACATCCCTCGGGTTAGGAGCCTCTTTCCTCATTTGCATTCTCCCTGGGCCCTCAGGGATCCCCTGGATCAAAAGAAGAAGAACCATGTCTGCTAAGATTGATTCTCCATGCACAGAGGTCACAGGTGACAGCAGCTATATTATGAGGCTTTTAAAAAAAAAAGATGATTATATTTTATTTATAGTTGTGTTGGGACATCTGGACACCTGCCAGAGTATGCATTTGGAAGTCAAAAGACAACTTGTGAGAGTTGACTCTCCTTATACAGGGTGGGTCCCAGGGTTCAAAGTAGGGTCCTCAGACTTGGCACGAAGTCCTTACCCACTGAGCAATCTCACCTGTTCTGCCTCCCAGGGATGGTTAAAGACCCCTTTTCCCTTGTCTTATCTGTGTGTCTGACAGGGGACTGAGTCCTTACCTAAGTAACAGCTCGGAAACCCAAGCAGAAATAAAATCCCGGCATTATGGCTGAACCACACCTGAAGAGGCAGTGTTGCTGGAGGACGCTGTGAATCCTGCCACTAATTTTCATGACACCTTGAGGAGAGGCTGAGGGAAGAGTGCTAAGCCTTGGCCTTACCTCCTCCTGCTCTACCTGATCGGAGAGGACAGTCCTGTCTGATGGCATTTACTGCTTTTGTGGGTTTGTGGGATTGTTGCTTTTTGTTTTGGTTTTCTTGTTTTCTTTTATTTTGTTTTGTTTTGTTTTGAATACTTTATTGTTTCAGATTTTTTTGTTTGTTTGTTTGTTTTTGTATTTTATTTTTGTTGTTGTTTTCATGGTTGGACCTAAAAGTTTGTTTCTCACTTGTAAATCTGGATTCCACTGTCAAATCAGGAATCCCTCCTCTAAGGTCTTGGATGACAATGGGTTAATTTTTTAAAAGGCACTGGCTCATCCCCTCTGTGTGTGGCTATCCCACTCCAAGGAAGATGTGACCCTTGAGGCCTGGCTGTAGGTTCTCATGGAGGCGGCTGATTTTCTAGGATACCAAATTGGAAGTCAGAGGGAGCCTGTGGCTTAGGACTCCTCCACACACTTACTGTAGACACACAGAGTACCCTGTCTCTTCTCTGTATCTTTAGTGGGTGCACAGCTATTGGGGAGGGAGGATGTAGCCCCGTGTGACTCTGAGATAAGTTGTCATTTACATTATGAGATGAGGAATCTGCCCTTGAACAGCACTCTGCCATCCCCTCCCTGACTGCTGAGCTGAGGAGAGTGTGGGGGTGGGGGTCGTGCAAAAAGGAAGAGGTAGGTCTGTGAATGACTTCGATTCCTTTTGTAGTTTTCTGGAGGTAAAACAAATTACATCGCCATAGAAACTTCATTTTCTATATATTCTTCAAGAAGTTTCTCAGCCACTTGGAAACTGTATGGAGATAGGATCAGACACAGAGCACAATTTAAAGCTAGTTAAATAGAATCTGATTTATATTCCTGAACCCAGAGACCAGACCGTGTATTAATAAACCATCTCTGGGGGAAAAGCGAAGTTAACATTCCAAAACTTATCCCAGGCTGCACCCTCCACCATTTATCATGGACATTCAAATTCCCCACGGCGCTCAGAAGAGAACATTTGCTTTGCAGAAAGTCGGATAATATCAAGTCCGAGAGCTTCATTTCTCTGCGGGGAGGATGCACACACCAGAAGATATCTTTGGGCTACAGAACCAGCGAGATGTGCTGCTGGCATCGTGCTGGTGCTGGCTGAAGACCTGGCAGGGGTCTCCCTGCTGCAGAAGTAGCTACCGTCAGCGGGGACTGATGCAAACACAGCACGCTTGGGTGTGCAGCTTCAAACGCTTCCCCTCACACACAGGGCGGTGGTGCATGAGGTAATTCGTGGCACTGTCTCACACTAGCTTTGTGCAGTATCTAATCTAAATTTTAATAGCTTAGCAAGACACGGTACCAAGAACAAGGTCCAATACCCATCATGCAGTGGGACCTCACATGCTTAGCAACTGATTCTCCACCAAGCAATGTACTCTGCTTTCCCACTCTCCCCTGCTGGCTGGGGAAGGAGCTAGAGGAGGGGGAAAGTCTGTCTGAAGAGGAGAGAGCTGGCATTGTTTCCTGGAGAAATATCCTCCTCTTTATCCTCTGCATCAAAGAGATGATCACTCTAATGAACATGATCTTGGAGACAACAGCACCTGCAGAATGGACGCGTTTTCTTACCAACTCTAAGGTAGTCTTTGAGAGAGTCATGTGATTTTGGCCAAACTCAGCCTGGCTCTCTGTCATATGGAAAACACCACTAGTGAATGCTGTCTTTTAAAGATTTGAAATAGCTCTGAGTATCAAGAGACCCTTATAAAATTGAGTCCCTCAATGGTGCATGGGAGAGAGAGCTAACCTGGATGGATAGGTGTGGAGGGCTCACAGGCTAGAGAGACTTCTTTAGCAGCGTAGCTTCTCACAAGCTTGTGATGCCTCTATAAACAATCCCTTCGCTCTGCTCTCATAAGTAGCCACAGTTAAACTCACTGGTTCTCCAAACTACACTTGGGTAGAATCTTGTCTTTGTTCTGCTGGTGGGGTGCTCTGCCTGAGATAAGTAGATATTTGTTCGGGTCTAACCAGGGAAAGTTATTGCAACACTAATACAATGTTCAGAAAAGGGAGACTATTCAAAGTAGACCTGACACCTCCTAAGAGTCATATCCCCAGCTCTCTTCACTTCCAGATGGGTGTGATCTCAAAGGAAATGGGAAGTACTCAGCAGACTGTCTCTGTTAGACATTGTTATTAGCATCTTAAGTTAGTGTAGCAAATTCATCCAAGCCAACTGAAACTCCAATATCAGTGCACCAGCATGACCTAGTCTGCACCTAGCTCCAGGTCCTTTGCATTAATACAGCTTCGTACAATTTCAAGATCCAGCTGAGATGGCATATCAGGTGTCTGGATGCTCCTATTTCTCAGGTAGCCATCCCACTCCCCAGTCCCCAGTTTCTAATGACCTTGGAGGCTCTGAGCTATGCTTCTCAGATGCTTGAGGAGGCATTCCTAGAGTAGAACTCAAACATTGTTTTGTCAACAGAATGAAGTATCTAGTTTGGAGATGGAGATGACAGAAGTGAAGAGCCACTGTCCTTACATGGTCCCATGCAGGGTACTTTGTCACCATGGTCTGTTCTTGTTGCTGTGACCTTGACCACCTGGTTTACAGTGATTATGATGACCTTGGACACGTGGCTTATGATAGTGCTGTTGACTTTGACTACCAGGCTTGTGGTAATGCTCATGGCCTTGACCATCAGGATTATGGTAAAGTTGTTGGGCTGTTTCTTTGCTCTCTCATGCTGCCTTTCCCATACCATCCTCTCTGCCCACAGAGTGGAAACTGTGGTCCAGGCTTTGAAAATGTATTACTACAATCATTACTGTCCTTTATCCTGAAGAAAGCCTCAAGACTCATACCATGCTACACTCTATTTTCCACTTTCACTGAATGCCAAGGAAGTAGGAGTCATCCACCACAGGTGTCCTGTTTGGGGTGACCTAGAAAGAAGCTGGGGAGGATGGAATCTGACTATGGCAGTTTAGGTGTCTGCTCCTTTGTCTTTGTGATTCCATATATTGTCTGTCTTGGACATAGATAGCAAGACTGGAGAGTACCTGGGCCTCTGGTGTGGTGAACTGAGCCTCTGGAATGGTATGACTAAGCTTCTGGTATGGTGTGCCTGAGTCTCTGGTGTCATGAGCTCAGCCTCTGTTATGGTGTGGCTGAGCCTCGGGCGTGGTGTGCCTAAGCCTCTGGTGTGGTGTGCCTAAGCCTCTGGTGTGGTGTGGCTGAGCCTCTGGTATGGTGTGGCTGAATCTCTGGTGTGATGTTCCTGAGCCTCTGGTGTGGTGAGGCTGAGCTCAGCACACTGTGGTTAGCTGGTGGTGGTGAAGGCAGTAGGATTACCTCTTGGATGACCCAGTCTCCGTGTCTTTAAACTCATTTCAGCATGTTCTCGACCCCTTTGAATGTTCTGTATGCATTAGACACCTCTCATCAGAGGTCACCCACCTGTCCATCCATGTATCCAGCAGCATCATAGGAGCATCCTGTGGCTCCTGCAGAAGGCCTGGATGGACTAATTTCCCTCCACATTCAATTAAATTAACTCAGCGGATAGCAGGGCTGGCGCTCTGCACTCTAGTGGGGCTGGTTTAGTGCCATCGCCATTAACCTTAAATGAGGCCCTGAAGGAAAATTTAATTCACATCCCAAACACTGCTACATTGTGGACTCAGGGGTGTGATTTCAGGGAAAGGTGAGACATAGAGGTTTGGTAATAAGTCCAGTTCCATCCATCTTCCTGCAAATAAGATGATTTTATCCTTCTCTACGGGCAGGTAACTCCACACACCCTCCACATCTTCTTCCCCGCTCATCTGCTGTGACAAAGCAGCACCTATGATGATTCTATCAATCAGCTGCTGGGAACCACATGTGCTCAGTATGGGTGTGCATGTGCCTCTGTGCTATGTTGGCTCAGAGCATTTAGGGTGGTGGAGCTGGGCTTCCTGTTAAAGTAAGCCAGACTCAGAAAGGAGGGTTTGGTTTTGTTCTCACTGTGAATGCTGGAGTGCATATGAATACAAAAAGCCACACAGACTGGGAAAGGGGAGGAGGTCAGGAGGTCAGCAGGAGGAAAGGAAAAGGGGGAGGCAGGGAGGTGTGAAGGGCTGATCATAGCTGAGAGGAATGGGCTTCGGAAAAACCCATCCTTATGTACAATAAATTCACACCATTGGCGTTTCATAAGAGGTTCTTTCCCTTCTGGTAAGAGATGCCTTACCCTATCACTGAGGATTTCCCAACAGCATCTTTGCATAGATCCCACAGGTTCAACTTAAGTAACACAAGAGGTTTTAAATAACCCCAAAGCCCCACTGTATATGTTTCAGCTCTATCTTGCAGATGCAAGACAACCTTCTGGTCCAGCCTGGATCTTCTTGTCACAGATCTGTCACAGAAGTGGTGGGGACATTGTCCTGAGCTGCGAACAGTCAACTGAAGGGTGAGTGAGCCGTGCCACCACAGTGTCAGACAAAGTAGCTAAGATGCACCTTGGGATAGTTGAGTATTAAGCAAAGGTGTTGTCTCTCTTTCCCTCCCTCCTGCTTGCCTTCTCCCCTAGGACATAAAGAGAGCATGGCATCTGAACACAACGAAGGAAGTGGGGAGCAAGCTGTTTGAACACGGGCACCATTTAGGACTAGTTTAGGGAATGGATATGCATGTGTGTACACTGTGCACGTGTAGTTGTGCACGTTCATGTGCGCCTATCCATGCAGGTGTTTGCAGAGCCCTGAGATTGGCTTCCATATCTCTCCTGTCACTCTTCACCCTGTTTTTTGAGACAGGTACTCATCTCTCTCTCTCTCTCTCTCTCTCTCTCTCTCTCTCTCTCTCTCTCTCTCTCAGAGCAAGAGTTACAGATGGACATAGACACACTGGCATTTCTGTGCCTTCTAGGGATTCAGGTTCTCGAGCTTGTGAGCCAGGCACTGCGCCCCCGGAGCCATGGCTCCTGCTCCCATGGGGATTGTTTCTATGGGAAAGGAAGCTCACTATTTTTTCCATTGTTTGTTAATTTTGAAACAAGTCTGCCAAAGTAAGAAATTAAAAGAGCATGATGCACAGAGAGAGCAGGTAAGCAAAAATAAAACGAAAGATAAAACACACTAAGCAGAAATATGATACATATTCTGAAATTATAAATTCCATATATATATATATATATATATATATATATATATATATATATATATATAAAACTCTATGCAATTTAAATTCAGAAATATGATTCATTCTACTATGAACCAGCAAAAGCTATGGCATGGGTGGCTAATGGACACAGATATCTGTCAGAAGTCATTGGAGCTCTCCAAGCACTTGGTAATTTCTATACCAAGTTCTCCTGATATGGGTATCCCAGGGGGAGAATCTCCAAAGCTGAACCATGTTCTATGTCATGGGGAATGCAGTTCATTATGGCAGGAAGCATGACAGCAGTAGGCAAGCAGATATGGCTCCAGAACAGTAGCTAAGGACTTACCTCTTGATTCACAAGCAAGAGGCAGAGAGCTAAATGAGAATGGTGTGGGGCTTTTGAAACCTCAGAGCCACCCACAGTGACTCACCTCCTCTGAAAAGGCCATACCTGCTAAGCTCTCCCAAACAGTCCTACCAACTGGGGACTAAGCATTCAAATATATGAGCCTATGCAGGTTGTTCTCACTCAGCCCACCATCTTGTAGGAGGTGTAGGAGGTGTGCTATCTCAACTCCTACAAGTCCTCTAAACTCTGGCATTGATAAACAGGAGTCCTCTGTTGGGCTTAGGGAGCTTGGAATCAAGATGTGTGCTAGAGCTGAGATGGATCCAGCCTGTACAGTGGTGGCAGTCATTTCCCTGACTGATGGATGATTTGGGATGGTAGTCTCTAACACCCCACTCCTGGTACCAACTTCTGTGTTGGCTAGAGTTTCCATTGCTGTGAAGAGACATCATAACCAATGCAACTCTTTTAAAGGACATTTAATTGGGGCTGGCTTACAGTTTCAGGGGTTCAATCCATTATGGCAAGAAACATGGCAGCATCCAGGCAGACATGGCCATGGAGGAACTGAAAGTTCTACATCTTGTTCTGAGGGCAAACAGAAGACTGTCATCCTCAGGCAGCTAGGAAAAAGCTCTCTCAAAGGCCATCCCACAGTGACACACTTACTCCAATAAGGCCACACCTACTAATAGTGCCACTCCCTGGGCCAAGCATATTCAAACTATCACATTCTACTCCCTGACCCCAATAGGCTTGTTCAAACATATGAGTCTATGAAGGCCATACCTAAACATAGCATAATGCAAAATATATTTAGTCCAACTCCAAAAGTCCCCATAGTCTATAGCAGTCACCACAGTGTTACAAGTTCAATGTTTTTATCCATGTAACCATAAGACCCTTTTCAGAGGCTCATCGTAGCAGTCGACGCCCTTCTAAGGTTAGCTGCTGCAGTGGTTAACACTGTCAATTCTTCTACAATCACCTAGAAGATAATCTCTTGGACATGCCCATAAGGAAATCTTCAGCTCAGATTGAGGTAGGAGTCCCACCCTAAATACTGGCAGTGTGGTCCCATAGAGTGAGGCCTTGTGCTGAAAGTAATGGGACAACTGAGAAGAACACCAGCACTGACCTCTCTGGTGCTGACTCCCTGTATAAATGATTCACGCCCTCACACTCCCACAGCCATGCCTACTGTGAAGGACTGCACCCTCCAACTATGAGCCCAAGTGACCCCTTCCTTCCTTAAGTTGTCCCAGAGACACAAATAGTAACCAGTGCAGCTCCATTTGAAGAATACAGTCATTTGTTGGGGAGTGCATCTCCCAACATCTGCAGAACACCCTCATCTACGCTTTTGTTCTGCAACACAGCCAGATCCCAGGAATGGCATCTGTCTTCTCTAGGGCCGACCTCCTTTCAGTCAGAGCCGGCACAGAGAGCAACACCACAGAGTGTTGCAGCTTTAGATCCCACCAGTGCATCTGCCCCTCAGGTGGCTGCAAAACCCAGGAACACTCACTTACTGACAAAAAGCATGAATGAAGGGGCGGCCACCTCAGGCTTTGGCCACAGAAGCATATAAACGCAGCCACAATCTGGGCTCCATTTTCTCTGGGCAGGTCCTGTGACTGATGTGTTTTCAGTCTACATGGGGAGGAGGCCACTTTCTTAGTTAGGGTTTTACTGCTGTGAACAGATGCCATGACCAAGGCAACTCTTATAAAGGCCAACATTTAATTGGGGCTTCCGGGTTCAGAGGCTCGGTCCATTATCATCAAGGTGGAAGCATGGCAGCATCCAGGCAGGCATGGTGCAGGAGGAGCTGAGAGTTCTACATCTTCATTTGAAGGCTGCTAGAAGAATACTGACTTCCAGGCAACTAGGATAAGGGTCTTATAGCCCATACCCACAGTGACACACCCACTATAATAGGGCCACACCTCCTAATAGTGCCACTCCCTGGGAAGAGCATATACAAACCATCACAGCCTCCATTGTCGCCCTCCCCCAAGCCAGGAAGCATTCATCATTCACACTCTTTCCAGGTGCTCCTAATATTGGAGTCCTCTGTGTATTTTTTTCCTTTCTTTTAAAAAAATATAATGAATATGAGAGTCCCTTGGAAGTTTTCAGGTGCCCTGGTGAGAATTGATTTTGTTTTCTTTCTTTCCGCTATTAAGCAACAAAAGCAATTTGAGATTCCCGGGGCTTCTTCCAGGAGCTCTTGTAGGGGTGCAGGAGAGAGGGCTTAACAGCCAGAGCTGATCAGAACTGGAAAGATGGCTTCTCTGTCTCCTTTCTTATGTCCACTGTGCTAAGTGAGAACTCTGGCAAGACCAACTTCCTCACATAGTTTCTTCTTCTACATCATACATGGGTCACTGAGGGCTTCAGACAGAGCAGCCGGCCTTTGGTCTCCAAGTCATCACAGAGGCTGCACTGGAACACACTTGAAAATCATAGATCCAAATAGCAGGAGGGGCCCTGTCCGGTCCAGCCCTCAGAGAGGGAGGGGCACAGGGATGATTCACTGAGTTTAATTTTTAATTGCTGCAGCCATCTACTTTTATTTTAGAAATAAAAGTAAAACACTCATATTTTTGGAAAGGGAGTAATTCCCCCTCCCACTCTTGGGGCTCAGAGATGACGGTGGTCTTGGGAGATCTCCCTCTGGGCCTTTTTCTGTTCCCAGGCGTTCATCAAGAAAGAAGAAGCGACCCAGGCTGTGATGCACAGCTGTAATTCCCAGTCTGAAGGCAGAGAGGCAGGAGTATCATGAGATCAAGGCCTCGTATGTATTCTACCATGATTCACAAAATAAGGTGATTAAAACAAACAGCACACTGCTGTCTTTACTCTGAGAGAGTGACTCAAGTGTTGCCTTGAGAGGAAACTCCACCACCCTGAGAGAAAGAGCGAACGGGGGAAACAAAACGAAGATGGAGAATGTGCAGATGTATAGAGAACTCCAAAGTCCCAGAGAGCAATGATAATTCGGGCCAAGAAACACATGTGCACACAACATGCAGGACACACACACACACAAATATAACACACATAGTATACAATACACAAGATATACATACACACACAATGAAAATATACAAACATAACACAGCACAAAATACACAAGATGCATACACACACACAAACATAACACACACAGCACACAGTACACAAGATACACATACACACACACACTCTGAACACACACAGCACACAAATGCAAAAGATACACACACACACACACACACACACACACACACACACACACACAACCACCACCATAAAAAATGCAGATAGAAGAAGATAGCCCAGGCTGGGAAGATGGCTCACTTGGTCATGTGCTTGCCTTGTAAGCATTAGCACCTGAGTTCAAGCCCAGGAACAACAAAAAGGAAAGTCGCCTGGGCATGGTGGCTGGAGCTTGTAATCCCAGCACTGGGTGGGGTTGGGAGGAACAAGAGCATCCTGGGAGCGGGAGGACCAGCCAATCCAGCTAATTGGTTGACACTGGGCTAGTGAAGGACCTGACTGCAGTTTTCAAGGCAGAAAGCATGGAGGAACAGCAGCTGAGGTTGCTCTCCGACCTCTGCAGGCACACACACGGGAATGCAAAGATAATTTTAAACAATAAGGAAAGAAAAATAGAGCCTACCGTTGAAGGTCCTCCAGTTTCTCCCATGGTCAAGGAGAGAAGAGTGGTGGGTCAAGGCCTCAACCCAACAGAGTGGGAAGTTCCCATCTGAGGCACTGGGCAAGCCCAGGAGAAAGACTCCATTAGACAGGAGGACAGGGACAGGCTCTCTTAGAAACAAAAACCTTCAGAGATTTTTGTCTCCCAAAGGTGAGACCTGATAAACGGAGTCAGTAAAATACAAAACCCAGCACGTTCCGATCCACTAATGAGGCACCATCTGAAAAGGGAATTAGGAAGGCAATTCTGTCTACTGCAGCATCGCAGAGAATAAAGTACTTAGGAATTAGCTTACCTGAGGAGGGAAAAGGCGAACAGTGAAAGCCGTAGAACACTATGGAAGTTCGCTCTATTGTGATAACATACTTAGGATATAAAACTTGCCTTTTCAACCATTTATAATGTGCTGCTCAGTAGCCTTAAATACACCCTCATTATTGCCTAAACAACTTTCAGAATGGGCTTCCCTCCCCTCCCTCCCCCCTCCCCTCCCTCCACTTGCTCCTCCCCTCCCTCCACCTGTTCCTCCTCCCCTCCTTCCTCCCTTCCTTTCTCTCCTCCCTCCTCCCCTCCTACATCTCCTTCCCCCACTACATCTCCTTCCCCCTTCTTCATCTTTCCTCTAATTATGTCTCCCCCTTGTCCTCTTCTCCTTCCCCTCTTCCTCCTCCCTCTCCCTCCACCTCCTTTCCTCTAGCGGGACCCTACTTCCTCCTCCTTTCCTTCCTCCCTCTCCCCCTTCTCTTGTGTAACACAAACACTGGAGAACCCTTGGGCCGCACCCTCCTTTAGTTTGCTACCCCATCCCCTTTAGCAACACGCAGGCCCAATGAAAGGTAGACTCGGGAGAGCATGTCACCTGCTCCACGGATAAAGCAGGGCATCTGGACCACCCTCAGTTCTTGAGCTGAGTCCATCCATATCCAATCAGATCCTTGTGCATTGCTCCCCCCTTCGTACGCCCGCTCTCCTTCACCATCTCATCCCTCAGCTAGCTGGAATCTCTCTCTGACCATGTCTCTGCTGAGGGCCACCTCCGCTGACGTGTCCTGTTGTTCTCACAGATGGGACATGACTGTCTCGTCTGAGCTGACCCCACGTAGCTGAAGCTGTCTTTCTATGTTTACCTCAGAGGGTCCTTACTTCCCTCTGCAGCCTCCCAAGGACAGGGTCTGCCCCAATTGGCTGGATGCTAGACTTAGTGTGACCGCTATCTGTTTGATGAGATTTGATGGCTTGACCGACTCCCACTGTGATGGGTGTGTGTAAGCATCTCAGAAATGGACAATCTAGTCTCCTCTGTTTCTCTTCTCACACCGGGGGTGCCTGACTCAGCAAACCCACAAACTACCTGGATTTGACTGACACAGGCTCTTAGCAAACCCTGGGCCACTCCTCCAACCTACCTGCATGCTCTGTTCCTTCTGCAGACAGTGGCCTTCCCGCTTTGGTGGCTGATGACTAACTGCTTGGAATCAGAACTTAGTCTTAGGGTTTCTATCCCTGCATAAAAAGTCATGACCTAGAAGCAAGCTGGGAAGGAAAGGGTTTATTCAGCGTACACTTCCACATTGCTGTTCATCACCAAAGGAAGTCAGGACAGGAACTCAAACAAGGCAAATTCTGGAGGCAAGAGCTGATGCAGAGGCCCTGGAGGAGTGCTGCTTACTGGCCTGCTTCCCCTGGCTTGCTCAGCCTGCTCTCTTATAGAACCCAGGACTACCAGCCCAGGGATGGCACCACCCACAATGGGCCCTTCCACCCTTGATCACTAATGGAGAAAATGCCTTATAGCTGGATCTCATGGAGGCATTTCCCCAAGGGAGACTCCTTTCTCTGTGATAACTCCAGCTTGTGTCAAGTTGGAACACAAAACCATCCAGTATGAACTTCCATGAGGAAAGCCTTCCCTCTTGCCCAGCCATGCAATGGCCTCAGAAGGCAAAGCTGACTTGCAGCATCGGTTGAAGTTCACTGTCTGCCACATTCGAGCATTTGAAGACTCTCCCCCAAGTCTCCAGGGTGGATCCTTCTCCAGGCCCCGCTGTGTACAACATAGGAATAAGGCTCAAGAGGGACACATTGCGCATGTGCATCCAGGTCACAATCATGGGTTAGGTCTACAGCAGCAGGCTTGAGTGCCATTACTGAAGGAGACACTGATGTTTGTGATAATGCCGAGCTTTTCTTTGTTTAAAAGAGTGTAAGAGCAAGATAGGAAAAGACACACTTTCAAAGGAAACAAGCTGCTTAGTTTGATAAATTAATCACAGATATAAACGACTGTTGCTGTCACTTGTTGTGCTAGGCCAAGACTCTAGGTAGATGCAGACCCTGTCCACCTTGCCAAGGTCCTGCACCACACACCTGATTAGCCTCACCTCTTCCTGGATCTTACTCAATGATTCGTTCGGCTCCCGGCAGACAGTTGCTTTTATTCACACTCCAGAGTAAACACACAGAGCTGGTGGAAAGAGACGTCTATTTCTTTCTACACAACATACTTCAAACAAGAGAAAAAAAAAAATACAAGCTCATTATTAGCCCTCCTCAGGCTGTGCGATAAAGAACCGATGTGACCAGGTTAAACCTTCGAGGTGTGATTAGTGAAATCAGACTGGGCCTCCCTCGATCTTGTCATCTCTCCTCACGATTTGCCAGAAAGAAGAATCGTGGCCCCCAGTGATCAAATTATCTGAGTGAAGAATTCTTCTCTGCCGTTGCTTGTATGGATCTGGAGCACACTGTAGTCAGGAAAGAGGCTGAGGCCAACTAAGAACTTACTCACCCAGGGGGCTTGAGGTCATGCTCAGCCGTGTATCAGTACAGGCAACACCCTGATGGAGTGTGATAGAGACCAGGAAAAGCGGTGGCCTTATCTCAGGTAAAGTCTATCCTCACGGGGGACTCAGTTCTCTTACTCAAGAGGAAAACAAGCCAGGCAAGGTCTCCCAGGCCTCGATCCTGAATCAGATGTACTTCTCTTTGGATGCCTGGCCTCCTGAAACTCCCTAATTGTTCTGAATTCTTGTTAAATTGGTCCAGAGCAATTTGTCAGTCTCACTATATGGACTGAATACACGTGGATTGTTTGACTTAGGGTGACCACGCATTTATTGATTTCCATGACAAAATGTCTCATTACATTGTCTCGGAGGCCTCTTCAACAATTACAAATGTTAATAAGAAAATCGCTGTCCCCTGACCCTGAAATGCTCATCTCTGGTTGGTGTCAGCAACAGCAGATGAGTTCTAACTCTCATCACCGAAAACTGGCTTTCATCCTCAGCGAGTCTTTCTGAAGTCATGCACATCCTGTGGTTCAAGATTACCGTCTTGTTCCAACAGTCACACCCACCTTACCGTACACATCAGAACCCAGACGGTTAAGTTTCCTAGGAGAGAGGGGCTGACCTGAAGGTTCAAGAAGAAGCATTTGCTGTCAATAATAACTATTCACTTCAACTGCTCTGTAATTCAGAACTTCCTTCTAGAAGATATCAGGGCTCAGTCAAGAGCAGACATAGCAAAAACATAGTATATACAGTGTCCACCATACATCCATGAGATACCCAGACAAGTACACCTTCACACATGCTTGGTTACATACACACATGCTCAGACATACCTACACACTTGCACATGCTCACAGACACATGCCAATGCACACACATAAAAACACGTTACATACATACACACACGCACACTGGTATTCATGCCACATGTATATGTGCTCATGTTCATGTAAATGTTCACACACATGTTCACACACATGTACATTCTCTCAGCCACAATCACACACTGCTCACATCAATGCACACTTGCAGGCACACACATATGCACATACTCAAATCCAAACACCTACCCACACACAACTCTTCACCCACACGTATATCATGACCACATTCTCTCTTACTGAGTCATGTGCATGCACATGTATTCTCACATGTGCACACACTTGACACATGAATGCACACACACACGGACACACACACACACACACACACTCACATGCTCATGTCCAGGTATCCTGTGCATACACTGTCATACATGTACACTCTCATACTAACTCCAAGGGGCCAGCAAGGACTCAACCCCTTGCCTGTTTTTTGAGCAGATACCACCAACTTGTTCTGCTGTGATCTCCAGAACTGTTCACTTATTCATGATCAGACATCAGGTAAGGGACTGCCTCCCCTAAACAAAAGCTTGTTTGCAAGAAATCAGATGCTCACCCCTGGGTGTTCCCTCTCCCTGGCAGAGAGCTGGCAGGAAAGGAAGAGAAGGAAGAGGCACGATCTTGCTGTAATATTTATGTTGTTGAGATCAGCAAGAGGCTGGAGGAAGGCTCAGGTGTGACCTAGCTTCTCCGTGGACGGAGAAGGCAGTAATACGGGCTTTGGAGGAGAGGGATGGTCCCACGCAAACTGCCTGTGTGGATTGGTACTGTAAGGGGGTTTTATTCCCCTACTTCTGCTTAAGCAAAACCTCCCTCCCTCCCACTTCCTGTCTCTTTCCCAACTGAAGTCTTAACATTGAAAATTCTCTTTCGTGTGCTGGGTTCCTGGAGAACAGAGCATCTGCCACGCCTCAGTGGCTCTTCTCCTCCTGCTCTTTGCGATGTTGCAAGATATGAAGCTGTGTGCAAAATTCCCACAACTGCAATTTCCACTTGCGAGAGAAGCAAAGCAAGCTGCAACGCTCACTCAGGCCCGCCCTTCTCTTCCTCAGACCTTCACAGGCACACCATCACTGGTTCCCCGGCTCTGGCCCATCTGATGCAGTGCTTTTCCATATCTCCTGTGGTACCAGCCGACTACTGATTACTTTTAGAGAAAGTCATGAAGGTTTACCACATGTCTTAAGAGCTGTTGCTCTCCAGAGGACAGTCTGCAGTGTGAGCAGGTGGCCACCTGCATGGGGGCAGTGGCTGAGGCTCCCCATCTGCAAAGATGAATCTGTGAACAGAAGGAGGGGAGACCCCCTCAGCTGTCTTTCCTTTGCAGGAGGATGCGTGTCTTCTGGGCTGAGACTCAGAGAAATATGGGCCTGGTATGGAGCTGTGCTCTGGATACATGGGAAAAAGAACACCCCCCACACTGGCCATAGGCTCCCAGAAAAGCAAGAAAGACCAACGAGAAAGGGTGCATAGACAGACTTCTTGCTAGAGCAAGAAAGGTGACCACATGACAGCCACTGGTACACCAGGTATCAGCAGAGGAGAGTCAGATCTGCTAACTCATATGGCTGCACTAGCCAACCTGAGAGTCAGGAGTGTCTCTGCCCACTGTGAATGTGGCAAATCCCCCCAAAGTTCTGGGCATTGGAGGCAATTCTTGAAATTCTGTCTAATTTTAGAATCCCAGGCATCAGTTCTAATCTGTTCTTCCCTGCGCTCCCAGGCTTCATGAGGGAGTACGGCGGAAACAGGGGCTTCTATCCCCCAAATTGAGAGAAAAAACATTTTATTTATTTTCACTTTATGTGTATGCGTGTTTAGCCTGCATTTGTATATGCACCATGTATGTGTGCCTGGTGCCTGCAAAGGCCAGAAGAGGGCATTGGAGTGCTGCTGGGAAGTGACCTTAGATCAGACTCAAAAAGATCAGTGTTTTATTTAGGGCTTCAAGTGTTGTGAAGAGCCACCATGACCACAGCAACTCCTATAAAGATAAACATTTAATTGGGCCTGGCTTACAGTTTTATTAGTCCATTATCATCATGGCGAGGAACATGCCAATGGGCAGCCAGACATGGCGCGGGAGAAGGAGCTGAGAGTTCTATGTCTTGATCTAAAGTCAGCAGGAGGCAGTGTGGCTCATTAGGCATAGGTTGAGCATGTATGACCTCAAAGTCCACCCCCACAGTGACGCACTTCCTCCAAGGTCACACCTTCTAATAGTGCCACTTTCTGTGGACAAGCATTCAAACTCACGAGTCTGTGGGAGCCATACTAGTCAACCACCTCAGGCAGGAAGTGTTCCTCCCCTCTGAGCCAGCTCTGTAGCTCTTAGGGCCTCATTTCTGTCCGCCACAGTCCTTTACCCCAATCATTTCCCCTAAATAATTAACAAAATGATTATAAAAATATGAACAGGAGACAGGAATTATGCAGTGACCCCACCCATGGATAACCGTAAGAAAACTCTGAGAGGAAACCACCCATGAGGTGCTCAGTGAAGTGGAGAGAAGACTAGCCAATCACATTGCTCCCCCAGACTAGCCAATCACATTTCACTCCCAGACTAGCCAATCATATTTCACCCTGCTCCTTATTTTCTTCCTGGGGTTTTGCATAAGGAACTAACTGGTCAAAGCCATATTCTGCGATCTTCAAGCAGAAGTTTTCATATGAGACAGGACACCTTGCCATGAGTAGGACAGAGAACAGAGGGCCGCAAGGGTGGCTAACGGAAGGTATACAGAGAGGCGTGCAGAGGCTCGGCATGTGTGGATGCTCAGCATCCACAGCGCCTGGCACACACATGGCAAACACACCCCAAAAAGTCAAGCGGCTTATCTGTAAAAGGAGATTGTGCATGTTAGTTGAACCACCAACTTCACACAAACCCAGAATATCCTGGAGGAGAGAATCTTACATTATCGAGATCGGGCTGGGCTTGGACATGTTCGTGGAGGTCGTCTTGATCTATTGGGGGGGTATCTGTTAAACAACGGGAGCGAATCTAGGTCATTGGCTTGCAGAAACACTTCTTAGACCACACAGCCTGAACAGGACTCGCGTTTGCTACATCTTCTGGGTCTCATGGGGTCTCAACCAAACTTCAGGCCAAGTGAGCAAACAGCGAACGTGTACTTTGTTCTTGTGTTTGGAATATGAAATACTCAAATGAGAACACCTGATCCCCTTCTCTGGCCTCTCAGCTCTAGGTTCCTGTCCATCGACCCGGAGCTGAGAGGATCCATCACCCCAACAACAATTAAAAAGATTGACTGCCTATTAGCACAGGCGCTGCGGTATCTTCTCATCTGAAATTACGCGGGAGAGACTTCGTTAAGGCTGTTTTGTTAAGCAAGCAAAATGTAAAACTTCCCATCTTTAGTGATTGATCAATGACCTTTTAAAGGACCCTGCTAAATGGAACAATTGAAGAATGTTGGCGCAATTAAGGAGCTTTTGTGAGGCAGTCCACTTATCAAAATGACTCGGAAGATTTCAACTAGATCGTTGCCCTCCTTGCCTTACCGCTGTCAAGCCGGATCCAGCAGCCCCAAGAAGACTATTTTAGACACATCAGCAAAATGCCACCCTGAACTTTAGTAGCAATTACAATGTAACAGATATTGTCTGCACTGAGCTTTGGGCTGAACTGCCCCCGTGTGCTTCGATCTGCACACCCTGTACCCAGCAGATCCTTTTGCCTTCTGTTTCCAGCACTTACCATCCCTGTTAGCATTTTCCAGATAAAAGCCACAGTGTGGAAAGAGTAAAAGCTAAGCCAGCTCAAGTCACCGCACTTTGTTGCAGTAAAGGCTTCCTTTGAAATAGCAATTACTCCAGAGCACGGGGCGATTTGAGGAAAGAGCGGACACCACCTCTGTGCTTTGAGCGGATGGACTGTCCTGAATCCTGGATTTCCTTTCCTCCTTCCTATTCTAGTTTTTCTATTCGATGCAAAGGAGTTTGTTTTATTAGGGCCACCCAAGACCTTTCTGTTGACAGAGGAGGAGAGTTTTGCCAGATGCAAACATAGGTGGTATTTATGGGATCTCAGCATTCAGGCAGAGCTGCGAACCACATCCCTGGGTTCTCTTGGACAGAAACATTCATCTCTCTGAAGCCAGTCCTGGTCTCTCATCCACATCAGGAGACGACGGGATAAACTGAGTAGCTTTACCCTAAAGTCTGCTGTTGGAAGCTCCCACAGCTGAGGACATCACAGATGCCATCCCTCCCTGGGACACCATGGAAGTGGGTGGGTGACCTGTCTGCCAGTGATTCTGTGTCTTTTTCTCTAACTACATTGGGGGAGGAGGCTCTAGTCTGATATTTATGTTTCTTTTAGCCTGTGTTTGCCAGACAGAACTAGACACTCTAGCCCTGATGAGACCATAGTCCAGAGCCACCTCATCTACAGACTGATGGGAGAGGACCTCTCCTTTCCCCGCCCCACCTCCTTCAGGGGAGACAGCTAAGAATACAAGAAAATGTCAGGACTCCACACATGCTGGTGACGACAGCCCCTGAGGCTGACTCTCTCTGACGCATTACCTACTTTTCATGCTTTGACAGAAGACTCAACATAGATAAGATTTAAAGGAAGGACACAACCTTGGCTCACGGTTTTATGGAGTTCAGCCCACTGTGGCTGACTGTTCATTAGGGCCTATGGTGGGGAAGTGCATCATGGCAGTGTGGGTAGGTGGGATGGGGGAAAGTTCACCTCATGGAGGACAGGAAGCAAAGGGAGAGGACCCGACCAGATGCAACTAGGACTATGCCAGATTCAAGGCATAGTCCTACTGGCCTAGACCTGAAGTTTCCAGACATCCACGAAGCATCAGCACCCACCAGAGATCGAGCCCTTCTGGCACGAGCCTGTGAGGGACGTTTGCAGACTCAGAGTGTAACAGACCTTCCCCTGACTTTTCATGGTTCCCTCTCCTTAGATAGCATGCACCCTTTTAAAATGTCTTACTCTTCTATATTGTGTTCTATATCCTAGATTGTGCAAAATACTAGATTTTATTGAGACATTTTCAAGCAAGTGAACCTGCTTGTGACAGTAAAATCTGTCCAGCACTCTGTCTGTCCGGCACTCTGCAGCTCTGTCTGTGAGGCCAACTCACCATCTAGAGTGTGGACTATAGGTTGTGAACCTGGCCCCAAGCAATCTTAGGAAACTCTTGGTGAGTAGATTGTGATGAATCTGGCTGGGATCAATAAGTGAGAATCAGAGTAGTCTGGGAATGTAACTCCTTGCAGAGAGCTTGCCGGGCTCAGTCATCATCACCATCAAACATCATTGGGCTCTCCTATCCCGGATCTCGGCTGTGAGATGTTGAGAATCCTCCATGCTCTCTGACGCTACCTGTTTTCAGGAGTGTCTCACCTGCTCTGACTCCTGGAGACTGAGCTAGCCTTGCACTCTTGTCTCAGAGACGATTGAGCTAGCCTTACACGCCCTTCTTAGAGATTGATCCAGCCTTGCATTCTTGGGATTAAACCAAACTTGATGGTTCTGACTGTACATCCTCTCTAGGAATCTTGGGGGCTAAGGTGGTGGGCTGTGTCACAGAGGAGTCTGTGGAGCGCCGCCTCACATAGCCGGCCTCACATAGCCGTTACAGCCGTTGCTGGGAG
>NC_034592.1:161391647-161394834 GCF_900095145.1 Mus pahari
AAAGCTTTGCTACAGAAGGATCCTGTTTGTGTGCCGCGTCGTTCTTGCTGGCGAGACGGTTGGCGCGGGACAGGAGTCCTTTGTTATTTCTGCTCCGCTCATATGCTACTCGAAGGTCGACAGACAGAGGCACATGTTGGTTTTCAGGGTAGCCAGCAGATTCCTTCTTTGCTCCTCCCCTCTCCAGCACTCACTCTGTACTTTGACTTCCCTCTGCTCTCCTCAGACCTGTGGTGGGATGGACTTGGAACAATATGGGGTGTGTAACTTCCCATGTTCCTAACCTGAAGATATATAACTGTGGCCACCATTCAAGCAGTGCAAGGAGAGACACTGGAGAAAGAGAAGAAGTAGGAGAGGGTAGAGGACAAGGAGGAGGAAAAGGAGGAGGAGAAAGTAGAGGACAAGAAGGAGGTAGAGGAGGAGGCTGAGGAGGAGGTAGAGGAGGAGGAGGTAGAGGAGGAGGAGAGGATGGGGAAAGCTGAGGAGGTGGAGGAGGGGCAGAGGAAGAGGAGGAAGAGGAGGAGGAAGAGGACAGAAAAGACAGGTAAAATTGAGGAGGGGATGGGAAGACAAGACAGAAAGGTGAAGAGAGCAGAAGATGATGAGGGAGAGGAAAATGAGGAGGAAGAGAAGGAAAAGCATTAGAAAGGAAGATGAGGCAGGGGAAGGGGAGGAGGAGGGGGAGGAGGGGGACTGAAAGGAGAAAGGTCAAGGGAGAATTTCCATCCTACACTTCCCAGAGGGCTAAGGCCCCTTTTAGGGTTCTGGGGCTAGTGTGGTGGAGTTTCTCTTTAGGGTTTCAGTGCCCACGTCTGCAGTACAGATTGGCAACTAGAGAAATCTTAGACTCTGGTGCTGGAAGAGAAAAAAAAAATGTGAACAAAGAACAGGAAGCTACTCTGTGTCCTGTGCCCTGCCCTCCTGGGCCCCAGCACCCTGTGCCCTGCTCCAACTGAGCCCCGCCCTCGAGCCCCGCCCACCTGCACCCTGCTTCCCTCCCCCACTCCTGCATCCTAGGGAACTGTAGCTGTGATCCATGGCTTTTTATGCAAGCAGGATGCCTTTATTTGTACTTTTCCTTGAGTTTAAAGGCAGTCTCTGGGGATTATAGCTGCCAGGCATGTATTCTGTGGGAATCTGCTTCTCCCAATTTGGGTCTTTTAAACTGTAATAAGGGGTTATTTCTGTACCCCAAGATCTACTCCATAAACACCTTAGAACTCTGCTTCCAGGCCTGAAAGTGATAAAGAAAATGCAGTAGATGCCGCTGGGTGAGAGCTGTAGTTTTCATTGAGTATTAAAGAG
This sequence comes from Mus pahari, assembly GCF_900095145.1. NCBI lineage: Eukaryota > Metazoa > Chordata > Mammalia > Rodentia > Muridae > Mus > Mus pahari. Next base: position 161,392,956 of record NC_034592.1, read on the forward strand.
CCATTAACTGTCTCTGCCTGTCATCCCTGAGAAATGCTAACATCCACAGCATGTCACTTAGGAAACCACAGGAAATAACCGGTCTCTAAATCTGTCTTCAGGGATAGAGTTACTAGGGACTGGTCACTAGGGATCCTGCCCAGCACTCAACGTGATACCTACTGAAGAACACAAACATAATTAACACGTAAGCCATAGATTATGTGCTGCCAAAATCGCTCATTTTAATATATCTTTCCAAAGTGACAAGATTGCCCCGAGGACATTCAAGAGCTAGCGTGATAAGAAAACACTATAAATAGAGAGAGAGTAAAGAGGGATGTTAGGGTTAGAAAGACGAAAATTGGGTGCCTTCAACCCTGGTTTTATTATTGCTTTCTTGTCTGTTGGCAACAGATTAGTTATCACTGAATATGAGCACTACCACACATGTTCACACACACACACACACACACACACACACACACGCTCATTCAAATATGAGATATTTCCAGTTATTGCTGGCTATAGACCATGCCAACCCTCACCCAAAGTACACATACAAGCAACACACTTAAAAATCCACCCAAATATAAAATATCTCTAATATATTCATAAAACACAGACTATAGCAGCTTGTTCACTTAATAAATCATTCAACAGATAACCCAAAGACAATTAACCTACACACACAACTAAGGCAACCGCAAAGGAGCCAGACTCTGCTTTTCAAACTGAGAACCTTTCAAAACTAAGACGAGGAAGAATCGAGACCCAGAACGCAAAGCACTGAAATTTGCTGCCCACCATGTTGCACCTCTTAGAGATGAGACCATCAAAGACAGCCCCAGAGTGCCTGAGCCCGGAAACCAAGCAGGGATGTGTCTAACACACAAGAAAAGCACAAACACGCTCCTGCACATGGTACACACAAAGCAGTTCACTGTTTCAGAGAAAATAATGGAGTAATGCTGCTAACTTATATATATATATATATATATGTACCTCACTCTTTCCTACCTCAGATGTTAAAAGTATATGTGCCAAATTGTTCTATTTTGAAGAAACATACACTCAAGAATATGAACTGTGTTTTAAGAAAATATGTCTGTTGCCATCTGACAGTAAGATTTCCCCTGCCTCTACTGTGGTTAGACGAACACTCTGGAGGTGGGATGGGGTGGGCCAAGAGCATCAATGTTTTGTTTTTGTTTTGTTTTTTTTTTCCTGTAAAGTTTTGTTTCACAGAAACAGAAACCAACTTCTTTATTAGATATTTTCTTTATTTACATTTCAAATGCTATCCCCTTTCCTAGTATCTCCTCCAAAAACCCCCTATCCCTTCCCCCACCCCTATTCTCCAACCCACCCACTCCCATTCCTGGTCCTGGCATTCCCCTATACTGGGGCCTAGAGCCTTCACAGAACCAAGGGCCTCTCCTCCCACTGATGACCAACTGGCCATCCTCTGCTACATATATAGCTAGAGCCACAAGTTCCACCATGTGTTTTCTTTGATTGGTGGTTTAGTTCCAAGGAGCGCTGGGGGTACTGGTTAGTTCATATTGATGTTGCTCCTATGGGGCTTCAGTCCCCTTCAGCTACCTGGGTATTTCTCTGGCTCCTTCATTGGGGACCTTGTGCTCTGTCCAATGGATGACTGTGAGCATCCACTTCTGTATTTGCCAGGCACTGGCAGAGCCTTGCAGGAGACAGCTATATCAGGCTCCTGTCAACAGGCTCTTGCTGGCATCTGCCTAATGATTGGGTTTGGTGGTTGTTTATGGGGTGGATCCCCAAGTGGAGCAGTCTCTGGATGGTTGTTCCTTCGGGCTCTGCTCCTAACTTTGTCTCTGCAACTCCTTCCATGGGTATTTTGTTCCCCATTCTAAGAAGGAAC
>NC_034592.1:161394845-161471009 GCF_900095145.1 Mus pahari
TGTCAGAGTTCTTGGCAGTCAAGCTTCCTCTGAGATCCTGAGATCCTGGTGTGACCAAGCTCCTGTTATCCTGTTATCCTGGGATCCTGGAATCCTAAGATCCTGGACGTGTTACAGTGCCTGGAAGTGGTGTGTCCTCTGGGGCCTGTGGGGTTGTCTGGTGTGTTTGAAACCAAGGTATACCAGCCCCAATCAGAAGAAACCTGAGCTGGTCAGGCAGGGCTCCCGTGTCCTTGTTCCTGCTGCCACAGGCCCGTCACAACTGGTTTGGAATTGATGTTGTGTTCCACTCACCAGAGTCCTCTGGGGACCATGGGACCATTCACCGAGTTCATGCCCAAGGTGACCCGGAGCTGGTGCCAACCTGAAGGAACTTCAGCCCCTGGCCAGGAGGGTTTTCTGCTTCCCTGCTGCTGGCACAGGCCTGGCACAATTGGTTTGGAACCGATGTTGTGTTCCACTCACCAATGATCCTAATATCGTGTGGAGAGTCCTCTGGGGACTATGGGATCGTCCACAGAGTTCGTGCCCAAGGTCCAGGAGCATCAATGTTAAACCTGAGGAGTGGTTAATATTCTCCCCCTCGAATGGTTAATGAATGTCAGAAAATGACCCCCAGAGTAGAATGCTTGGAGTAAGTGAGTTTCATGCCCCCAGCCCTTCAAGCCTTCACATACACAGCTCAAAAGCGTTCCAATAGTGACAATAATGCACCTACTCGGTGTCAGGGACAATAAAGTACCTACTGTGTGGTGTCCAGCACAACTGAGTCAATAACATCACAGACAATGCCTGGGTTCACAGGGTCAAGAGGAGAAACCAAATCTTACAAATAAGTACACATTATCTGCCGGCCACAGTGCAAGGGCAGGGAGGGGTAGGTAGATAGAGGGCAAGAGAGTCTTCCCTGCAGTGACTTCTTAACTCCAGAGAGGAGTTATGAGTGTGTGCATGGCCAATTTGGGATATGGAAGACAGAGTCATCCACAGAGATGACACCACTCCTGCCAGGGAAGTCTCTATGCACGTCTGCACAAGGCCAGACCTAGAGGTTCACCAGCCCATACTGGGATTTTAAGACATATCCATAGCCAAGTGTATGCTTCTGCCATTGACTGACTAATGTATTTATTTTAACATCATGTAACTTCCATCTGTCAGGCACTGCCTGGGCTCTGTTCTATAGCAGGCAAGAGGAACCTGGGCTGGCAGACCTTGTGGTCTAGTACAACCTTAAGGGTAAAAGAAAACTCACCATGCCTAAGGTGTCCAAAGTATTGTAATAATGAGCATGCTTGGAGCACACTGCTCTGTGCTCCCCATTGCTCTGTTTCCTGGACACTGACAGTCGTGTGTGTGTGTGTGCATGTGTGTGTGTTTGTGTGTGTGTGTGTGTGTGTGTTTATGGGTGTTGTGTGTGTGATGTGTGTGTAGGGGTGGTTCTGATGCTAAGGTCCTGTTCTCCAATTGGTTCTTGATCTATCAGTCGAGATGCCACAGGCCAAGTGCTGGGTGAAAGGATAGGTGGGACTTCCAGGTTCGCTGGGGGAAGCTAGAGATGCAGGAGAGGGAGGCAGGGAGGGTTGGCAATGCTGTGGAGGGGGAAAGCCAACCAGCCCTGTGATGTGTTGAGCGCAGTGACCACAGGTCACTTCTACAGACAGGAGGTTGGGGTTGCTGAGTTGGGACTGAAGGTGGCTGGCTGAGCAACTGAAATTCGGTGCTGATTTAGGGTACTGAGCTGGGAGTACTTGGAAAGGCACAGTAGCTGAAGTAGATTAGGGGCGCCCACCCAGCCATTGTGCCCATAAGGCAAGCTGAAATTGAACAACGGCGTGTCTGTGCTTTTCATTCGTGGGTCCAATATTCTCTGGGCAGGGGCTGGTAGTGCGGTCCTTTCCCAGAGCTTAGGAAGGGTAGCGAAAGCTACACGCAACATGTGTGCCTATGTATTAAGTCTGTTATATGCGTTTTGTGTGACATGTATAGGTAAGCATTGATACATATGTGTGTATGGGCCTACACATGTGTATGTCAGTTTGTTCTTATAGATGTGTGCACATTGCTATTGATGGATGTTTTATTTTCTGCACAAGTAGTTCATTGTGCTTGTACTTCATCATGAACTCTAGCCCAGCAAGCCATGACCGCAGGCCGTATTTACCTGAGCATGGCATGAATGAAATATGAATGAATCTGTGTAAGAATTATTGAAGAATATATAATCTATATCTATACATTTAAGCATGCATATAGACACACATATAATACATCTATGCACTTGTATACACACATCCATATACACACATACATATATATCTATATGCATACACTTATCCTGCCTTAAGCACATAAGCATAATTAATTTGACTATGCTATAGCAGACAACTTATAGGGTCTCTTGCCCACAACACATGAAGACATCTGGAGCCTTGTGCCCCTGTCAGCATTACAATAGCTCTGTTGCTATTTTTTTTTTTTTTTTTTTTTGTGGCTGGCCTACAGTGTGCCAATAGTGGCTAGTCTTAGTTTTCAGTCCTCTCATTGTCTGACCACTTAACTGTCTTAGCATACTATAGGCGATAGTGATTCCTCTTCCATAGACCTTCCTTCCACTCATAACCTTTACCCATGTCCTGTGACTAAAGTCAATAAGAAACTACAACAACCTAATCCAGGCAGGATGACAAAGGGCACAGACCCATCAGAAATGAAGGCATGGACCACTCTTTTAGGAAAGGAACCAAAGCCTGCTGAGGTGCTTGCAGAGTGTGGAAGAAATACAGAAGCAGGTAGTAAAGGGAGGTAGTTATAAATACCAGCTAAGGCCATGTGATCTGTTGCAGAAATGAGAATTATAATTGACATTAGCGTTTCTGTCATGTTTTGTTAAGAATGCATTCATACAGATATTTGCATTTTCTATCCTTGATTTCTTTATCATATAATATTATGGGAATAACAGTGGTTATATTTAAGTTTGATATAATAAACAAATGTCTCTCAAGGAACATTGCCACCAATTCTAAATTTATAATGTATTCGAGGTTGCACAAGGGATAGTTATATCATGTTAGTTATAGTTGTGACCTGGTTATTGTTTTCATTTGGAAATTAAGGATGGCATAAGAAGATTGTGTGTCAAATTGACAAGGCTGTACTTGTGATGGTCATTCTGGGTTGTCAACTTGACGATGCCTAGAGTTAAATCAATCCAAAGTGTCTGGGCATACCTGTGAGGTACTTTTCTCAGTTGATTCATTTGAAGTGAGAAGACACACCCTAAGTCTGAATCTTCTGAGGTGGGAAGAGCCACCTTTCGTCTGGGACACTCCATCTTCTGGCAGACTATGTAAAGGATGTGGAAGAAAAAGGTTACCCTCTTTGCCTGCTTGCCCTTACTCTCCCTTCTCTCTCTCTCTCTCTCTCTCTCTCTCTCTCTCTCTCTATATATATATATATATATATATATATATATATGTTATTGTATATTGTTAGATATATACATTCATTCTATCAGTTCTCTTCCTCCAGAAGATAACCCTGACTAACATACCAGGCAAGAGACATCTCTTCAGAAGATCAGTCCCCCAGACACACAGAGATTCTCAGCTAGGTTTTCTGTCCCAGATCTTCAGGAACCCAGGGGAAAAAATCTGGCACAGCAACAGCTTGCAGACTGGAGGAGCTGGGGGACATGGGGTGAGGGGAGGCAGGAGAGGGAGGCAGGCAGTCTCGCTGTGCCGTAGAACGACTTGAGCTTTTTCGTCTTTATGATGGTGTGAAAACGTTGTATATTCCGTAAGAACAGAACCATGAAGTTTAGGTCTTGATCAAGAGGGGTGACCAATCTCTCAGGGCTGTGTTCTTAGGCAGTGGTGCTCAGCCTGTTAAGACGCTCAGTGAATTTTTAGCTCAGCATCTTAGATATACAGAGCATTTATCTACATGTGGCCCCACCGGAACACTAGATCTTGTAGGTGACAAAAATCTCACCCTGCAGATCCAACACTCTTAGCAAAGCCCACCCAGGAGAATACCAGGAAACATGGAACTCGGCAGAGACGACCCCTAGAAGATAAGGAAGACAAACAAACTAAATTAGAAGGGAACACAATAACACAAATCTCTCTCAGGAACAGAAGACCCTTGAAGACAATTCAATGATTTCTCTGATGCTAGGGGGGAAGAAATCAATCCAGGAGTCTACAGCTGGCCTAAAGACCTTTCAAGAGGGGCATTAAGTGAAGATATTTTCAACCAAATAAAAGCTAAGACAATTTATCGCCAGCTAATTACAGCGGTAGGGATTCGAGGAGTGCCTTGGGCTGCAGAGCCATGATAACACAAAAGGACCTTGATCCACAGGAAGGAGAGCCAGACATCACAAGCACTGGAGAAAAACGGAGTTTCTATTTTTTCCTTATTCTGTCATTATTTTTCAAAGAAAAAAATTACCTGGGAGTCTCTCATACGATTAACAACGTTCTTACCCTCAGGTTCTGAAAACGTTGGTGTCTACTCAAAAGGCTTGGAAGTGAGAGGGCACAGAAAGCGTTGGAGTATATCTTCCAAAATAGGAAGCACCTGGTGCTAACCCCAGCATTGCAGAGGCAGGAGGCGGCAGAGGGAGCCTTCCCTCAGGTCCTGCCCAATGGTCCCAGTTACTCATGTGTCTCAAGCAGAAATAGGAACACGTGAGCTCTTGACCCAGGAATGTGTACACCTCAAACACCCAAGGTTAAGCAGAAGTGTCCAGACCTAGATTTGCATCCAAGTGTTGCATGATTCCCTAGACTGAAGTCCTCTGAGGAGACAGATATAGACATAGGGACGCTAGCTGTGTGTCTGTCTTGGTTATTCCAAAGCTGTCATTTAGCATCCTAAGTGCATCTCTGTTGCTGTGATAAAACACCCTTACAAAAGCCACTTAGGGTTAGTTCCAGGTAACAAGCAACCCACCATGGGGGGGGGCAGAGATAGGGGGAACTGGCAGGAACTGAGAACAGTTAATTGCCTAGTACCACAGTCCAGAGCAGAGAGCAATGAATGCACACAGGCTTAATAGGACTCAGCTCTCCTTCAACACTCATACACAGTACACAGCCCATCCTATGAATGGGGCCTTCCACATTTAGGGTAGATCTTCCCATTCCAATTTAGGCATGCTAGACAACCCCTACAGATGTTGCCAAAGGCCAACTTGATATAGACAGTTCTTCATTGAGACTTTCTTCCCAGACAATTCCAGGTCGTAGCAAGTTGGCAAACTCGCCACCACACTTGGGTTCCACGGAGTTCAAGGTTTGGTTCTATTTTCTATTTTCCCTAGGTACTCAGTGAATATCTGAGCCTCTGATTCCCAATGTAACCCCAAACTGTTAATAGCCCCCAGAGCCTACTCCTGACCTGGATGTGCCTCCCCAGCTCCATGGTTCCCTAGTCAACTATCCAACTCAAGATCAACCAGACTGAGTACCTGGGTTTTGAGATTCCCTTGCCCAGTGCCTTCTCTTTTCATTATACCAGAAAACTCTGTACCATCCAGCTAATTCTCTCCAGTCTCTTCTATTAACATCATCACTCAAACCCACACTCTGAATTTCCAAGACTCACTTACCATGGGCTGAGCAGGATGAGCCAACCATGAGGAGCAAGCCAGTAAACAGCATTTCTCCATGGTCCCTGCTTCAGTTCCTGCCTCAAGAGACCTGCTTTGAGTTCTTTCCCTGATGGCAGGTTCTTTAGAGATGGAGTGTCACCTGGCAGTTGTAAGATGAAATGAATCCTTCCTTCCTGTACTGGATAGCTTTGTGTCAACTTGACACAGCTGGAGTTATCACAGAGAAAGGAGCTTCAGTTGGGGAAGTGCCTCCATGAGATACAGCTGTAAGGCATTTTCTCAATTAGTGATCAAGTGGGGAGGGCCCCTTGTGGGTGGTGCCATCTCTGGGCTGGCAGTCTTGGGTTCTATAAGNAAGCCAGTAAAGAACATTCCTCCAATGGCTTCTGCATCAGCTCCTGCTTTCTGACCTGCTTGAGTTCCAGTCCTGCATCCTTGGGTGATCAACAGCAGTATGGAAATGTAAGCTGAATAAACTCTTTCCTCCCCAACTTGCTTCTTGGTCATGATGTTTGTGCAGGAATAGAAACCCTGACTAAGACACTTCCCAATGTTAATCTTGGTTGGCATTTTATCACAGCAACAAAAATCAAATTAGGATAACTGCTAAATGCTCAGCCACGGTAAGCATTTGACCAACATTCCAAGTTTATCTTTCTATGAGTTCCGTTATCTTGGTATAAAGATTTCAAAAGAGAAAATGAAACCACGTGGATGGACTCCATTGGGGGAGCCTGACTTTTTTGCCTACCCCATACACTCTGAACATGACTCCATACTGATATCTATGGAGCTTCTTCACAAAGCAGTCTCAGGCAGTGATGCAAAGTGCCTTTAACTAAAGGATCCATGGGTGTCAGGCTGAATTTTCTTAGCAGGTCTCTGACTAAATAAAATGTTGGCCCTTAGGCAAATACTCAGACTGGAAATCCTTCAGCAGGGGGCCTCTTGTGTTCCCAATCTTACCTCATCCCCAAAGCAGGGATGTTACAATCTGCAATTCTGAAAGTCTTTTACATCTTAGTAACCATGCATAAAAATTAATTCAAGCAAAACCTAATTTAGAATAATAATAACATGCTCTCCTAATGTTCCGACATTAATCATAGCTAAGACAGTTACTATAGCAGCACACTGGAATTTATTGAAATACCAGAATTCGGTGGATTGCAAAGTCTTCGGAGAGGCTGCTGTTTGGTTAAGAGGGAGGAGGGAAAGGCAACCCCTCTTTGCCAGGAACTAATTTAAGTTCAGGATAGACCCCGCCAGAAGTAATAAAGCGATGATGTTTGTTCTGGGTGCGGTGACCTTTGCTTCTTATGATGAGATTAGCTCTAATTTTGTGCTTTCTGCCTCAGATTTTTGTTCATAGATGGGGCGGGGGGAAGAACAGGATGATGGAGACGTTGAAAGAGTAAGAAAGGCTGTACATGGGAGACCTACTCCTCCTCTGTGCACAAGGAAGCCCTCCTCCCACCCAAAGGAAAAGCCAAAGCCAGTCTTCCAGCTTACAGCAAAAAGGATAAACATCCTGTGATGGATGGAAGCTTACAGACATCAAAGCACCCCCATTCTTCTCTATGGCTTGGGTTGCCAAATGACCCACTCTTTGACATCCAACTGTTCAGGGTCCCCACACTTACCCTGTGGGTCCCACCCAGCAGGGCACTCCACAGTTGGTGCTCTCAGATCTCTGCTGGCATCAGTTCCAACCTCACACAAGCCCCCATCTCCGCTGTCCCAACAGGGCTGCCCCCTTGCAGCCCACTGACTCTGTGGAACCTATGCATAGTGAGGAGCTCAGCTGCAGCACCCCTGACTTTCCCATGAGTAGCACCCCTAAAGTTGGCATCACTAAATATATCGGTGGATGTTACCACATGTTCCCCAGGGGGACAGAAACCGCCCCAGGTGAGAGTCACCGAGCCATGAAGCAAGGGTGAAATGGGGGAGATCATTAACAGAGAAAGATCTTAAAACTCTAGAGCAATTCCGACGCACTGTGAACACCCAGCGCGTGCAGCCTCTCTGCAGCTGAAGGGATGCCTCAGCTGACACTATCACAGCCACATCTTTCTTTCTTCCCCCAAGTCCTTCTGACCCTTTGAGGACTAGTAGTGAGACCCCCATTTCTGTAACCTCTGGCACTTCAAGAAACATGATGGTTTATTTGATTTGTCTTCTTGCCTGGGCCATGGAGTTTCCAGACAGCAAATGAATCATCTGTTCTGCATACGCACATAAGCATTGCCCAGTGAGGTCAGCATTTGAATTTATAGACTCCATGGCCCTTCCAGTGTGGGTAAGCATCCCCACAGTCTGTCATGGAGAGGTAGCAAGATTGGGGGCAGGGTGGGTGGTCACACAATGTCTTCAGACAGGGAGCAAGGGGGAACACATAGTCACTCCGGTCGCTTTCTCTATCACTCAGGTTGCTTTCTCTATTCTCCACTTTGCTTGGTCTGGTCATCACCAGCCAAGGGGACGGTGGCACCCACATTTAGAGCCTTCCCTCTGCACTTGAATGTCTGCAAGTGCTTTCACGGACCTGCCCAGGGTGTGCCTCCTAGGGGATTCTAAGTTCAGATAAGTTGACAATGAAGATTAACAGTCATTATCTATAAATAAAATCATTAGGTGTATAGATTTCCTACACCTGATTAAATATATTACAGTGAAATGTAATTTATTGCTGAGTTGTATTCCGTCCCATCCTGCATCTGTCTGTCAGTTTATTTAAGCATTTGATCACTGAGAGACGTGTTTTTTTTTTCTTTTTCTTTTCCTCCATTTTAGAGTCATTACAAGCAATGCAGCTCTGAATATTCATACATGGGATTTGTGAAAATATAAGCATTTATTTCTCTGGGATAAATGTCTGAGTGACTTCTCTGGATTGTGGTCCTAAGAACCCACCAAGCTGCACCAGGTCACACCCCCACAGAAGCAATGGAGGAGCCAGGCTCATCAGCCCTCTCAGTGTGCCACAGTGGGCCTGGCTCATGGGTGTTCTGAGACAGCCCAGTATAGTCAGACCTTTACAGTTCTGATTGTCCAAAGATGTTGAGTATTTTTCCATGTGCACAGTCAACATTTTTAGACTCCGTAGTTGAGCAGCATGTTATACCCCTTTCCCATTGTATAATTCTTTCTTTCTCTGACACCGAGTTTGGAGAGGTCTTTATGCAATCTAGACCCTAGTCCTCTCTCTGGTCCACACTTGGCAAATATTCTCTTCCACTCTAGTGCCCCCCAGGACTCTTCAAGAGAGTTTTGTTGGGTGCTTCTGTTACTGTAAGGCTCAGGCTTCTGACAATGCTAAAGATATATGTGTTTCACCTCTGGATTTTGACAAACTTCTCCTGTGACTTTTTAATAAAAGTTTATAATACTTTGCTACTAGCCCTTCGGTCCATGTAACTTAAGTTTCAGGTACAGGGCAAACTACTTAGGTTCGCACTGATTGCTGGTGGTATTGAATCTCAGAACACAGTCTTGGCTCCATGAAATTGTTTTTGTAATCATGTTAAAAATCAGTCAAGCCACATTGCTGACAGTGTGTCATCTGTTTCTTTACTGTGTTCCACACACACAAGCTTCAGCCATAGTCAACAAGGCACAGACCTTCTAAGACTGCAGATTTATATGCCCAGAGTTATTGCTTCAAGCATACTTTTAGCCCCAACCTGAGGCATCCTTACAGAGAGCATCACCTGGAACTGTGCAAAAACGTAGAGAGCCGGTGATGGAGGTTGTGTAAACACTAGACCTGCTGCGCCTTGAGCTTCACCTTATGGGACCCTTACAGAGTTGCCTGCCCACTGCCCACTGCGGTGGGAAGAGCGATGTGGAACAGTGCACTTTCCTTGTGTCACTCAGACAATGATGGAAGACTAGACCAAGGGCAGGCAGCAGAAGAGAGGTAGGAGAGAGTCTGTCGTGAGGAAGACTCCTGAGTCAGACTGGAAGCACAAGCTCAGGACAACGAGCCCAGACTGTAGTCCGGGGCCCCATGTCACCTCTGACCCCTAAACTCCACCCACATTCTGAAGGGCACAGTGAGATTCTCTTTCACGTCAGCTCTGCAGTCGACATGAACGTGTCTGTCAGTTAGTGAGGACATAGCTTCTTCCGTGGGTACCCAGAGTGACCTTTAATCTGCCTGGCTTTGATATGAACGAGAAACAGGTTGAATGTAGACACTGGTGCTCCTGAGGAAGGCAGGTGTATCCTCAAACAGCATAGTCAGATGGTCACATCATCTGCAGCCCCTCAAAATGAGGACGGGCTACCCATCACGCACCGATGGCTAACCTGGAAAAGGTCTAACCTGGAAAAGCAATTCAAGGTGCTGTGGCATATTTGCTTCTGTGGCTAATGCAGAAGGCAAGGTCTCTCTGTGTCGATCGAGACCATAAAGGCTGTAGTAGTTCAGAAACACCAGGCAAGGGTTTGCTGGCTTCAGGAAGGAGGCAAAAGCAAGGCTGATCACCACCACCACTTGGGAGAGGAGGGACACGTGAAGCTCATTAAATATAATGCAGCAAGCCTCAAGGCCTTGCAAATAACCCAGGCACACATGGTTGTACTGGTAAAATACCCACCAGATGGGGGTTGTGTAGCAGAAAGAAGCTGGTCCACAGCCGTCTGTGCTTTCCAGCCTGGTTTAGCCCCCCCCCCCATTCAGACCCAGAATGGAATTGGTGATCACACTGGCTTCAGCAACTGACACCAGTTTTCCTTTGAAGGCCCTGGCGATTCTAAATACCAATGTTTATATCTACAAATTAGTGCTGTGTTCAGCCTCCTTCAGAGAAACTCCTTGCTGCAGTGTGGAGGGGACATTGCCTGTTCAATACACAAGCCTGTAAAGGACCAGGAGAATGACACCCTACTTCTCTCTTATAAAGGGGCGATAGGCTGCGGCCCTTGTCCCGAGCAACCTGTGGGACTGCGGATGTGTGCTGCCTAACTTTCAGTCAACAAGACACAAGCCAGGCTCATTTCAGAAGAGGGAATCCCAGTTGAGAAAATGCTCCCTACAGATTGGCCTATAGGCTTTGATTGATAATGTGTCCAGGCCCAGCTCACTGAAGACAGTGGGACTGCTGGGCTGGCGGACCTAGGCTGAGCAAAGCATGAGGAGCAAGCCAGTGAGCAGCACTCCTCCATGGCCTCATCTTCAGTTCCTGCCTCCAGGTTCCTGCCCTGTTTGGGTTCCTTTCCTGATGTCCCTCCCTAGTGGACTGTGATGTTGAACTGTGAACTGAAATAAATCCTTTTTTCCCCCTGAGCTAAGTCTGGCCTTCTTCACTGCAACCAAAGCCCTGCGAAGTGGGACTGGCAGTTGGAAAGGCCCCGTGTATGCACCTTTGATCCAAGAGCTTCCCTGGCACAGATTCCCACTGCCGAAAGACCAACCAAACTTTCTTCAGCACACTTTATGATTCAAAAAATTTAAAGATAGGAATTAGTGAACCCAAGGTCTGAGGACATCACAGAAGAGGAACCCAGGGTGGGACTGGGGAACAAGCATGGGGCTGGGTGAACACTGCCTTCTGATCATGACACAACTGTGCCAGCACACACCCACAGTCCCACAGGTTCTCATGAACTTACTACAGCCACGCTTATCTGTCCAAGACCCAAATAGAACCATGCCAACAAAACTGGACAACATTTGAGCAGGTAGCACAAATTGGTCAAATGGAGGTGGGAGGGGGGACATGTTGGCAATGTTGGGTGTGTGTGGGGGGGACATGGTGAGAATTGGAGCCGGTAAGATCAAGATATGCACTCATAAAATTGCTGAAGATTAAGTAAAATAAATTAGAGGCTAATAACCTCTGAGACAACAAGATGCCATTTGTGAATATTCTAGGGACCCTCCAGCATGCAGCCACCCTTAACTGTGACACATAAGACAACGTATGCATGTAGACATGCTGGTGATAGCAGTGTGGGAAGCTGCCTGGTCAGGGGCATGTCTGATTTTTTTTTTTTTTGTAGACTTTACCACAGCAGCCCCACCGCCTTCCTGGAACCCCCACTGAGTTGCCCCCGCAGCCTCACAGGTAGCCAAGCTTCCCTTCCAGCAAAGCACAGCCCCCAGCAGTAGTTGCATCTGCTAAATATAAGCTGCAGTCACCCACCACCCACTGTGTGCAGTACCTGAGGCTCCTCCAGATCAGGCAATGCACATTCTGAGGCTCTCCCAAACACACCATTAAGGTACCGTGGCTGCGACCATGCTTTTATTTATATACCTAAAGAAATATTGTGTGTCTTTAAAATAGCTGCCTTTCAGGGTTTTCTTGAGGAAAGGTGAGGTTCATTTTGAGCAAGAGATGCCACAATTTTAAGCCTTGTCTGCCAAGTCACCTCCTTCTATTGACAAAGTACAATCAGCCTTCAAAGTAAATAAGGGTGCCCCGGGAATAATGACAGAAGAGCACAACTTAATTTCTCACCATTAGTGGGGAATAAAGTCTCTCTCAGGTACAAGCAGGTAAAACATCAAGGCCTTTTAAATGTGTGTTTGTGGCTGGGAGGAAAATAGAAAATCTCCCTTATGACAGACCCCCTCCTCCGTTTCCCACCTGTGCCTGCGAGGCCCTTTTCCATTAGGAGTGGGGGAAATGCATTAATAAATTGCTGCGTTTCTGAGCAAGGTACACAAAGTTCTGAAATCTTAAAATTCTGCGCTCTGGCACTCATCACAGGAAGAGGAGTCTGGGAAAAGAACCGGGCTATCATCCATCCCATCAGACAGAAATCACCAGAGAAGAGCTTGTACTAAGAGGATCCTAAGTGGGGTTTACATAAACCAGAAAGACTCTGAGAGAAGATATGCTGATGCCTGCTCCATCCAGTGTGGAGGGAGAACAGGGGCCAGGCTGAGGAGAACTGTCACTCATCACCCGTTCTGTTCTTCCCCTTCCTCCTGACACTTCTGTAAGAGAAGATAGCTCCCCAGGAAGGACTGCCTTCTGTTCTAAAGCAAGGCCTCACAATGAGACTGTGCCAGAGAGGTACCAGTTGTCTGTCACAAGGATATTTTGCTTTCACAATGCATATGAAAGCCATGCTTCCTCTGTACCGATGTCCATTAGGTATGAAAAGGCACTGACCAAAAAAAGTATGTATTTTCATTTAAAAACACTTTATTGTAAACAGAGGCCAACAGTGCTTGGGGGCTTTCGGGAGCTATCCTCTTTGTATCCTGTTGATTGGTGATCAGCATTGGCTCTCTGAAACATAAACATGGCTCTACTTGGGGTATCTGAGGATCCAAAGTTCATGGTGTTCTGACCTGAGAAGTTAGCAGGGTCCCAGAGTTCTCTGAAGAGAATCAGGGTGAAGTTTAATAAAGCTACTCTTACATACATCATTTTGAAACAGTTAACTCATGTAATCAAGTGATAGAGCCTATGAATCCATAGGCTAATTATTCTAGAACAATCTCAGCTTTAGTGTAGATAGGAAACCTGCAGGCAGTTCCACAAATGGAATGCAATATTGTCTGTAGGTAACCAGTGTGCTTCTATCTTAGGTAGAACATTCCCTAAGGACATAGCTGAGGAAGGCCTTGCCTCAATGCTGATATGGCTGATGACTTAAGGAAAAGACATCCCTGAAGGTGGGGATGGCTGTGGCAACATCTGGCCATACGAAGAAAATGGCATTTGACAATCAATGTTTCAGAATTCTCTGTAGAGGGAGGTCCTACATTGTCCTCTAAGAGCATTATCAAACCTCCCCTGGGAGCAGATTTCATCTCAAGACATGAATCTCTGCCCTCCACAAGAATGGTCCACCCTGCTCAAGCCCTGGCATGGACTTCAGTGAATCAGGTACAGCACAGGGCCAACCTGTAGCTCCAGCCTCTAGTTATCTGCTTCTTCCAAGCCCCTGTTTGTCTTGCTATTTCAAACACCTTCCTTGGATCACGGGTGTTCTCAGTGGCCTCTAGGCCAGAAAATCCTTCCTGGGAAGTTTGTCTGTTTATTTTTCCTCACTCTTTCACAGAGTGCTCAGAGATAGTCCTACAAGGAGTCGTTCTTCAATCATGAGGTTTAGGCACCAAACGTTGCTTGCTTCCAGAGATAGTGGCCCAGGTAGCAGGTAGGAAAGTGTCCCAGGATGGCTTCAGGGGTAGCAGGAAACGGGCTCAATTCCCTTGTACATTTCCACCAAGCTCTCTTGTGAGCAGGTACCTGGCTAATGGATTCTGATGCTGAGGAGCAGGAACGAATCGTTGCTTTCCCTGAGCAGTGGATCTCATCGCTAGTGTAAAGCCATGCTGTAAACAGATGCTCTCTCATCCAGCATCCTTGTTCATGGACAGCCAGGTTGAGTAGAGCTATTAATGTCCTCACCGTTCCCATTAGGAAAAGCAACTGAGTATGGACTTTAACCTGAGCCCACCGAGTGCACCAACCCCTAACAAGAGAGCCAGCCAGTGCTTTGAAGTCTTGAATCTAGACATTATCTAGCTTCCAGAACCTTCCCTGTGCATTAGGCTAGCGAGTGGAGGAGCGGCTTCAGCTTTATTCCAGCTAGGTGGTGGAATGGTTTCCTTAGGAAGCTTCATCATTTCCATCTTTGGGTTAAAATAGAAGCTGCAAGAGTCCGACCAGGTGATTAACTCAACACGTTTTGGTATTCTTGTGCTACACAGTAGGGCAGCAAGAGAAGGAATAGAGTAGGGCACGTGTGGGTTGCGGGGTGAGCAAAGCTCAAACATCATTTGCAAGTTCACGTGAAGTTCATGGAACCTCAAGTCCATGAAGGTAAGAGAGCCACAGACCACAGTGACAGGCGTGCTCACTATGGACTGCAAGAATTACCAAACTGTGACAGAAACTCAGGATGAGAACAGAACTTGAATCCAAAAAGAATGCTGTATCAGCAAATGTGACAAAAACCAAGAGTGTCTGTGTCCCACTTCCTGCCCCGCTGACTACGTCCCCATAAGTGGTTCACGTACAATGCACCATGGGATGAGGGGTTTGGGAGGGAGGGAGGCCGGCTGTGGTTGCACTTCTCCACAAGGTAAAGAGAGTCATTAAGAATGCATTTGGTCCTGATAGGTTGAATTCATTTTAACTGGCATAAATAGGACACATGAGCTATTCAGATGTCTGAAGAGTGCCGTGGAATGAAATATTGATCATCTTCCCTGGCTCTGGCAGGAGGGGCCGATAATTTGTTTTCTCTAGGCATTAGCGTTTGGTGGCACCCGTAATGAATTATAAATGTCCAGCTCATCTCCTGCACCCACTTTTATTTACCTATAGAGCCTGGGATAAAATTTATCAAAGTTTAGAGGCAAAAAAGGCTTAGCTTTAAACTCATAAACCTTGAAGAATCCTTAACCGATTATATGTATTTTTAGAGAGATATATAGGTAATTGACAACTAATTTGATTGATTGGTTGGTTGGTTGGTTGGTTGGTTGACTTACTGATTAGTTGAAAGGGACTGTGGACTACATAGCCTAGGCTAGCCTCTACGCAGCTCAGGATGACCTTGGAATTCTAACTCTCTTGCTTCTATTCTTGCTCCTGTGTCCTGGAATTACAGGTGTGCCACCATACACAACTCACAGCCTGTGTTTTAGAAAAAGCTCTGAGGAGCTGCTCCTAGTGCTTCAGGCTTGCAATCCTAACGACTCAGGATACCACAGGCAGGAGAACCATAAGCTCATGAGTTCAGAACCAGGCGAAGCAACTTTAAGAGATCTCAGAATCAAAAACAAATCAGGCCCCAAAGAAGGGTTTGGATTTTTGTACTTGCCTTATGCATACCAAGTTGTTAAGTTCATTCCCTGGTACCACCAAAAAGCACGCGCGCGCACACACACACACACACATCTTGCTCATTGGTTTGATCTTAAAGTTGTGTACAGACATATTCTTTCCATTATTTGCCTATTAAAACGGATGTCATTCCTGCTGGGGCAGAGTGGCATTGTGGGAAATCCTGCTTGGGGCAGACTTCCAAGCCTTCCTCATGGAGAGCACACTGCTTAATGTGGACTTCACCCTGTGGAATTCCAGTGGAGACTCCGAATCGGTAGGATTTTCCTTTTCTACAATGAAAAACCATCTTGGGATGAGTGACATTCAGTATCCCCAAATTGTCACATGCAGATGTGGGTGGATTTAGTAACTTTCTGTCTCCAGAGAATTCTGAAGTCCTTTTTCTGACACTGGATTTTCAATTCTTGTAAAGGTGAATTCTCAAGTATCAGGACTGAAATCCTATCCAGGCACTGTAATCCCCACGCCACTGACAGCTCCTGTATGTAGGCAGCTTCTATTAATGTGTCTGTCCTATTCCCAGAATCCTTCAGTGTCTCATTCCTCAGATGCTTGCACTGGGGCTCAGGATCCATGGCTGTATGTGTTCATATCTCATAGCACTGGGACTAGCCTTCCTCCCCAATGCAAGCAGAAATGAGAGAGGTCTGGGAAGACCGGGTGGGGTGCAGACCTGTGTGTGTGTGTTTGTCTCTCTCTGTGTGTATCTATCTCTGTGTGTCTCTGTGTGTGTGTCTGTTTGTCTCTCTGTGTGTGTCTCTGTATGTGTCTCTCTGTGTATATGTGTGTCTGTGTGTATATATGTTTCCTTCGAGGACACAATCATCATTTAGAAGTTCTTAGCTAATATTACAGTTACAAAAACAACTCCCAATGTTTTCTCCTTTCCAATGTCTACAAATATTAAGAAGACCAGCCTTTAGCCTCTTTGTATATTTTTAAAATTTATCTGTAGATGTCACCAAGTGTTTTTCCCACCTCTGTGAGCACTTCCCCACTGCCAGCATAATAAGCCTTGGGATTTACCCTGTTGAGAGCACCATTTATAAGTCTTCTTCCCTTCCTCTGCATCTGTCTGCTCGCCCACTCCCCACCTGGCATCACGTACTCATCTTTGCAGGAACACTACTGACTCCCTTGCCTAGCTTCCTCCAACCACACGATCTTCCAACTAGAACCCCAGTTTCATAAACACCAATCTAGATTCCAGCTGACTTGCAGCTGTCAGAATCACACAGCTAAGCACAGGGCAATAGCAATCTCTAAGAAAAACAGACCTTGGAGGGGAGGGGTTGGAAGGGGAGGAAAGCTCAGGGTGGGGGGCAGCTTGGCTGGAAAGGTTGAGTCTGGAGCACCTTTCACATCACATGCTGAGCCACTATTCTGCCCTTCCGGTTGCTGTGACAGACACCGTGACCTAAAGCACCTTAAGGAGGAAAACGTTTATTTAGCTTATACTTCTAGGCCACCGCCCATCATCAAGGGAGGTCAGGGCATGGGCTTGCAGCAAAATTCTTGGAGAAACATGGCCTGGAGCCTCTCACTGGTTCATGCTCAGCTGTCTTTATTATTTAGCCTGAGATTGTCTGCCTAGGGAATGGGACCACTCACAATGTGCTGGCTCTCCTGAATTGATGATCAGGACAGTCACCCACATGATGCTGTGATCCAGGCAACTTTTAAAGGGAGACTTTCCTCTCCGATGACTCCAGGCTATGTCAAGGTGACAAAGCTAACTGAAACAATGGGTATAAAATAGATACGTCTTGGCATTCAGATAGGGATTGTATCAGTTAAGCATTTCCTTATAAAGGTAAAAGGCTTATTTGGGGTAATGAGTTGATGGATTCCGATTCAAGATTGAGTAGAAAAGACTGCTTGGATTCTGATGAACTCCACACCATGGAGGAATGCAGGATGGGACACACCTTACTCTGCAAGCACACGGAGACTTGAATCCCACAATCCCCTTTGGGGACTTCTGTCCCAGTGACCTTCCTATGTCCTGCCTCTGAAATAGCCCAACATTCCTCAACAGCACCACACTGTGACTGTGCGTTTTAGCACACAGCCTCAAGAGGACACTCAGCTAAACCATAGGAGGAATGAAATCATTGAAGAGATGAATGGGGACCACAGCCCAGACCTCAGAGGAGCTCCTGGGTCAAAGGAACAAGTCAAACAACCCCTAACATAATTTCAGCAGAGGATGGCAGCAAGCCAAGCCTGGCTGGACCCTTATGCTCTGCTTGTGTGCCCTTTCTGACCAAGGATATTTTATCTGTGAAATGACCCATGAGACATAGACACAAGCATCCGTCGAATTGAAAGACACAGGACTGTCTGCACAGAGAAATCTTTTGACTCCCCCATCCCTGCCCACTCTGAGAACTTTGGCTTAACACCTCCAATACCCAGGAGAGGAAATCAAGGCTCAGGAATGAAGAAGAGGTAGAATCTACATTCACAGGCTTGCCTACTGAAGCTGTATGTTAACTGCCATGTGCTGTTGGGACAGAGGCTCAACCGCAGATTGCTGACTCATCTGCCATGCTGTATCACATTCTTCTGTCAACTGCCAGCCATCCCCAGGTGACATGTGTTGGGTTGGGGTTGGGGTGAGGGGCATCTGGTCTGGTGTTTGAACATCACTGAAGCAAGATGATGCTATCCTGTGGCTTCTCACAAACACATAAAAGGGGAGTCTCGGTGGGAAGGAAGCTTGACTTAAGGGTTTTTAGCCAGGTACAAACAGAAGAAATAAAGTAATGTGGACTTCAGTGGGACATATGGTGTACTCTGCTATGACCCTGCATGTGCACCACATTCTACCAAGTTTTCTTCTATTGCTAACAAAAGTATAGAGTTACCTGATGGCAGAAAGGGGTGTTCCAAAGTAGGCCTTACAGAAGTCTTACATCTTCAGGAAGCTCACGCCCTACCTACTATGATGTGGTCCGAGATTCCAGCTCTGTCCTCAGTGCTGACCTTTGACCTTGGCGTCAGTCTCAGGGATAAGAGGAATCTCCTTGCAATGACTGAAGACTGGGAGAGACAGTTTCCTGGGAAACATATGTCTTGTAACCCCGGGCTACATCTTTTGTGAGTCTCATCACTATGTTAGGTTTCTTCTGAGATTGGCACTTAACTCATTGCAGGTCCAGGGTCCGGACCAGGTATGAGGGAATCACAGATACAAAAGACAGTTGCTAAATTCAAGAAATGTGTAAGTTTCTTAGGAGAAGAAATAAATATAACAAAGCTGAGAATGTAACCCAAGGCCATGGCTAGTCAGCAGCAAAGAAAGGACAAGAAAGATGTTCCTTCAGGCAAGGGCAGGAGATGACGGACAGATAGACAGATGGACAGACAGACAGACGGATGGATGGAGGAGCTGACTCCACTGGGAGTGGGACTTATGTGGAGCTTATGGACTAGATGAGAAAGGACCTTGGGGCAGGAGAAGAGAGAGGCAGCAGGGGCTCAGGAGAGGGCTCAGTAGGTAGAGTGTCCCAAGTTTGGGTACCAGGACCCATGTAAAAATGGCAGGCCTGCTGGTGCGTCCTGTAATCCTAGAGCAGGAGGGGAGAGAGGAGACAGATCTAGTTATCCAAGTAGATAAGCTCATTGGTGATTCCCAGGCCAATGAGAGACCTTGTCTCATAAGAGTTAAAGTGCATTCCTAAGGATGACACCTAAGGATATATATGTGAGAGCGCGCGCGCGCACACACACACACACACACACACACACACACACACACACGTGCACATGCATCCAAAGCAAAACGAGAAGGCTGTAGCGTGGGAGCACAGACACCATGGACCCAATCCATGAGGTGAGTGCTTTGAAGGGATCCCAGACTCCATGCTCCCTGGACAGACAGGTGATGTCCCCTGTAGAAAGCAATTCTCAAGAGCCTGGAAACCCATGCAGCCCCTTCAAACAGTTCAAACCATTTCCACAGAAGGGGCCGACAGAGACATGAGTGTGACACTTCATAGGCTGGAAGGGAAGATCAAGGTCAGACAGAGGAGCGGCAGCATCTGCAGCCATTTCCTGATTTCCACTCTCACCTAGAGAATCCATTTAACACACGCTCCAATGCTGAGAGCCAAGGCAAGTGGGCTGATGAGGGCTGGGCAGAGATCCACGGGGTGCAGGAAACTCCAGAGGCAGGAAGGCAAGCAGGAGGCAGTCCTGCAGGGGGACCTGGCAGGTGCGAGAAGAGCCAATGAGGACCTGGCAGGCTCGAGACAGCCAATGAAGCAGAAGATTCAGGGGAGATGAAGGAAGGATGCCACGTGGGTTAGCTCCGCTGTGAAGACGCAGCATCAGAAGGAAAGAGGAAACCCATGTCTCGGAGCCCTTGAACTTGGAAACCGATGTCTCGGAGCCCTTGAACTTGGCTCTGCGCAGTGACCTCTGTTTGTTGAGGTCTGCTGAATTGCTGACCTGTAGTGGCAGGGACATCAGGTAACAATAAACATCCTCCAGGAGCCTACCCTCCAGGAAGGCTTCAGAACTCTGCAGATGGTCCCCATAGCCATGCGCACAGCCATTTGCAGCTTCCCTGGTCGCCGGTTGCCAGTTGGGAGGAACTCTGAGCTACTAAAGACTTTCCAAGCCATTCTTACATTGGCTGTTACTTAAAGATGCAACCACCAACAATAAAATAATCCGCGATTTTAAATACAACCCTGTCTTGATGAAAGATAAGCATGCAATTATGGATTTGGCAATGATAGTTAAAACTTTTTACCTAATCAACATTTTAATTGATGTGTAACTGTTTATTCAGAAATTGCTTTATCACATACCATCCTACAAGAAACGTGTCGCAGACAGAAGGAGGCAGAGGTCAGTCCAGCCAGAGAGTGATGTTGCCTTGTGTATTCGGGGGCTGGAAGCCAGGTATGTGCTTTGCTGTGGAGCCATTTCTTCTTTTTGGTGATATCTAGGCATCACATTGGCCTCCAGCGCTTTGTTTTCCTTCATGTTTCAGATGCTTCCCATGCTGTGTTGGACCTCCGAGCCTTTGATACCCAGGGCCGTCTTATGATGCTGAGGACCTGTGCTGTCCCTCTGGGTGGCTGGAGCAGGCATGCTGGCCCAGCTGCTGCTGCAGTCTATGGCCTCAACAGTGTTCAGTGTGGCTTCAGTGTGGACGGTGGAAAAATCCACATTCTGTCCTGAATCTTTACCTAACATGACACCAAAGCACAAGTCATGCCCACTCCTTCCTGTTAACCTTGGCTGGAGAACCTACCTCTCTTAAACTGAAAGTATTTGCAAATAGCATTTGTACGTAGAGCCTTCCACCTAGGGAAAAGCTTAGAGAGCATCGCAGGCAGGCCTGCTTTTGTTTCTCAAGAGGGTTGTGCCCTGGGCAACACCACACTACTGCTAACGGTCACAGAGAGCACCCTGTCCCAGTCTCTGTTTTGAAGTCACCTAAACCCTAAACAGAGACACTCAAAGCTGCTCTCTTAGAGAGATGAGGCCACAGATTTTATCAGCACCACTGAGGCCACAGACTTTATCAGCACCACTGACACTCACTGTTCATAAACCCGAGATAAGCCGTTGCTAAAACAAATGGTTCTTATAGATATATCAATATATTAATTCAGCCACAAAGAAATCTATTTCAGGAACAATTGTAGATCATTAAGTTGAGTGACAAAAGTCAGACTGGGAAAGACAAAAGGGGTATGCTTCCCTTCCTTGATGGGACCTAGACTTAAAGAAAAAGGGAGTTGGCTAGGTTTCTAGCGGTGGACATTTTCCTTCCCTTAAGTCCAATTAGGAGCTGTTGGTGACCTCCAAGATGTGAGTGCCGCTATTGCACCTTAGAGATATGTGTAGTGCTAGTCAAAAGGCCAGTATGGTGGTGGGGAGGGGAGCTCATAGAATGGTGGAGGGAGGAAAGTGAAGGGGAAAGTGATGTCATTGTGTTATAATTAAAATAATCATTGCAGGATCTGGAGAAATGGCTCCCAAGTTCAGAATACTAACGCATCTACCAAAGAACCTATGTTAATTTCCCACAGTTCCCAGCACCTAGAACAGCCCATGTGTTCCTTCATTTATGTACTTAATAGTCAACACAGAGACATATGCAAAAATAAAAATAATAAAGATAATATTCTTTAAAAACATAATCACTGCAAATAGCTCAAGTTACTCAGAAAATATTAATAAGACAAAAATCTGGAATGCCATAAATATATGACAGTTTGGGATTTGGGGGAACACCAGAAGGGAGGTTACTTAGATAACCAGCAATGGGCTGAGAGCAAAAGACTGCTCAGATTCAGGCGTGTTAGAACATTGTAAGAACATTACATAGAACGTGTAAGTGTTAGAACATTGGCTCAGACCTGTCACCGCCCCAGGTGCTGAGCCCACCCATGTTGCTCACAAACTCAACCAACTCTGAAGCAGAAAATGGGCCTCCATAGAGAACACTTCCTACACCAGAGCCCCCAGCCTCATTCAGTCCCTCCCTCTCATCTCAAGCAATGCCCAGGAACGGATGAAAGGCTGTGGGCCATGGGCCTTCATTATAGACATATACTCTCATCTTTGCTGCAGCCAGTCTGAGCAAATCTACATGCTATCTCACACGGTAGTTGGTCACCCTGTGTTCTTTCTCTGACTCGTACATTTGAGGGCTCCACACTCTTGTTTATGTCAGAAATTCCCCCCCCCCCGTCTCAGAGTCGTGTATTAATGATAGCTTCAGAGGCTCCAGGTTGCACTTCTGAGTAAACATATATTATCTGCCCTTAAAGGCAGTGCTGTAAAAGCTACAGAGCAGCTGAGGGGAGAGAGGGGACAGCCCTGTGGACAAGGTGTTTATCATGCTGCTGAAATGACCCAATGATAAGGAACTTGCCGTGGAGTCATGGGAATCCAAGGTTAGTCACCAGAACATGCATAAGCATGCTGGGCGTGATGGTGTGAGTTTGCACAGTTTACACCTGTATACATACATACCTGCCTTATAAGAAAGCATGCACATATCAGCACATACACCCTGTCTCATAAGAAAAGGCATACACACTCACTCACTTACACACACACACACACACACACACATACACACACACACCTATACCTACATACATACACTCACACATACACATACCTTTATACACACACCTACACACACCTACACACACACACACACCTGACTTAGAAGAAAGCATGCACATATACCTGCCTCATAAGAAAAGGCACACAACACACACACACCCACACACACACACCTATACCTGTACACACAACTGCACGCACACACACCCGAACAAACACACCTCCACAAACACCTGGCTTACAAAGCATGCACACATCTCCACATGCAATTGTCTCATAAGAAAAAGCACACACACACACACACACACACACACACACACCACCACCACCACCACACCTATCCCTGAAAACATGCATGTACCTGCCTGCTTGTGCTCCTGTAGACAAGAACTGTTAACCTGTAGGGTACTTTTCTCCCTTCCCTTTTGAGTGTGTTTCTATCCTGTGTTGAATTACTTCTGGTAATTTATTGAGGTCATGATTCTAAAATTATTATAAAAATAAACTGTCATGATAAAATTTTTGATATTTATCTTTTAAAATATGCATGCCCATACATTCCAAAATTAGAAGCTAAAATATTTGGCTAGCATTATGTTTTTAAAGTTAGAATTTAATGCTGCTTTTTAACTTGCATTTTTAATTAAAAACAAAAAAATTGATGATACACATTTGCCTCTCTCTTAAACAAAAAAGCCTTCCTAGGAGCTCAGCTTATACATAAACATCGTTGTGTGTGTACATGAGAAGCACAGATAATTTTATTTGAATTAATGCACTTTGGGAGCATCTTCCATGAACAGCTATCACAGCACAGCGAAAATATTCACTGCATAAATAGCATAAATAAGCAAAATGAAAAAATATTATTCTACTGTTTACCAACAGATCTGTAATTACAAAATAAATTAACCATGAAATGAATCACTTCGGGTTTTCTGCAATATTGTTATGAGAGATTGGGCTTTTTTTTTTTTTAATCCTGGGAAAACTTGAAAGTGAATGATTGTGAAGAGCGTGACAGTATTTATTTTTAAAATATCTGAACACATCAGAATGTTATACTCATGCACATACATGAGCACACACATGTGCATACACACACATGCACACATGTACACACATGCACAAACATGAGCACACATGTGCACACAAACACTCTTCATTCACACAAAATCAAGGCTACAAACTGGCCATCAATTGGCCATTGTGAAGAAGAGGCTGGGTGCAGAGGGGAGTTATGCCTCACCCCTTTGGCAGTGTCAGATCTGGGTCTGAAGAGTGAGCCTCTTTATTCTACCCTGAAGACAGAATTTTAAAATCTCATTCTGGTTCTATGAAAATGAGAGGAAGCCAGCCTGGCTGGCACTTCACTATCTCATGGTCTTATTTTGTTTTGTGTGTGTGTGTGTGTGTGTGTGTGTGTATGTGTGTGTGTTTCCTTTTATGTTTTTTTTTTCAAATTTCTGCAGCAATACAGCAATCATGATCAGGAAGAAAAGATGAACGTTTGAATTTCATTTAACTTGGGTGTTGTATCCATGTTCACATGCTGTCTTAGTCGGTGGTCTATTGCTGTGAAAAGACACCATGACCAAGACAACTCTCACAAAGGAAAGCTTACAGTTTCAGAGAGTCAATCCATTATCCTCATGGTCGGGAGTGTGGCAGCAGGCAGGAAGGTTCGGTGCTGTAATAGTAGCTAAGAGCTTTACATCCTGACTTGCAGACAGGGGGCAGGGAGGGCTAGCTGTTATTGGTTTTTGAAACTTCAAAGCCCACTCACAGTGGCACAGATTCTGCAACAAGACCATACCTCCTCATCCTTCAAAAAAGTTCAACTGGAGACTATGTATGCAAATATATGAGATTATGAGGGGCATTCTCATCCAAACCACCAGACATGCACATTCCTTTGTGAAGGACAGAGGATAACCTGACCATATTTCAATGAGACCAGGCTTCTCACTGGCCTGAAGGCCTAAAGTAGGCTGAACTGGCTGGCGAGTGAGCTCCAGGGTCCCACCGGCTCTGCCTTCCCTGTGCTGGAGTCTGCTACCTCACCTGGCTTTGAACATGGAACCTAGAGATCAAACTTGGGTCTTCACACTTACAAAACAAAGGCCTGACTGACTGAACTGTCTTCCCAGACTGGCTGGAGTCATGTGGAGAAGAGTTTGAAGTCATTCCAAATCCTGAGCTCTACCTGGAGAATAAGACTCTCCAGTCGTTCCTAGACGCAACCATCTCCGCTTCTGGTTAGGGAAATGAGTTTTGAATGAACTCTGAGCAGCCTGGTCATCAGGAAGGGAAGGGCTTTTTGTCAGGCTTGCAAGATGGAAACGATCGGAGTGGAACCAAAGAGTATGGGCGAGAACACTTGGAGAAATGTAACCGCCATCTATGCCTCACAAGGTCCAACATAGAATCCAAACCTGATTCCACCCGAGCTTCCCTTAGGGAACCAGGGAGCTTGCTGGGTTTTACCTACAGAGCATGGATGAGGGGTAGCAAGCTGGAGTCCAGCTGCGGTGGTTTAAATAGGTTTGGCCCCCATAGACTTCTGTGTGTAAATGCTTGGTCCGTAGTGAGTGGCACTATTAGGAGGTGTGGCCTCATTGGAGGAAGTGTGTCATTGCAGAGGCAGGCATTGAGGTCTTATATATGCTCAAGCTCCACCCAGTGTGGAAGACAATCTCCTGCTTCCTGCCTTCAGATCAGGATGTAAAACTCTTGGCTTTTCCAGCACCATGTCTGCCTGTATGATGATGTCATGCTTCCTGCCATGGTGATAATGGTCTGAACTTCTGACACTCTAAGCCGGCCCCAGCTAAACGTCTTCCTTTATAAGAGTTGCCTTAGTCATGGTGTCTCTTCACAGCAACGAAATCTTTACTAAGGCAACAGGTGTCCCCAAAGCAGCTGCCATGAAAAGTCTTCCACTAGCACAGATGGTGGTGTCCCCATGTCTGAGTAAACAGAGCCTGTCCATTAACTTCCCTGGCCTACTTGCTCTATTGCCTCAAGAGCCACATCAAGTTGGAGCATACAAATGGAAGATCCAGTGATTCCCCTCTTCCTCCTTCTATGTGGGAGCTTCAGCAGTCCACAGGCACACTCCAGCGCTGTGTTCCAGCAATGAACAGAGAAACAAGGGAATCCCACGATGAAGATACTGCATCCTTTCACTCACTTCCTGGCAGCAGGCACTAGGGTGGGCAGACAGTCACAACCCAGAGTATCAGACCGGCCGGTGAGAATAGAAACAGCCTCAGAAAGCGATGCACGGGAGTAAAACCCTGCTCTGATACATGCGATAAATGAGAGGATAATGCCGAGAGAACAAATGTCAGGCATCTGGCCGTTCACCTAAGCCGGCAAAGCCGTCTTTGACACACTATGCACACCTGTGTCCTCTTCAGCAAATCCCGCCCATCTGTCTCACACCTGGCCAATCTTCTCAGAAATAAGCTAACCACATTCATCTGAGAACTATGAGAGTGGAGACCAGTGATCAGTACCTGCCAGAGGCTGTTAAAGAATGGATTTGGTATTTTTTTTTTTTTATCAGAGGACATTGACCATACTGGCAATCCAAGAGGATTGTCACAATCCTGTCACACAATCCTGTGTGAGAGAGACACCTATGCCAGACTCTGGGCACTGTAAGATAACTACTCAAAACCCAGTGTCCAGAGAGCAGCCTATGTGAACAGGCATTGGCAGGCAGCTGATGCTGGGTCAAGTGAAGCACAGCTGTGAGTCTGAGTTAGTCCATGTATTGATTAAAGTATGCCAGGCGCGGTGTTAAAACACGACTGGTATCCTAAAGGTCTCATGGCACAGAGAGGAAGCGATCACCAAGGTGTGACTCTGGCGTTGCTTACAGCAGAGCGTGAATCATGTAACAGGTGTGAGCAGAAACCTAGGGCTCAGCCACAAAGGAAGAAGACCATGGGAACTAGCCAAGAGTGTGTGGGGGTAGGAGCCACCACTAACCACCGGTTACGGGCTATAAGACGGGGCTGCCCACGGGCTTGCTGTCTCAGCTGAGAGCTGGGATGTGTCAGTGCTTGGCCCCCAGATTCTTGCTTACTGAGGGAGCCTGCAGTGGGTGGGCTCTAGTGGGTGGTCTTAAGTCAAAGGGGGATAGTTTGACCCCAGCTACTTGGTCTTCCTTTTTTCACGTCATGGCTACAAAATTCGTCATTTTTCTGTGCAGAGTGCTTCCTGTCTGTGTTGTAGGTCCTAGCCCAAAGCCACAGGGCCAGATGGATGTGGATACAGGATTCTGAAACTCTAGCCAGAAGAAAAACTTCTCTTGAAATGGAGAGCTACATCCCACACAAGCTAGCTCCTCCCCACTGTGATGTCATACACCAGCTAGCTCCTCCCCACTGTGATGTCATGCACAAGCTAACTCCTCCCCACTGTGATATCATGCACCAGCTAGCTCCTCCCCACTGTGATATCATGCACCAGCTAGCTCCTCCCCACTGTGATGTCATGCACCAGCTAGCTCCACCCCACTGTGATGACATGTACCATGCCATCATATGCCTGCAATGCTAAGAGATACTCAGCTGGTGACATACTTGCTGTGTAATCAGGAAGACCTGATTTCCATCCCTAGCACTCAAACAAAAAGCTAGCTCCACCTCCCCTCCAGGCAGGGCATAGGAAGACCAGAAGAGATGGCTCAGTTACATAACATAAGTGTTAGTGACTCTGAACCTCTGGGTGCAGCAGAAAAGGAAGTTTATATCATACCTCATTCCCAAGCATTGTCCCCTCCAGTGACAGAGAACAGAAGGTGACAAAATTGGCGGTAAATTATTCAGTTTCTTCCCTGGTCCTCTGAGAGGGGTGTGCAGTGTGTGGGAGGCCTGTGCATTTGTCCCGCACTGCTGCCCGAGGCTGCCTCCTCAGGCTGACTGACAGCCATCTCACAAAGGCTGATCTAGAGGAACAGGCTGCTGGAGCCATGGACAGACAGGTGAGCTTTGATTCGCATGCAGCTAACACATTCTAAGCTCCTGCAAGTGTCAGGCTGCTGAACCCCTCGCTGACAGGAGATGACATTCCCGTGATCCTACAGCAAGGAACCGTGGCTGAACTGACTGTGCTTGCCTGAGAATCACACACAGTATTTCTCTAATGAACCAAGCAGCTGAAACCTGAATGTCCATGAAAATCATCGTTATCGCCCACCTGGCACACAGTAGGTTTCATTATTTCCAGTTTCTGTGTTAACCATGGGCAGCTGGGTATGAGGACATCCCCAGAGCCCTTCAGGTAGCTGGACTTGCCATCGCTGTAAGGTGGTGACTGTCCTGCTAACACAGACTTCCTGTACAATAAGAACTTCATCGCTGTGTTTTCCATAACTGATCCAGAGGCTGCCTGGGACTTGAAGAGCAGAGGGCAGACCCTGGTTAAGATTTTGAAGTGGATGCAGAAAGCCTCACCTAAGAGGGTTCTGTAGAGGAACGTGTATTGGCCAATGGGTGGAAGCTAACCTTGGAGGGTGTGCCACATTCTCAGACTCACTTGTATCTCAATCACATGCGGTCAAGTAGAAACTGAGGAACATGGTGTCCCAGGGATACCAAGGGCATTCTGTGTCTTCTTGCAAACAGTGCTTGTCTGAGGTACCTGTGGTCAGTTGTAGTCAGGCCACAGCCACCCCTGGAAGGTCACTTGGCTTCTAAAACCTGATCTCGTGTGTGTGTGTGTGTGTGTGTGTGTATGTGTGTGTGTGTGTGTGTGTGTGTGTGTGTGCGCGCGCGCGCGCGTGTATACCTGTAGAAGATGCAGAAGACAGAGGTCAATGTATATGGCCATTCCTTAGAACATCCCACCTTATTTTTTGAGATGGGGTCTTTTCCCAGCGTAGGGCTTTCCAATTAGGTTAGCTGGGTGTCTAGTGAGCCCCAAGAATCTGCCTAGCTCTGCTAGGCACAACATTGGCTTTAGAGCTGGGCACAACATTGGCGTTAGAGTTACTTTCCAGTACAATGGGTTCTAGAGACCCAAACTTGGATCCTCCTGATTATATAGCAGTGGAGATAGATAGATAGATAGATAGATAGATAGATAGATAGATAGATAGATAGATAGATAGATAGACAGATAGATAGATGGATAGATAGATGGAGGGATGGAGATAGATAGATGGAGATAATAGATATATCCTTTTGTAAGTATGTATGTATGTGTGTATGCATGTATGTATGTATGTATATATATGGTTTCTCCAGTCTCTGAACCTTGTATTTTTGTTTTGTATTTCCCTCATTGTTTCCTTAAGCACCCCTGCATGCAAACACAAAATATCCACAGTGGATCCCGGAGCCCTCTCTGCCAACCCTCGGTTTGTCCTTTTTTGCTCCAGTCATAGACAAGAGCTCAGGAGGTACCTCTGTAGAACCCCTGGAATAAAGAATCCAGAAGGGTCTTCACAGCATGGAGGTAAAGAATCCAGAAGGGTCTTCACAGCATGGAGGTAAAGAATCCAGAAGGGTCTTCACAGCATGGAGGGTCACTTTGTCCCCCCACTTCAGCTAGGTTCATGTGTGTTCAGAACAGCCCTTGGGTAAAAGCCCAGACACATCTCCCTAGGAAGAGAAGATCTCAGGAGACAAAGCAGAGGGTGAACCGGTCGTCCACAGAGCATTCACTGGTAGCTTTCCCAGCTGAACCACAGTACCTGGCAAAACCCAAACTTGATTCCTGGCAAACAGTGCTGGCCCTAGGATCATGCAAGCAGCAAACAGAGCTCAGAGGAGCCGTGGTGGAACATACAAATCCTGTACTGACAGTGGCCAGCCTGGAGCCCAGCGTCATTAAGACCGTGGGCATAAGGAAAGGAAGGACACCAACTCCCTGGGAAGCCAATAGGACTGACATGCCAAGCAGCGGCCACCAGTAAACTCATCAGGATCATTCGCATGCCTGTACCCTGACTGCCAGGACCGTTCACAACTGCATTTCCCAGATAAGAGAAAGGAGCTGTGAGGAAGGCAGGACCTCCACCAAGGCTCTTGCCAGGAAGCTTGAGCCAGGTGCACTGGGCACCGAAGCCTGGGGTTACCGCTGAGCCGTATAATCCCTCCAAAGGCAAGCGGGGCATACGCAGTGTGGAACACTAAAGATAAATGGTATCGCCTCTCGTTTACGCAGACAGTGAGCTGCAGATTGCAGGTGGCACTTTGGAAGTGGCAATCCCCACCCTCGTGGTACCAGGTGTTCTAACATTTGGCTGAAAAAAATACAATGGATATAAAAATTGTCCCTTAGACACGATGTCCCTCCAGCCAAAGAGCTCCGTGCTAACTGCACCCTCAGATTGCCTCAGCTTTATTTGAGGTCCAAGAGGCTGTCAGAAATTCCTGTCCCTTTTGAGACAGCTTTATTCTTTCGAGGCTGGAAGACATCCTGCTTTTAAATTCTTCCACATAAAATCACACATATTCTGAAGAAGGAAGGGACCTCAGCTTACGTACTTGTTGGCAGCCAGGATCAGTCAAATGTCTTAGGAGGCAACAAAGCCCAGTGCACAAACGTCCCTGGTGCCCTTCAGGGGCTCTGCACACACCCTGGAGGCAACCTGTTTCCTTCTCTGCACACAGGGCTTGTACACAGTTGGCATCCCTCTCCTGGGTGTGTTCGGAGTCCCTGCTGCTGAAGCATCAAGTAGCCACACGTTTAAAGGCTGATACCACAGCATCAGATCAACACAGCAGGTCGCGTAGATTGTGTGGCTTGCTTACTGTCAACTTGACTCGAACTAGAGTCGTGCACTTACTAGGGAGATGGAACATTAACCAAGGAATTTCCTCCATCAGATCAACCTGTGGACAAGTTCTTGGGACATTTTTAAAATTAATGGTTGATGAGTAAGGACCAGCCTACTGCGTGGGGTACCACCTCAGGAAAGGTGGTTCTGGGTTCTAGAAGGAAGCAAGTCAACAAATGGTTTTTCTCCATGGTTCCTATCTCTGCCCTGTTAGAGTTTTGCTATGACTTCCCTCAGCTACGGACTGCGGTCAGGACATGCAAGACAAACAAACCCTTCCTGGCCAATGTTGCTTCGGGTCAATCTTTTATCCCAGGAACAAAAAACATCCACAGCAGAGTGGAGCTAAAGGTCAGAAGTACCAAGAGGGTCTTGCTGTGTTAAAGATGTTGTTATCCACCATCATGCTGCTCTGAGTGCAGGCATGGTCATGTGATGTGGAGCACAGATTGAGGCTTGAGAGTAAACTTGCATGGTGGTCCTTTTTCCATGTTCTCAGAAGAAGGTCCCTTGATATTTGCCACTATATATATATATATATATATATATATATATATATATATATATTAGGCTAACTGGCTTAACCCCCTTTTTACCACAGGCTGCTGGGATTACAGGCACACTCTATGCACACAGCTTGTAGGTGGGTTCTGGAATCTGAACTCAGTTCCTTGTGCTTTATAGACATGATGCTATTCTTTGGGGGAGACAAAGCCACACCATGGTGCCTGCCCTTTGCCTGTGTGACAGTTGGATCTCTTTCCTCACCCACCCCCTTTCTACGGGTCTCTCTTCTTTTGTGTTTTTATGACATTTGCTGTGACTTTATGCATTTACTGTATTCACATAACAGGATTGCCTGAGGTTGCTCTGTTGCTTTTATTCATGGACACAGCCTCCACTGCTGCTGGTTCTGCTTGTTGTAGATGAAGATAAATAGTAATCAGACAGCCCCTGGCTCCTGTTACATCCACACACTCCTCTCTGCGCCACACTTTCCTGAGGACTGAGTGAAACCATCACATGGTTAGAGCAGTCCAATCTCCAGCATTGCAGGAGGCTTTCCTATATCTTCAGGCTCCCAGAGAGCCTCAGAATTCGGACTGTTCAACTCCAAGACAACAGAAGGAAATCAGGATGCTCCAGGACAAACCAGATCTTCGAGGTAGACACACAGAAACTCTAGTAGATTCTGGCAAGTTCTGCAGGAAACTGGCTAAAAAGTGCTTTCAATCCAGATCCCAATAACTTCATACTCTCCACTCTGCCGTTAGAACAGTTGTGTTAAACAGCACGTTAACCACAGAGCTTGGGAAAGCAAGGAAGGTCCAGACGGTGTCATTCAGACTTGGGGCACTTGCAGCTCTAGGGCTGAACATTTGCAGATGGATACCACGAGCGTGATAGACAGGGGCACTGATCTCGCTGCCCAAGAAGTGTGATGGGACACACTTAGTGACAGTGGCTCCTTGCAGGGAGCTTGAAGAGCCACTTGTACCTTCTCCAGTTAATTTTCAGAAGTGGGATCTGTGCACGACAAGATGTGACAGCTCCTAATCCTCCCAATTACTCTGCTCAAACCCAGAGAGTCCTCCACTTTGATCACACGAGCACTTTGCACGGCTTCTGGAAATGAGCCTCCAAATCCCAGACATACATTGAAAAAAGAGACGTTCAATATTTCAACAGTGAAATTAAGGGAAATGGGGGGGGGCAGGCTTGATGTGAGGGCCTGCTTGTCCCACCTCACTCTACAGAATGAACAGGTTTTCCACAGGCCCAGCCTTCCTTCTATGACTTTCCCCTCAGCCTGCAAAATAGCATCCTCTTGTTGTATGTGGGCACCTATCACCAGCTCCTGTCACAGCTAGCTCGACCACTGCCAATCACAGCCCAATCTGCTCTCAGCCAAGGTCCTGTAGTCACCTGCACCCTGATGGCGTCAAGCATTGCTCTTTCAGAAGGTCTTCCCATTCTGGGGCCGGAATCCAAGCGCCCGGTACTCAGAGTTTCAACAACAGTAATGGAGCAGATTTCCTGGAGCAGCTTCGTGCTCATTACTTTCAACTGTAAACTTGACGTGACCTAGAGTCACTTGGGAAGACAGTCTTAATGAAGAGTTCAAGTTGGCCTGAGGGCATTCGATGTGGAAAGACCTAGCCCACTGTGGGCAGCACCCTTCCCTATGCAGAGGCTCCTGAACAGTATGAGAGAGAAGAAAGCTAGCTGAGCGCAAGTAAGCAAGCAGCATGGGTGTGTCCATTTCTCTCTGTTTTTCACTGTAAATATGATGTGGCTAATTGCTAGAGATCCTGTCTTGACTTCTCCCCAAAATGAACCATTAGATTTGTAAGTCGAACACGACCTTTCCTCTCCTATACTAAGCTGCATTCTGTCAGAGCATCTGTCCAAGCAACAAAATGCAACTTAGACAAACGGAAGAATGGCCCCTGGCCTCTTTGACCTTTGAGGTACTAGGGAATTTGATACAATGTAGGTTCGGGAAATTTGATACAATTTGATACAATGCGGGTTCTGTTTCAGTTCAGAGGGTGTACAAGAGCTTCTGATTCCACTACTGGTCACAAGCCACATCGGGTAAGTGGATGACCTCATCTTTCTGTGAAGCTCACCCTTGTCCTCTCCTATCTCCACATTTCGATCCGTTTCTCCCAGCTCCTTCTGGGTTCTTCTCAAAACAGATTTTATGACTGTTGATTCGGGATACATCTTCCCTTTCCTCATCCTCAGTAGAGGCTGCTAATCCACGGAGGTGCTATTGTGTTCCAAGTCCAGACTACAGAGGTAATCCTCTTAGCAGAGCCTTCTGCACAGCCCCTCCCATGTCTGAGGCTTGCTGTATTTTCTCCTGGTTTAAGCCTTCCCATGATCTGCCTGTTCTAAGCACCAGACTGTGGAATATGTCAAAGCGCTTCTGTTTACTAACAGACATTTGGAACCTGACTAGTACATTGCTTGGTGTCATAGGCGACCAGATGTATCACATTTTGGTTACCGCAGTGTATAACCAGGTATCATGATATCAGCGGTATCTCTTTCCTGCAGCTTGTACCCAGGTCAGGGCCGAAAGAATGGCGTGTCTCCCAGGTTCCAGAAAGTTCCACCGCATGACAGAAATGACCTGGTTACATAGGCATGGGGAGTGTCTTTTTCTGAAGCAGATGGACTAACACAGTCCACTGGGAACTCAAAGAGGTTGAAAGGCAGAGCCAAACCTTCATTCTGCCTGGGGTCTGGTATAGTAGAGACTGAACTGGAATCTGGGCACAGGCCTTGGCAGCATGCCACATGCCACTGGGTGGGAGACTGGGACTGTGGTCAGAAGGGGCAGCAAAACAGAGTTGGCAGACATGGAAAATATACAAGAAGCCACATGGAGCTCACTGGGGGTACTCCACACTCTTCAGGCAAAGCTAATTAACCCCAGAGGTGAGAAAGACAGGAAATCCCAGGAAACATGTAGTAACCTTAAATGTGACTGGATGTTAAGCCTGAATTAACAGAGACATTACAGCAGCAGAGAAAACCTGCTTACGAGCGACTCCATTAATTTCCCATTATTAGAGGGAATGTGGGTTTTTGATAGACTCAAATTAAGTCACAGAGAATGTAGTGAGGTTGGACTCCGCACGCCTACAACTCATGAGGTGTTTGTTTGTTTGTTTGTTTGTTTTGTTTGGCTGTGAATAGCATCCATGTCCAGGGC
The DNA here is from genome assembly GCF_900095145.1 of Mus pahari. NCBI lineage: Eukaryota > Metazoa > Chordata > Mammalia > Rodentia > Muridae > Mus > Mus pahari. The sequence goes on from NC_034592.1 coordinate 161,428,919, forward strand.
CCACAAAGGCACTGGTGAGTTTTTTTTAAGTCTTTGCTCTACGATATTGGGAAACTGAAAGCTGCAGAGAAGTGAAGGATTCCCACAGGAAATCGACACAGTGTGTTTAAGGCAGAAAGCAAAGTGAGCATCAGGTACGTGCACTTCCGAAGTAGGAGTGGCTCTCCCAGCCTCGGGTTAAAGGGGCCAAGTATCCCTGTTCTGAAAGTGTCCCTGGTCATGATAGATAGATACTCTCTGCGACATGTGAGGAGCCGAGTTAGATCTGAGCCTATGAGCACAGGTTCAGGCCTGAGGTAAAGGCACACATACCCTGAGGGCTTTGCAGTGCTTCGCTGCCCTCTGCCCCATGTGGAGGGTTCTGATCCTAGAGCTGACTTTGTGGAGACAAGGGAGCAGAGAATGGATTCTGGCAGTCCCTGAAGCAGTGGCAAAGTCAGTGGACCTTCAAATAAGTGATGTTCACAGTTTAGCCTCCATGTGCCAGCTTCCAATATGAGAGCTACTTGCTGAGAGCAGATACTGGCCAGGGTCCCTAACCACAAGGCGGCATGTCACCTGCAGTGGGGTGTTCCACCTTGTGTTTCTTCTCTCAGTGATCAAGCTTTGTGAACTTGGGCATTGGAGAGAAATTACTTTAAGTTGAATCCAGTAACGACCAGGAGTGTCTCCCTGACAAACACACACACCCAAGACAGGGGTGCCACGTTCAGAGACTTGGTGTCCAATTAGAATGATGTGGCCACCTGTTTCCCTGCCTGCTTCTTATTCTGTTTCAGAAATTTCCCGTTTGTACATTAAATGCTCAAAGAAGAAGAAATAGTTCAATTGGCTGATTAAGGGTGGGGGGTATGGAGGATATTTGGGCCTGAAGGAGCAGTTTCCAGCTCCCCCCACCACAAACTTCACCCGCCTGCATTCCTAATGTGGATAGTATGACGTAAAGAGAAAGATCTAGAAATTTCTTTTATAGTACTAGAGGTGTTGTTACAGAGTTCGTGTGTTCTCAGTGTATCTGTGAGTCCTCCAGACAGCCAAAGCATTTGGTGGCTTCTCCTCTCTGGGGATGTAACTCACATCTTATCCAATCATTTGGAGCTTTTCACAAGAATCTAGCAGGTTCAGGGGGAGCATCATGCTCCAGGTAAAAGGTAGAAAATTCCTTCTCAGCACAAGTCACCGCCGGCAGCACACGGTGTCTGTAACCACGTGAAATAATTTAAATTGGTTCCTCTCTATCCTTGGCTGGCATTCCCCACATGTGTTTTGCTACCTTGGGGTCATTGGAGGTCAGAGAGAATGTATCCTGGAATCTTGAGGTGTGGTAGTTTACTAGAGACATCTCACAGACCCTGGTCTTGGCAGCCCCTGCCTCCACCAGCTTGGAAGCTCCCACTGAGGATCAGGTTCCTTCTGTCACTGCTAGACACAGGCCTGTCCTGCTCTGCTGGGTACCAGGAGATGGGGCCATGGCTCTCAAGACGCCAGGAGACATTATTCCTTGCCTGAAGAACATCTCCCAGTACCTGTTATCAGTCTTCTGCAATCTGCAGGCCTTGGACAAGACAGATAAAATTCCAGGGGACCAAACCCACTGTGAAAGGTAGGTAGGGGATTTCTGTGACATTAAAACAAATGAATAAGGGCTGGGGAGATGGCTCAGCAGTTAAGAGCACTGACTGCTCTTCCAGAGGTCCTGAGTTCAATTCCCAAAAAACACATGGTGTCTCACAACCATCTGTAATGGGATCTGATGCCCTATCCTGGTGCATCTGAAGACAGCTACAGTGTACTCATTTACATAAAATAAATAAATAATTCTTAACAAAAAGAATAAAAACCTTGTCACAACCTTGACTCCCTATGAAAGCCCATCACTGATAATGCCAAACTTTAAGTCCACAAGCCAAGTCCACAGCAGCAAAGGACCCCAGTCTATGTGTGACCTTGTTAAGACATTGTAGATACACTTGAAGCAGTCTCCCTGATTTCCAACGAGACAATCCCCTGTGTCCCTGTCAAGCACATTCCTGAGGTTAATAAGGCCAAGCATCAGAAAGCCTTCTCTATATGTAAAGCTAACAGTAAGCACAGGAGATTCCAGCACAGGCCAGTCTCCAGCCACTTGAAGGCAAGGACAAACCCGCCTATATGACCAGTCAGCTGCACTCCTTCACCTGAACACCTCAAAGAAAAGGGATTCCAGGAGAACCTTTACAAACTTGCCTTAGTCCCAACAGCGCAGGCTCTGTAGTGGCTTTCTCCCCACTAAGACCAATAAATATGCAAATGAACGTATGCCTCTGTTTCCAAGCAACATCCACTAAAAGCCACTTTTCTCTTCTAAGGAAGCTGCATAAACAGGGAAGGGGAATTGAGGCATGGAAAGCCTGCGGCCTTGGCTGGAGACTCTCGATAGCTCCAACAGGGTAATGTTTATTAAAGAGCAGACCACCTCTTTGTCTGGGTTAGTAGGATTTATTCAGGGGATGGATCTCAGTCCTGGCTAGAAACTCCTGAAGGGAGAGCCCTGTTGCTAAGCAGGGACAGGTTGAAGGAGACTTTGTCTCTACCTCTACCCTTTCTTTGGAGCGATTATAGATGTGGTAAAGATAAAAAGACTAAGCAGAGGAGCCTGGGCCTCAGCCTTGTAACTTTCCACACCATGACATGCAAGGCTAACTTGTGCACTGTGTACCCAAGTCCAATGCTGGAGTATCCACTGCAAAACAGAGAGGGGCGAGGCAGACAGAGAGAATCTCAACACCAACAGACATTCCTTTAGATGAGATTGGATGCAATGTAGTGTCTAGGAAGGCTTCACTCTCTATGTTCTGAAAGTTTCATTCTGTTGTACACCCAAGCACTGCCCCAGACATTCCTTTAGATGAGATTGGATGCAATGTAGTGTCTAGGAAGCTTTCACTCTCTATGTTCTGAAAGTTTCATTCTGCTGTACACCCAAGCACTGCCCAGCCTCATAGGCCAGGGTGCAGGTGCCACTGCCATGACCTAATATGTGATGGATGGGTGGGAAAGAAAAAAGCAAAGTGGTATGCGCACTGTGGAAACAGACAGAACTGGAGACATGGTGGCCATGACAGGTAAGAGGGAAAGCTGAAGTCCACATGCCATCATCACCCAGTCAGCAGGCTGGTGAACAACATCCTCGAGCTTATACAGGCTCAGATTCAGCATACAAAACCTGCCCGCTCCCAACCCCTGATGGCAGCGGGATCCTCCTGGCTTCAGGTAACAATAGGGAAAGGCTCACTCTCTGTATTAGAGCTCCACAAAGGACCATGTGGTCCATGCCGCTGCCCCAGGCTACAATAAAGCCTGAAACCCACGTGGATGTATGTGACCTGGGCTGCTATCTGAAGCTATACTAATGTCCATGGGTGGGGGAGAGCTGGCCCCGCCCCTCTCCAGGCACTGTTTGGCACTGTCCAGTTGATGTCTCCGTGGCACAGAAGAATAGATAGACAATGCAAAATGGACTTTTTTTCTTTAATTGCCAGAGACAGAGATGGTGGTGGTGTTGATGGCAGTTGGTGAAGGGGATGATAACTGTGACGGTATTGGTGTTGGCAATGTTGGTGGTGATGGTGGTTATAACGATGATAGTGATAATGATAGTGATGATTATGAAGATGGTAATGATGGTGATAATGGTGATGAGGGTAGTGATGGTGGTGATATGTGTATGTGTGCATGTGTGTGTGTGTGTGTGTGTGTGCATGTATGTGTGTGAATGACCACACATGGGTGTCTTTGGCATGTGCATGCTACATGCTTTGGAATGTACATGAGCAGTTTCCCAGGCAGTGTAACCTGATATCTTGATCTTCCATTCCCTTGAGCAGCCTGAGTCCATGAAGGCAAAAGTGCAACTCACAATCAAAGGATGATTGTATTAGAAGATGCTTTGCTTCTGCTGAAGGGACCCTGATATAGCGGCCTCTTGTGAGGCTATGCCAGTGCCTGGCAAACACAGAAGTGGATGCTCACAGTCAGCTATTGGATGGAACACAGGGCCCCCAATGGAGGAGCTAGAGAAAGTACCCAAGGTGTTGTAGGGGCCTGCAACCCTGTAGGTGCAACAACAATATGAACTAACCAGTACCCCCTGAGCTCGAGTCTCTAGCTGCATATGTAGCTGAAGATGGCCTAATCGGCCATCATTGGGAAGAGAGGCCCCTTGGTCTTGTAAACTTTATATGACCCAGCACAGGGGAAGGCCAGGGCCAAGTAGTGGGAGTGGGTGGGTAGGGGAGCAGGGGCGGGGGGGGGGGGATAGGGAACTTTCGGGATAGCATTGGAAATGTAAATAAAGAAAATTTAAAAAAATATTTAAAAAAAGAAGATGCTTTGCACATCATTTAATCTTTCCCAGACAACATGTTTTGGCATTTTAGACAATGTGAAGATTATGTAGAGTAAATGTTTCAGAAAAACAGAAGATGCAAACGAAGGGAGAGGAAGAAGAGCTATCCAAGAACCATGCAGCTGAGAACCTCGAGAGCAGAGCAGAGGCGAGTGGGTTAACTTGTGCTCTGCTCTGTGTTCTGCCTGTGGGGTTTGTTTGGTTCTGTTTAACCATGGCTGTAGTGGGGACAGATCCACAGATTTGCAGCAGGTTCTCCATTCACGTACTCCAGGCACTCCCTGTGCTGTTCTGTGCCCCATAAATACTATTTTAATACACCCCACTTTTTCATTATTATGCCCATAATTGCATATTAACTCTGGAGAAAGTTGGAGGAAATGTTAAGTAAAAAGAAAAATAAAATTGAATTACAGTCTCCGCACTTAAACGGAAGCACAATTATCATTTTCTGCATGCATATGTTCAGTGTGTGCAGAGAATAGGTGGTGCACTGATGCACACGTGTCCCCGAAACTCCAGCAGAGCCCAGCAGACAGAGGTGTGAGCGCACACTCCCACAGTGTCCTATGTGTGCACTTAGATATAGACAGGACGTGATCTTGAGCTTCATTGTATTAAAGTGTTAAAGCGCCATTAAGTGTTGGTTTTAGTTACCTGCTTCACTTCTGTTTCAGTCAGACTAAAACCCAGAGAGCTCACTGGGAGCAGCCCTTCTCTTCCCCTTTGAGTTGTTCAGGCTCCCAGACTTTTAATTTAAAGATCAAACTCTCCCACTGATAGAGGAAGTCCCTACTCCAGGTGAGAGCTGTCACTGTCTACAGATCAACCTTACATCAACTTACCTGTAGGTAAGGAAGAATGTTACCACAGAGGGCACCTGCCCTTGTCACAGAACACAGGATTTGACAGAGACCGCAAAAGGCCCAATTGGCTTCCAAAGCCTGCCTCCCCAAGAGCCCAACAGAGCCTGCTTCCTCCTGAGTCCAGCAGTGAAAAGAACCTGCTTCTTCCTGAGTCCAGCAGAGCCTGCTTCTCCAAGAGCCCAGCAGGGCCTGTTTCCCCAAGAGCCCAGCAGAGCCTGCTTCCTCCTGAGCCCAGCAGAGCCTGCTTCCTCCTGAGCCCAGCAGAGCCTGCTTCCTCCTGAGTCCAGCAGAGCCTGCTTCTCCAAGAGGCCAGCAGAGCCTGCTTCCCCAAGAGCCCAGCAGAGCCTGCTTCCTCCTAAGCCCAGCAGAGCCTGCTTCCTCCTGAGTCCAGCAGAGCCTGCTTCTCCAAGAGACCAGCAGAGCCTGCTTCCCCAAGAGCCTAGCACCGAGACCTGAAGAGCCTGCTTTTCTGAGAGCCCAGCAGAGCCTGCTTCCTCCTAAGCCCAGAAGAGCCTGATTCCTCCTAAGCCTAGCAGAGCCTGCTTCCTCCTGAGTCCAGCAGAGCCTGCTTCCCCAAGAACCTAACACTGAGCCCAGCAGAGCCTGTTTCCTCCTGAGCCCAGCACAGCCTGCCTCCTCCTGAGCCCAGCAGAGCCTGCTTCCCTGAGAGCCCAGCACAGCCTGCCTCCTCCTGAGCCCAGCAGAGCCTGCTTCCCCATGAGCCCAGCAGTGAGCCCAGCAGAACCTGTCTTCCTCCTGAACCCAGTAGAGCCTGCTTCCTCCTGAGCCCGGCAGAGCCTGCTTCCTTGCAAACCCAGCAGTGAGCCCAGCAGAGCCTACCTCCTCCTGAGCCCAGAAGAGCCTGCCTCCTCCTGAGCCCAGCAGAATCTGCTTCCCTGAAAGCCCAGCAGTGAGTGAGCCCAGCAGAGCCTACCTCCTCCTGAGTCCAGCAGAGCCTGCTTCCCTGCAAGGCCAGCTTCTCCACTATTTTGCTTTTGTTGCTTTTACTTGCCCCCCAAAAAACTGTTCACAGTATCTAGCATTTTTACTATCTTACTTTTACCTTTTAAAGCATTTATGAATGTGTCTGCATCTGGGTGTGTTTGCCATTTGGTGTCCACTGGAGTCCAGAACAGGGAGTCAGATGCCATGGGGTTGGAGTTATAGATAGCTTCAAGCTTCCTGCTGTGGGTGCTGGGAACTGAACTTGAACTTTGCAGAGCAAGCAGCAAGTGGTCTTAGCCACCGAAGCATCTCTATAGCCCCAGCATATCTGTTTGTTAAAACCAGTTGTTCACTGCACATGTTAATTGAAGACAATGTGATCGTCCTACCCAGACTGCACGCTGCAGCATGAGTTCAACCTCAAGGCCTCTTCTATTGTGATTTTTCACTTTATCCTTTGATGAACAAATACCTGGCCCTGAAATCCACACTTCACTCACCATCAAACTAGCAACAAGAATACATAGGAAATCCTAGTAAGGTGGGAGGGGGTGGAGGAAGGAAGATAGCAACGTGCAATGTGTGGTCACAAATACAGGCATCTGGTGGAGAACAAATCCTGATTATGTGGACTGGGGAGCTGCTCATACCACGACTAAAGAAAAGCTTCGAGACAACCAGATATAATTGTATACCCGAGGGATCGTACTTTAAAAGCCACATGGTTGTGAGAGGTGTGGAGGAACACTGTCTAAATGTAGATGGCTTCTGAGAGCCCCTGGCCACACCTAGAATGGCGGTCACCACATCTGCTTTAATGGAACCAGAAGCTCTAATGGTGCAGGGAGCAGAGATGGACTGAGGACTTCATCATGGCCTCAGTTTACAAAGAGCTTTAGAATCTAACTCTCCCCATTAGTGGTGAATCAGTCACCAGACCACTTCAAAGGGAGACACAATGTATCCATACCAAGGACCTGAAAGACATGTTGCATGAAAGCCAGAGATGGAGACACGTGGTAGGGCATCCTGATGACACTTAATGTCCTGTGTCCCCAACCTATGGTCCACTGGCCGCACACGTCCCAGGAAAGTTACAAAGGTGACCCAACACACTGGTGGAAGATGACCTCATGCCACAGCATCAAAAGTTCAGACACTTTTGGCTCTAGACACCTGAGAAAGACAACCTCTTAGCAAGATGGCAGGAGCAGAGGAAACACAGGTAAAGCACACACACACACACACACACACACACACACAGTCTTAAAGGATGCTGGTCCTGTATGGCAAAGCAAGGCCCAGCATCAACCAAGTCCAGCTTCTGTCGGGATCAACAGGTGACTTATAAACTTGGCATGGGATATCCATAGCTTTCCCTGTTGCAGCAGGGGAAGCCCCACTGGCTTTGTGAGAAGAAATCACAATGCACTAAGCTGCTATTTTCTGCTTTTCCCCGTGATCCTATTTGGAGTTTGGACTTCACCTGCTATGTTTCCAAAGATTAAAAAAAAAAAAAAAAAAGAAAGAAAGAAAGAAAGAAAAAACCGATGCCTGGTCAGAAGTGGTTCCTTCAGTTGCCGCCGGGAACTCACTTCGAGGACACTGGGCTGGGTGGCAGAAAAGAGCACCGGAAACTGAGGACTCTAATTTGATCCTGCTCTGGTGGAGCCTTGTATTGGAAGAATTCATCATGCATAGAAAACATTTACCACTTAGCTGGAGGCCACGTTCCCTGTGCTCAGCTTTCACCAGAAAGCACGGGCCACCATTTCTACCCACTTAGCCAGGAAATAGATGACAGTGTTACTGGGGTAGACGCGGTCTGTTTGCCGGCTCCCATCTGGTTTTTAAATCACTCACAAAGCTCCAAAGACATGTTTTTATGCTGCATAAAATACACAGAGGAGAAGAAGAGCCCGGGTTCACATATTTGTTATTTCATTGTGTGTGCTGCCTTTATAAAAGAAGAACCATGAAGCCATTCTCCCCAATTCCTTTGACCTCCGAACACTCATCACAACCTCTTAGATTTGATGTCTTCTTCCTAGATGTCCGCTCTGAAATTGCCCGATAATTCACTCTTCAGAAGACTCTGACAGGAAATAACATTTTTTTGTTGTTGTTCCAAACAGCTCCCGGTATGGGGAGAGGCAGGTTGCAGGAACCAATGAGGAATGACTTTGGAGGTGTCAGTGTGGGGTCCTGGCTAGCCCCGTGCTGTGCCCTGCCACAGAGAAGTGACCACCGCATCCTTCATCTGGCTCCACGTCTTAAGTGGCACCCTGTTCTTCATTCCTCTGGGTTCTCCCTGGAGCTGGAACACTTCGCCTTCACTCGCAGGACACTGTGACCAGTCAAGCCAAGTCGTGGCTTGCCAGATCCTTTAACATATGTGTGCTGAGTCCTGCTCCATGAGGAGACAGCCCTTGCTGACTTACTGGAAGGCTCCAGCTTTAGGGAAGGAAGCCAGGCAGGCTTCTGTTCCTAGGAGTTTCACCATTTATATAAAGGAAGGGCAAAGTATAAACTCAACTAAATAATGGACAAGATAGTAAGCCACCATGGCCACCTACGGAGAGAATGAGCAAGACTGTGTGACTGATGGACTATCATAGAGTCCCATTGGAACACAGCTAAGCTTGACCAGAGAAGCAGCCAGAACCAAGCAAAGACAGGTTAGACTAGGATCCCAGACAGAGACCCTAACAAGAGTGTACTGGCTGCTTTTGTGTGTCAACTTGACACAAGCTGCAGTTATCACGGAGAAAGGAGCCTCCCTTGAGGAAATGCCTCCATGAGATCTGGCTATAAGGCATTTTTCTCAAATCAAGGGTGATCAAAGGTGGCAGGGCCCATTGTGGGTGGTGCCATCCCTGGGCTGGTAGTCTTGGGTTCTATAAGAAAGCAAGCTGAGTAAACCAGAGGAAGCAAGCCAGTAAGCAGCATCCCTCTGCATCAGTTCCTGCCTCCAAGTTCCTGCCCTGTGTGAGTACCAGTCCTGACTTCCTTTGGTGATGAACAGCAATGTGGAAGTGTAAACTGAATCAACCCTTTCCTCCTCAACTTGCTTCTTGCTCATGATGTTTGTATAGGAATAAACACCCTGACTAAGACAAAGAGCTATCAAGGGAGATCTGAAGGATGAGGAGAAACAGGGGGAAGTTAGATTTCAGCTCATCCAGCAGGAATCACCCAGGACTTGCTGTGGGAGCTGCCCTGGAACATTCAAGAAGTACATCCAAAGTGCAGTGATTTGCCAAGCACAGAGCTGGCCCACACAGTCTGCATTCTCTGATCATCAAGGCTCTGATAATCCAGGCTCATGACCTTACACATCTCATGGTGTCTTACAGACCTTTTCATTACTGACGTAGTTTATCAAATATTTTGAACTCCAAGGGGTCAGAAAATGACTAGGTCTGCCTTAGAGTTTGACCTCCAGTTCCAGATACAAAATTGAGCACATAGTAGGCCCTTCACACATGATCAATGAGTGAGCAAATACACCTCATAGTATTCATCCACAGACCACCATTGTGATCAAAGGTGTAGCTATAAACAGCCCATACGGCAGACTCTGGATTCTGCCAACGAACCTGGATCCCATGGTATTAAAGGAACTCTATGCTCTGAGCCCAGCCACCAATGAGGATCAAGAGACACCAAGAGTAGTTCTCCACTGTGCCTCTCTCAGTGAAGCAGAGCAGAGAAGACCCGAGGCCCAAGTGTTGCATAGCTAGCTCTATCAGCAAGCCTAGCTCGGCGCCCCCTTCACTGTTCACTGAGTCCTCTTTACACCCTCCAGACATCACAGGTCCTCCACAGGTCTTGCCTCAGCATCTCAGCTGACATCACTCTACCAATCAGCCCAAGTCCTCAGAAGTGGCAAGAAACTGCAGCACATCACCAGAAGGTTTTTTTTTTTTTTTTTTTTTTAAGCATGTTTCTCTCGATGGAGTCCTGACAAATGCAGCTCAACTATGTAATGTAGGGCAGACCAATACATGTGTGTTGCTAGCAAAGAATCCTTCATCATGAGTCCTTTCACATGCTTGCTTTAGCAGAGCATCCTTTCACCTATGTCTGCCTCAGCTAAACGTTCCTTCTCATGTTTGCCCCAGCAAAACACCATCCAACCGTCTTTCCAAAAAAAAAAAAAAAAAAAAAATCCCTTAAGTTTCCACTTCACTGTACACACCACAACCAGGCACCAGGCCAACCACATTCATTTCTGATTAGAGCCTATGACCAGCAACCTTCAGAAAAGTCACAAATGCCCAGAAAGCCAGTGATTACCCCTAGGTCCGGCAGATGAGAAGAGCTAGAATCTGGGCGTGAGTCCGCAGGGTCCTGGCTCCTAAGTGCACTTGATGACTGATGATCTCTTTAGGTTTGCTCTGCAGGGATTCCTGTCTGTGGTAGGGACACTCGCCCCTCCACATCTGTATTGGCAAGCCGAGTCCAGCTCTGCTCAGAGGGCCTGTGTCCGGTGAGCTCCGGAGCTCTGGTGGACAGGGAAAAGCTTAGCTCCTCTTGTCCAGTATAGGCAAATGAATCACAGGGATGCAATAGGGGCAATTAACAATGCTTTAATGTGAGGAAGCAGGCATTAATCCACAAAAACAGGCTTAGCTGCATTCCAGTGGGGCTTTATGTGCACAGCCAAAGTGTGGGTAACATTTGGCCAGAGGTCATGGTGTGCCAACCCGATCTTCCAAGAGGCAGGACACTAAGAAGGAAATAGCTAGATCTTGTACTCCAGGGAACGCCACCTTCTGATCACCTGCCACAGTCAGAGGCTGCTTTTATGGTTGATGACACAGGGTCGGAGCCGTTTCTACGGACACAGTCTACCCTGGCTGGATTTCTCCTCCTTGACGGCTCTTTGTAGTGCTTTTCATTTATCCTCACACACACCATGAAAATATATAAATATATAAATATAAAATATATAAAGTTAATAAACTTTATACCTTTAGATGTGATATTTTACCAGGGGGAAAAAAGTGGATGCCAGGTTAGACAATGGCTCGTTTGTTAGAAAGACTGGAAATGTTACTCCTCTGTCCACCGGTCTCAGTCAAGGCTGCTGGCCGTGAGAGTCCATTGCTGTCACAAGCAGCAGTGGTATTATAGTCAGGACTAACATACTCAAAGCATTGTTCCAACTTTAGTTAAATGTGAATCAGGTGAGTTTGTTTCCCACAGAACTGTTCATTTGTAAGGAGTGTCTAACACGGAGCGGTGATGAGGACTCAGCGAGTCGGCAGGAAAAATCCTGGGAAGTTGGGGGACCATTTCCACCCACTGTAAATATCTCTCCCAGTTTAAGAAGTAAATGATCACCCTCCAGTGACCCACCATGAGCTTCAGGTAGGAAATGTGCTTCCGTGTGCAAGATTCAGTCAAACTACAGAGTTTGACTGCAGCTCTCCATTTGAGAGTATTACAGTTGTTTCTGAGGCAAATGGCTGCCGTAACTCCTTCAGTCTCTCCTCCGTACTATCATCTGCACTCACTGATGACGCTTCCTCCAAAGTGTCTCTGTGATAATCCCTGGAGCCTGTGCAGGTGACTCGACATGGCAAAACCCTAACTGGGTCAAAGGTACTGAGACATTTATCATTCTGGTTGATGTTAGTGTGCCCGGAAAGCTGCCCCATGCCTTCCTACTCATGGCACATAGAGGGGGTGATTGGAAAGTCGAGGTGGGGGCTGGAGTACTGCGAGCCCATGAAGTGATCGCCTCGGATGCATCAGGTCCATTTTAGAGTCCCCCATTACCACCGGCTCAGGTAGTCGCTTCAATCCAGTCATCTCCAGAGGCTGAGAGGAAAGACAGTGGGGTATAGGAAACACAGCAGGGTACAGGGTCAACAGTGCCTCAGGAAGGAAGAGACTGGTGGCTCCTGCATTCAGGAGGCATGGCTGGGCCACCTGATCAGTCCTTGTTCAGCCTTGACATTGATATCATTAGCACACACTGCCGCATGCATTTCCTAAAATAGGGTATGAAAATATTCCACAAAATTCCAACTCTGTGACTAGCCAGGAAGTATCCATTTCCTCTCTCCTCTGGGATTTCAGAGAATCTGATTAATTCCATCCACACTTTTTATTTAATTTTAATAGAGACTGGAGCCATTAATAAGTGGCTGAGTAGCTCAGATCCCCCAAACCACATGTGGCTGCTGGGGGAATCTCATGGGAACAAAGACCCAATAATCCCTCATCACTGACTTTCATCCAGTTGCCATGGAAATCCATAATGCACCCCCACTTCAAACAGGCACCACCAACTTTGGTGAACATAAAAAATTAACGAGACACATCTTGTGCAGTGCTTGTGAGCTGCATCGAGCAGAGGGGTGGGGCAGTCCCTGCATGGTGACGTCTGAGCTGCTACAGAAAGGGTAAGGAGTTATTTGCAGGAGAATAGTTAACCAGAAACCACCAAAATAACTAAATAAATAAATCACAGAAATGTACTATAGCACAGAAACCCTGCCGGCTGAGTAAAGTCACACAGCGAGGAGAGATGCTAACTCGATCACTGCAAAGATCCCTGAACATCCATGCATGCACACACTGCGCAGGAGGCCTTGTGCAGTGTATGGTAACTTCTTCAGAGCTACCTTGAGACTTCCGTCTTTTACTGAGACTCAAAGATCTACTCGCCGAGCTACTCGCCACCAGAAATACAGTCACTAGTCCACAGCACAGATCATCTGGGTCAAAGCAGGGTTCTCTTCCAGGTGATTGGCAGCGAGTCACATAAAAATACTTGCATGTGGTGTCAGAACCAGTATTAAATATGCTGTGAAAAAAAGGCGGGCAGTGGATTAGACATTCGTTGCCTTCAATAAGACATATCCTCTCTACGGCCTCAGGGCTGGGATGGGGTTTGTAGGAAGCAGAATGCTCGAGTCTGGAAGAATGTGCCGCACATGGCAGACTATCCAGGTCTTCTAAGTTGACTCTTGCAGTTCTTGAAATAGCCTGTTCTAATCTACACACAGAAGCTGCCTGCTATTGGCAAGGAATGTCACACAACTCAAATACAACAACCAAGAAGGCGGCTCCAATCCAAAGAGCAGGAAGAAAACCCTGAGTGGAAAAAAGTGGAACTGAGCTCTGTGCTAATTCCGTCGCAACTTCAACTGAGCAGAGGGGATGGTCTGGTGTCAGTGATGACAGGGCAGATGGTGCTGGTGGTGCTGGTGATAATGGTGATGTTGATGGTGGTGATAATGATGGTGGTGGTGATGATGGTGGTGATGGTAAGGAAGATTACGGTGCCACTGATAATGGTAGCAAGGGTCATGACAACAGTGGTGAATGAAATGATCTTGTCAGTCATGGTGGTACTGGTGATGAATGTGGGTGATTAAAGAAGTTGTTGATGGTGATGATGGTTCTGATGTCTGTTCTGATTGTGATGATAATGGTAATTATAATGGAGGCAGTGGTGATGGTGATGATGATGATGATTTTGTTGATGGTATTGTACTTATGATGATCATAATGCTGATACGAATGTTAAGATGATAGCTCTCCCACACACCAGGAGAACAGAGGCTACACTGAACTCAGGTCCCCCTCTCACACCCTATCATGTGCTGTATTGAGTACCAGTCCTTCAGAAGATAAAGAAGTAACACATTTAGGTGTTTCGTTTAGTGCTTAGTGTTGATAAGCCACACTTGGGGATGTTCAAAGCCGTGCGAACTTCAAATTGTGGGCAGTTAACAAGATACAAGGGAGCAACCTGGAACTCCTGTCAGGCATTTGGAGTGGAGGCAGCCTGCAGGATTCAGCCTGGGCTTCTGGGTAAATGTTCAACTGAACTTAGTTCACCACTCAGCTGGCCTCAGAGAATTGTTAGCAGCGGAGAGTGTGAAGGTGGGGAGAGGAAAGATGGCGTCTTGTACCAAGGGGTTGCTGCAACTGGGCTCCTGGGCAAGTGGTCTCCTGACAATCCCTTGGTAATCTCTTCCCAGGGCTCTTCAGAAAGTGCTTGTAATCCTCAAGGCTGTTTAATGAGGGTCCTGTTTCATCCAGGGGTGTGTGAAAAACAGAGCTGATGCAAAGCCTAAGCATCCGGTGTTACATAAATCCAAGCTTAATCCCCCTTAACAATTAAGTGCCTGGGCTTCTCTTGCAGATGAAGATGGTGTCTCCTAGGTTTGCAGGTCTATAAGTAGATGCACTGGAGGGAATTTGCGTTTGTCTCTGTGATTTATGGCCATGGTTTCGGGGAGAGCTGAAGTATTCAGTATTATCTTGGGACAGTTAATGCTCCAGTTCCAAAACACTCTTTCAAGGAACTGCAGTTTTCCAATTGCATTTTTCTCCCTAGGAATTTTGAAGAAGATAGAGCTCAATTAAACTCTTCACCATCCCTCCAACATGAGTTACATCCGCGCTCTCACGCAGCCGCCCTTCCTATCTATCACCGTTTTAAAAAATGGCCTAAAAGGCTTGATTTAGGTAAGAGACTTTTACTTCATAGTGTTCAGCCCTCTGAATTAAGCTTCCCCCTTTGATGCTTTCTCTGAGTGAGGCAGGGTGAGGGCAAAGGGCTGAGGACCAATCCTGAGGTCTGAGCTGACCCTGCGAAGCAAGGCTATTGCTTGGAGCTGACCCCACCACCTGGCATGGATTCAGAATGGATTTTATATGAGAGAGGAAGGTGGGGGAGAGTATCCTGAGAGTCTCTGAAGGAGGACTTTGGGCCAGACAAGCAGCAGCTTACCTCGTTTCCCACCTTCCCTTGCTACCAACTCTCCAGGTGAAGAGGGATATATCATTTTGGATTAGCAGGCTGCAGGAGCAGAGATAAGGAGACAGGAGAAAGAACAGAAAGGATCCTGGTCATGTGGCATTGGAGTTGACAGGCGCTACAGGAGTCAGGGTGCTTAGGGGCCACACCCCCACTTGATAAGAGCGGGCTGTATGAAAAACAAGTTAGCATTTCAGCTGAAAAAAAAATGCGGTACAGCCCAGGGCAAACGGTGTTCTAGTATGTTGCTTCCTGCTATTGAGCTTGTCTGTGTGTAGGGCTAACAGTGTTATAGGAATGGTTGGCATACCCTGCCCTCTACCCCGAATTTTCCAGCCCAGGGGCTGGGCTACCCATCCTTTGGGGGCTCTTCCTTATGTAAGACAGCCATTTTGGTTACCCATTTTGTATCTTTGCGCTCTAGGCTGCTACACCTGGTTCAACTCTCCCTCCCCTGCCCCCCCACGGCTCAGTGCCGACCCCCACGGCTCAGTGCCGACCCCCACGGCTCAGTGCCGACCCCCGGAGCTCAGAGCCGACCCCCACGGCTCAGTGTCTTTTACATTTTGGACTCTCACTGATATCTCCGCTTCTAGCTATACTCTCCCTTTTATCCACAATAAACCTTCTCCTTCACCATTCCTAGGAGTAGTCATGTCTTTTCCTTTTATTTTCTTCTTATTTACCCCCCCATCCCTCTCCCCTTCTCTCTTTATCCCCTTCTCCCCCTTTTCTCAATCTCTTTCCTCCTACTCCAATCTGTTTCTCCCTTCCCCCTCTTCCCCTCCCCCTCCCTCTCTGTCTTCCCCTCCCTCTTCATCTCCCCCTCCCCCTCCCTTCCCCTCCCCTCTCTCCTTCTTTCCCTCTACTTCCCCTCCCCCATCCCCTACCTCTCCCTCTCCCCTTGTTCCTCCCCTCTCTCAGTCTATCTCCCTTCCTCTGTCTTGTTTGATTCTTTAAGACAAACTCTCACTGCATAACCCACGATGGCTTTGAACTCCCAATCATCCTCCCAAGTGTGGGATTGCAGACCTGAACAAAGTTTATTTTTATTCAAAATATGAGTTATATCTGTGTATAAAACTAATGACTATTGTGAAGTTTTTTTGTAACTTTCCTGTTGTTACAACTACACACATAACTAACTTACCCTCAGGAAGAAAAGGTTTATCTTAACTAACATTTCAAGGGTCAAGTCTGAGCAGGGAAGTCACTGTGGCAGGAGTGTGAGGCAGCTTCTCATCTTGATCCTCAGTCAGGAAGGAGAGAGAGAGAGAGAGAGAGAGAGAGAGAGAGAGAGAGAGAGAGAGAGGCTGAGATTCAGCTCATTCTCATACAGCTCAGGAGCCAGCCACGGGATGATATAATCCACAGTTATGGTGGATCTTCCAACCTTAACCTAATCTAGAAACTCACTCACAGATATTCCCAGAGGCCTGTCTCTTAGACGATCCTGGAGCCTGACAAGCTAACGGTCAATGTTAACTGTCGTATCATCTGTGTGCATTTAAGAGTGTATAAAGTTATAAGCAGGAAGTGGGGTCACTCTCTAGCTTAGGAACTGCTACACATGTGAAAATATGACTTTCCTGCTGTTTCCCTTGAAGGGATAAGAGACAGCACCAGCCACAGAGTTAACCCTCTGTGCTTCATATCAGTTGCTGTCTGGTGAAGTCCAGGTAGGCTGCCTGCCTGCTAAACTCTCCCACTATCTCACTATTTCCCTGTTCCCCCTACCCCACCATATCATCCAGTCCTACTCTCTCCTAGGTGCCTTGTTCCAGCCTCCAACTCAGGCAGGAACTCTCCTACACAGAGAAACCCTGTCTTGACAAAACAAAAGCAAATGGACAATAAAACTTATCTAAACCAACTAAAAAACATAGAACATCCAAAATTTTTTACAATCAGAAACAAAAAGGGGGACATAGCAGACACTTAGGAAGTCCAAAGAAAGAATCATTAGGTTTTACTTCAAAAACCTGTACCCTACAAAATGAAAATTTTCAAAGAAATGGACAATTTTCACAATAGATACCACTTATCAAAGCTAAATCAAGATCAGATAAATAATTTAAGCAAACCTATAACACCCAAGGAAATAGAAGCAGTCATTAAATTCTCCCAAGCAAAAAATGCCCAAGTCCAGATACTTTATGGAAGAATCCTACTAGACTCTCAAACAAGAATTAATACCAATACTTCTCAAATTATTCCACAAAATAGAAATAGAAGGAACATTGCCAAATTCATTTTATGAGGCCAAAGTCACCCTGATATCCAAACCATACTGAGACTCAACAGAGACAGATAATTACAGACCAATTTACCACATGAACATTGATACAAATATACTCAATAAAATGCACATAAACCGAATCTAAGAGCACATCAAAGACATCATCCACCATGATCAAGTAAGGTTCATCCCAGGAATGGGTCAATAGATGAAGTCTGTTGATGTAATTCCCCATATAAACAAACTGAAAGATAAAACACATCTCATCGGATGCTAAAAAAGCCTTTGAAAAAAATCCAACACCTCTTCATGATAAAAGTCTTAGTGAGACCTGTGTTACAAGGCATGTATCTAAACACAATAAAAGCAATTCTCAACAGACTCATAGCTAGCATCTAATTAAATGAAGAGAAACTCAAAGCAATTCCACTAAAATCAGGAACAAGGCAGTGCTGTCCTCTCTCCATACCTATTCAGTATCATACTTGAAGTTCCAGCTTAAGCAATAAGACAACTGAAGGAGATCAAGGGGATACTAACTGGAAAGGAAGACGTCAAAGTATCTCTTTTTGCAGATGATATGATAGTACACATAAGTGACCCCTAAAGTTCTTCAGGGAACTCCTACAACTGCTAAACACCTTCAGCAAAGTGGCTGGATATAAGGTTAACCAAACAAAAAATTAGTAGCCTTCCTATATATAAATGGCAATCAGACTGAGAAAGAAATTAGGGAAACAACATCTTTTATAATAGCCACGAATAATATAAATTATCTTGGTGTAACTTTAACCAAGCAAGTGAAAGACCTGTATGGCAAGAACTTCAAGACTCTAAAAAAGCTGATGTCTGATGTCCTCTTTAAGAAGACATCAGAAGATGGAAAGACCTCCCATACTCATGGATAGGCAAAATTAGCATAGTAAAAATGGCCATCGTACCAAAAGCAATCTCAAATTCAATGCTAGTACCAACAAAATTCCAACACAAATATTTACAGACGTTGAAAGAACAATATTAAACTTCATATGGAAAAGAAAAGCCCAGTCTAGCTAACGCAATCCTGTGCAGTAAAAGAACTTGTGGAGGTATCGTCATCCCTGATCTCAAGCTGTACTACAGAGCAGTCGCAATAAAAACTGCACGGCACTGGCATAAAAGCAGACACACTGATCCATGGAACTGAATCAAAGTCCTGATGTAAAGCCACACATGTATGGACACCCTATTTTCTATGAATAAGCCAGAAATATACAATGAAGCATCAACAAATGGTGTTGGTCTAACTGGATGTCAGTATGTAGAAAGATGCCCCAAACTCAAGTCCAAGTGGATCAAAGCCCTTAATATAAAATGAGATACACTGAACCTGATAGAAGAGAAAGTAGGAAACAGCCCTCAACACATTGGAATAGAAGATAACTTCCTGAACAGAACACCAGTCCTGCAGGCACTGAGGTCCACAATCAATAAATGGGACCTCATGAAACCAAAAAGCTTCTGTAAGGCCAAAGACACTATCAATAGGACAAAATGGGCAACCTACAGAACAAAAAAAGACCTTCATTGATTCCACATCTTATAGAGGGTGGATTTTCAAAATATATAATGAATTCAAGAAACTAGACATCAGCAAATGGTAATCAATTAAAAAATGGGATACAGATCTAAACAGAAAATTCTCAATAGAGAAATCTCTAACAGCTGGGAAACACTTAAAGCGATGTTCAACATCCTTAGCTACCAGGGAAATGCAAATCAAAAGGACTCTGAGATTCCATCTGAAAGGCTAAGATCAAAAGCACAAATGACAGCTCATGCTGTTGATAATGTGGGGATAAGGGGACCACTCCTCCATTGCTGGTGGGAGTGCAAATTTGTACAGCCACTTTGGAAATTGATGTGACAGTTTCTTAGAAAATTGGGAATTGATCTACCTCAAGACCCAGCTATACAACTCCTGCACACATACCCAAAGGATGCCCTATCCTACTACAAGTACACTTGCTCAACTATATTCATAGCAGCCTTATTCATAATAGCCAGAAAGTGGAAACAACCTCGATGTCCCTCAACCAAACAATGGGTAAAGAAAACATGGTGCATTTACACAATGGAGGTATTACTCAGCTATTAAAAAATGATGTTGTGAAATTTGCAGGCAAATGGATGAAACTGGAAAACATCATCCTGAGTGAGGTAACCCAGGCCCAGAAAGACAAATATGGTATGTACTCACTTATAAGTGAATATTAGCTGTTAAGTAAAGGACAATCATGCTATAAACCACAGACCCAGAGAAGCTATATAACAAGGAAGGCTCAAGGGAGGATGCATGGATCTCCCTGGGGAGGAGAAATACAAGAGATATTGCAGGTGGGCTGGGATGAGTGGGGATGGGAA
Organism: Mus pahari; assembly: GCF_900095145.1. NCBI lineage: Eukaryota > Metazoa > Chordata > Mammalia > Rodentia > Muridae > Mus > Mus pahari. Next base: position 161,448,544 of record NC_034592.1, read on the forward strand.
CAGGAGGCATCAGTTAGGGAGAGGAAGAAAAGAGAGAGGACTTGGAGGGACAACTGGTATGGTGGGGGAAGCAATTCAAGGGCAGGAAATTGTAATGGAAACTCCCAGAAATCTCTTAGGGTGAGGCCAGCTAAGACTCCCAGTAATGGGAGATATGAACCAGCCGTCTCATGTAACCATGCAAGACTTCCAGTGAAGGGATTGGGACACCAACCCAGCCACAAAACGTCCAACCTTCGATTTATCCTGCCAGGGTGATGAACTGGGGTAAAGGTGGCACAGAAATTGTGTGAGCGGCCAATCAGCGACTGGTCCAACTTGAGACCCATGCCAAGAAAGGAGTCCATCCCTGATGTCGCCTAGAGGGCCAGGACCCAGGGGCCAGATGACTCAGAAACCGAAGATAGAACCAAACCCAGCCGTCAAAAAACAAAACACAAGAAATGAACGAACAAAAAAATGTTAAAAAATAATTCCTCATAGTTCTCTGCTAACCTTACAGAGAGAAACCTGGCACCGTCACCATCACAGAAGCTCCATCCAGCAACTGACTGACAGAAGCAGATGCAGAGACCCACAGCCAAACAGTGAATCCTGTGGAAGAAGGGACGGAAACATTGTTGGAGCTAGAAGAATCAAAGACGCCATAAGAAAACCCATAGAATCAACAAGCCTGGTCTTATAGGGGCTCACAGAGACTGGACCCACCATCTGGGAGTGTGCCTGGGTCTCACCTAGGGCCTCTCTACCTATGTTAGGGTTACATAGCTTGCTGTTTTTGTGGGAGCCCTAATCGTGGAAACTGGAGCTGCTGCTGAGTTGTTTGCCTGCTTTTCTGCCCCTTGAACTCCTCCTGGGTTGCCACACTCAGCCTCACATGAGGGGAGGTGCCTAGCCTTATTGAAACTTGATATGTCAGGTTTGGTTGAAGGCCCTCCCTTTTCTGAAGAGAAATAGAGGAGTGGATGCAGGGCGAAGAGAGAAGGGAGGGACTTGAAGGAGAGGAGGGAGGAAAAAATGCAGTCAGAATATGATGCATAAGAGAATAAACTAATTTTTAAAATATATAAATAAACAAGCCTTAAAAAGAAGGAAACTTTAAATGTTCCCAATTACAGAAGTCCTTGGCAACTCTTCTGGGGATTCCGTGGTGAGTGATTGCTGTGACTGTTTGCCAACTGTGCGGCAGGGGTGGGGGGTGGGGGGAATCAATGCCTGTGCCTCCCACATGCTGCTGCCCCATCCCACCCCGATGAGTTAGAGCAGAGACTGTAGTTTGCAGCAGGGTTCAGTGGCCCAGGCTCCCTTCCAGAGCCATATTGTTGGAAAATGTCAGTATGAGGGGTGGCAGTCTCTGCTCAGCCGAAACCTGGGGAGGCGGGACACTCGGGGAGAGGGCAGTCGTTCTAACATCCATCTCTGTCCTCTGCTCATCAGTGGCCTGCCCTATCTGCCCTGAGCCCCAGGTACTCTGTGTGTCTCATGGGGCTTCCTGCTCCAACCCCATGCTAGAACTCTCTCTAGCATCAGTCCTTGGTCATTCTAAAGGCAGTTGTTGTTAGACTTGTATGAGCTTAAAGTGGATCAGAAGGAGGTGTTGGGAGAATAGAGGCAGCCCGGCCTGTGCACCTGTGTGATGAGATGCTTGCCTCCAACGGAAAGACGGATGGGAGCCTGGCCCCAGCATCCGACACGCAAATTTGACACAGCACCTGCAGCTCGCACCATATACGCAAATGCCTCGGGTGCAGACTTTCATCCAAAGACAGCCTCTTAAATCATAATCATGGGGCCCCAAAGATGCTGGCAGCTCTGCTGCAGCAGAGGACAGAGACTCAGGCACGGCACTCTCTCACTGTCCTCACGGAGGGGAGAAATAAGTTTGGTTTTTTCTGGATCCTTCCTGCGGCTTGGCTTCCTTCTTCAGACACAATATCGGTTGAGGTGAAGTGGGACAAGGCTCTGAGCCTTAAACTCAGGCAGTGGAGCTTCTGGGGTCCCCAGTCTTCTCCTGACCCTCCAGGTTTTCTTGAGCTCCAGATTCATCCCCTTTCCAGTAAGAATTCTATGCTCTGGACACAGGAGGCACCTGGTCCCTAGGTCCCCTCCTCCACCTCTTTCTCCCCTTCAGCTCCCAAGGAAGGACCATGGGTAGGTAGCTTTACTCTACCAGGGTTGTCCAAGATTTTGGCTTCCTTGGATCACATTGGCCAGGGAAGAATTAATTATCTTGGGCCACACATTAAAGATCGCAATGTCCAACACAAGACCCCAGAGGTTACAAGAGCACACATACATTTATTTGAGTGATATCAAATTGATCCTCCCCAATGTTCACACTCTAGAAGTATGCAAATGAGTTCCAAAAATGTCAACAAAAAAAGATCTCCTGGTGCTTTCAGTTTGAGGTGGTGTGCTGAGCCCTTTCATGACCATCCTGGATCTCATGAGGCACACACAGGGCCATAGTTTGCACATGCCGTTGGCCTAGCCTTTCCTGCCTCTCAGCCTTCTGCTCCCTCTCCATATGTGAAGCCATGTCATATCCCCCAATTCCCCCCTTGGTCACTTTTCTCGGCTTACTTTAGCTTCCCATTCCCATGGCAATAAAATGGGACAGCTCCAGCCTCTGCCAAAACCCTACTGGCGACCCCACTCACTGAGCTTCAGGTTTGAGTATTGTGTGGGGTGCACACACTTCAGGCTTGCATATGTGTGTGGGGTACACACCTGAAGACCAGAGGTTGACTTCAAGAAGTCTCTCTTAATTGTGTACTGTTTGAGTCAGAGTCTCTCATCAGCCCAGAAATCCCTGTCTTGACTAGGTTGGCTGGTCAGCGAGCCTATCTTTGTCGCCCAGTACTGGGACACACACTGCCATGCTCAGATTACATGTGGGTTAAGGGGATCTGGAATGAGGTCCTTATGCTTGGGCAGCAAACATCATCCTCCGAGCCAGCTCCTCATCCTCAACCTCTCCCCTAATTCAATCCACTTAAGAACATAAATATAGAAGACTCAGGGCTGTCAAGATCTGAGACGGGCCGGGTGAGAAGAGTCGGCCAGAGTCAGGCAGCACCTCAGGGAAAGGGATCACGAGGGAATCCCGAGATTCGGGGCGGACAGAAATGTAGGCAAGGGCGGTGGAGATTATCACGGGGAACGGAGCAGGAAACTGAGGCAGAGGAGAATAAGGAGAGTCAGACCCAAGACCCTTGTGGCAGCTATTTAGGTAAATCCTTGTTCACATCCACCACTGGCTGGAGGTGATCGAAAGGATATCCAGTTGAGAACGCCAGGGTAGATGTGACATCTCATGCAGGGGAATGGGTACAGCCACCCCAGGCAAAGCAGGCGCCCTTGAGCTCTGCATGGTCTGACTTCATTTTACACATGCAAGATCTCCAGATGATACCTGTGACACAAAGCCCAGATCCCAATCCACTCTCTTGGATGCTCCTCTGCAGGGTTGGAGCAGCAGCGGACCGTTAAATTTGGTGCCAGTGATCCTCCCTGAGGTTCCAGAAAGAGTTCCAGAGCACGTGTCCCAACCGGGTACCCCGAGTTGGCTGCACACCGTGGCTTCAGGAAGGGTGCCCTATAGGAGTCATCATTCTGGGACCTCGAATAGGATACACTAACCAAGGACATTATCGCTCCCAGGATTCCTTGACTCTGCTTGCAACCCCGGGGCAGGACAAGTATAGCCACACTGAGGCACAGTGACCTTGCCCGTGGGTAGTTTAGTCAGCTCTCCTGGACTGTGTAAGGGCACGGGGTCGCCCTTGCATTAGCATCGCGTGTCTGGAGCAATCCCAGCTGTCATGAGTAATAGATAGCAGGGGGCACAGGGCAAGGGTGAGGCCTTGGTTGTTTGCAGAGGACTCTGTTTTCTTGAGACATTTCAAAACTGAGGTGCCCCTGTCTCCCCTGACAACGGGAGGGGAGAAGGGTCGCACAATTATTAGATTTTATTTATGAGAAGAGCTTGTGTTTGCAGAGAGCTGTCACTGTGGGGACATAACTGACAGCCGCATCAATCCAGGGCCACCCCAGAGATGCAGGGACGGGAAGCAAGGAAGACAATACTTCCATTATAAAATCTTCTTAAGGAGTTGGCAGGAGACACTTCCCAGTTCCAGACCCCTGTGATCTGCTTCAAGTGTTTGAAGAAACAATTTTATGCTAAAAGAGAAAAGTGCTTTGGGGGTTACGTATGCAGCTGTATTAATATTCGTATAAAGGAAGGTCGGGGGGGGGGGACAACTGTTTTCTCTTTGAAAGAAGCAATTTAAATTGCTGGAATCCAGCCCTGAACTTTCCACAGGTATCAGAACATGGGTGTGAACGCACGAGAAATGAGGAGCTTGCGGGGGGTGTGAGCCGAGATGAGTTGCTGCCCCAGCCCTGAAGCTGGGAGGCGTGCCCACTCCAGGGGCTCAGCTTTGTCAGCAACTGCAGCATTGGCTGCCTAACTAGCAGTTGGCCATAATATAATCAAATGGGAGATGGAGAGAGGCCTCCGCAGTAAACATCAGGCAGACACTGAGCTGGCAGAGGTCCCGACTCTGGTTCCCGGCACCTGTGCCAGGCAGCGCGCAGGCACCTGTAACCCCAACTTCAGAGTGTCTAAGATTCTCTCTGCCCCATAGTCACTGCACTAAACACACATATGCATGCAATCAATTAAAGAGTGATTCTTTCATATATATATATATATATATATATATATATATATATATATATATATATATAATTTCTCAAATGTTTTCCCAGCCAGAGTCGCAACAACTGTACCTCCCCAGCATTTGGGAGGTAGAAGGGGAATCAGGGAACAGCCTCAGTTCCATAGTAAATTTGAAGCTAACCTGAGCTACATGAAAAAGAAAAAGTCTCAAGGGTCAGAGATGTGTGGCTCAGTGGTTAAGAACACTGGCTGCTATTCCAGAGGTCCTGAGTTCAATGCCCAGCAACCACTTAGTGACTCACAACCATCTGTAATGGGATCTGATGCCCTCTGCTGGCACACAGGTGTATATGCAGATAGAGCACTCATTCATACAATCGATAAATCTTTTATATAAAGAAAAGTTTTCAGATGTTTTTGGAGACTCTCTGAGTTCAGTCCAGGGGGCCATCTCACAGTGTTCCGTCCTTCTCTGTCCCCAGGTCTAGCAAGTGGTCAACATAGGGTCCACCGCTCCCTGCCTGCCATTGGCCCAGTAATGAAACAGCAGGGTAAGCTGGGGTGTATTCAGGCAGAGCTGCTTCTGTCCCCTGTCTGTTCTCTGTGTTCCACTGTGCCAGGTTCCAGCTTTCCTTCATATCATCAGAGACACACACCCCTTCCCTTGCTGGGCTTGGCCAGATCCACACCTGTGCTTTGCAAGCCAAGGTCCTTGAGCTGTGTGGGAATAGGCACACAAGAAAGTGAAAAATAAAAATTGGAGACCCTGGCACACTCACCCAGTTTACACTGAATGGTGATTTCTTAATCAATTCTAACAGCATCATACCAATGTATTATACCATAGACACAGAGACACAGATACCTCCCCACTCCCAGCAGCATGTCCACATGAGTGCTCATGTGACCGTGTGCACACGCATATGGAGGCCAAAGATCAATCCTAGATGTCCTCCTCATGCCATCCACATTGATTATTTTGTTTATAAGAAGTTTTCAGTTTTACTCAGAGGCCAGCCACTCTGCTGGGTTAGCTGGGATCTGCCTTCCTCCTCCTCCCCTCCTCCTCCTCCTTCCCCCTCCTCCTTCTCCTCCTCCTCCTTCTCCCCCTCCTCCTCCTCCCCCNTCCTCCTCCTTCTCCTCCTCCTCCTCCTCTTCCTCCCCACCTCTTCTTCCTCCCCCTCCCCCTCCTCCTTCTCCTCCGTGACACTGCAGGCAGGTGCCATCAAGCCAGGTTTGTTGCTGGAGATCTGAGCTTAGCTCTTCCTGTTTCACAGCCAGTACTCATCCACGGAGCTGTCTCCACAGACCGACCCACATGGACTCTTCTCTGTGTCGTGGCCACCAATTGTTATGTAGTACTTCTCTGCCTTCAAAGTACGCAGAGCAGTGTGTCTATAATAGAGGCAGATCCTCTTATCCCACCTGTTTCCCAAGGAATGCACGAACCCTAAAGAACAGGAAGGCCTCCATGAATTCGCCAGCAGTAACTCCTCTCATGTTGGAAAATGATTCTGGGTAAACTGCAGGGAGACCTGCAGAGAGCAGGAGGACCACTGCTGGCCATCAGGGCAGACAGGAAAGGTGATGCTCCCAGCAGCATGAGGGTACACTTAGTCCCACTTCAAATTCACACTTGATTCCGGTTCCAGTGAGAAGTGCACCCCCACTCTGTTGCTGAGTGTAGAAATAACTGGCACCCAGGTGAGTGCTGCCCATGAGAGTGCACCAACTGGTGTCATCTCTGAGGTACTTATGCTCAGGGAAGCCCACAGCACAGCTGTGGAGCTGTTTCCAGAAGCAGGGGCTGGACTGGGAGCAGAACCTTTCCACTGTAGTGATATCTCAGCTCAGAGGCCATGGTGTGTGGACCCCTAGTGGGCAGCTCTAGGCTGAGGTCAGCATGTGTCCCCGAACTCTCAGCAGGTGCTGGTAGAGCTGGATCTCAACAATCCTTGTGGTCCTAAAACCTAGAACCTGGCACCCTCAAGTGTAAGTTGTATTCTCTGTGAGAACTCAGTAGCGTTTCCTTGTTCATAGAGTAGAGTTCGAGTAACAGGAACCAAGAAACTGAGATCCTCCTCTGAACTGGGGAGGCGGCTTTGCTTTCTAGGGCCACAGTGTATTCCTCTGTGGGGTGGAGACAGTGAAAGCATGTGCTTTAAAACTCCGACCATTAAATTGTGGGGTTTCACTTTCCAGCAGAGTGTCACATTCACAAAATGCACACAACCAAGCCCAGGCAATAGGATGCTTGCTGATGAGAAAAATGAAGGTCGTACACCCTTCACCCTTGGTGGTGAGCGAGGTGCCCGTGGTGAGCATGGTAAAGAGGGTGATCATAATAATAGGGATGAGGATGACAAGTGTGTTGGTCTGGATGGCAGAGATGGTGATGATGAAGATGGTGGTGGTGATGAAGGTGGTGACAGTGAAGACAGTGGTCATGACATGCTGATGGTGGCTATGGTAACCTTAAACCTGCTGGTGGTGATAATGGAGTTGAGGATGAGACTGGTGGTAATGGCGGCGCTGATAGTGATAATGCTGACGGTGACCACGCGAGGTTGACAGCTCTGATGGTGACCTTGGAGGTCACCGTGATGGTGATGGTGGTGAAGATGTGGTAACTGCAGATCCTGTATGTAGTTCACTACTCAGTGAATGGTAGCAGGTGACAGAGAGGAATGAATGACTGGTTTCAGCAGTGATGAGACACAAGCTAGAAGGCTACATGAAGTACGTCCATACATGTGAAGCACAGGACCCCTCGAGGCAGGGCGAGCAGGGACCTGGTTTACAAAGTACTAACATCTTCCATCTTCAGGCATGTCTGGCATTCATTGTTCTGAGGGCATAACGCTGCATTCCTGGCACCCTCAGGTGACTAAAATTCAGGATGACCTTCTGTGTCACAAGCCTGTTGTTAGTGTCCTTTCTCTAACCTCCCTGGATGGGACCTGTTCCGAGAGCCTTGGAGAAGAAGAATGGGCTGGGATTTCTTCCCCGAGTCCTGGGGTTTGATTTATTGGTTTGATTCTCTGTGCACATTTCTTGGGGTTGATTTATTGAAGGTTATTTGTTCTGCTTTGTCACTGTGGCCACCTCACAGCAAGATCCCCTCTCAGCCGTCCCCTGCATCCCGTCGGCCCTGCAAACCATCGTTCCAGAAATCCAGACGCTCAGGAGCACATGGAGGGTCTTTGTATTTATTTTACTTCCACTCTGTTTTTTATTTTCTTCCTCTCTTATTTTCTTCCTCTCTAGAATGCTTTGAAATTAATGATTAAATGCATCTCTTACAGGAAAGAAGCTCAAAGAGACTGCACAAAGATGATATATGATGTTTTAATGCTCAAGACTCCCATGTATGTGTTGTAGCCAGTAAAAGTGGGAGGAGTCAGCATGATACACACACTATTTGTAAACCACCTTGATGACCAAGGATTGCTTAGAAAAATGTACACCGGGAAAATGCCCCCAAAATTAGGAAAATAGGTCATAAAGGACAGGTAGACTCAAGGAAGTCTACATGTCCTGTCTGAGGCTCTGAAGAGATGAGCAGCCCCAATTAGTGCAGATAAACACCTTCAGGGATGTGAGACAGATGGAACTTTCTCCCTCTACATACAGGTGTGTAAATGGTTTGATTTTTGTTTAACATGGACAGAGACATTTGTCTTCTTTGGAAGGCTCTTGTCCTTTCTCGAAGGTGTATGTATCTCTTAGTATATCATTCATTCTGTGGGTGCTATCCTGGTTGAAAGGAGGAACATCCCCCTAGACTTCCGTATTTGGAAACTTAGGGACCAGCTTTGAGGGTTTATAGCCTGGCTCTACTTCCTGCTCTTCTTGCTTCCTGTGTGCGTAGATTCAGTGTTCCCATGCGTTCCCTGCTGTGAGGGACATGGGCGCCTCCTCTGGAACTATAAGCAGAATAAACAAACCACATACTCACCAAGTTGTTTTTGTTGGGTTATTACAACCAGAAAGCAACTAATGCAGGTTCCAAAATGAGAGCTGAGAAAGGCCTGGCTCCTCTGTCTATGTGAAAACATCTGCCCTGCTTAGTTAAGCATGTCTGAAACCCAGGCATTACCAAGGAAGAATCTGGGAGGTGGGGACCGGAATAGGAGACAAGAGGCATGCAAGGAAGAGAGGGAGACCCAGTGGAGGCAGGCCCTGGGAAGACTGGAAAGGATGCTAAATGTCCCTGATGTCTTTCATCTATGCAGAGTAAGGCATCGGCCTCTGTCACCAAGGAAACCAGGATTGTGCCAGTTTCTGTAGCTACTGTGTCTAAGTGGCTTCAGTAATAGACATTTGCTCCTCAAGTTCCTAGAGTCACAGAGGGGCTGGATTCTGTGGTAGACTGAGAGGGAGCATCTGTGCAGCGCTGTGGAGATTCTGGTGGTTTCCCGTCAGCCTTGGATGCCCTTGGCTTGTCAGAAGGTCTTCCTTCATCCCTGGTCACAGGGGCTCTGTGCTAAGTCCTTTCTTTCAGAAGGATGCTGATCAGGTTAGGTTGGGGCTCACCGAAATGCAGTCTGATTCCTCTTAGCTGATTTCGCCCTACTTTGGCACACTGTTGGCTGGGATTATGAGGCAGGGACTTGTGAAGGTGGTGAGGTTTATGGAGTGTGGATTTTTTTTTTGAGAGCATGATTCATCTCGTGACAGACACCTTTCAGAACCCATCTAAGGACTTTGTAAAGGCATGCCCCATTCATCAGTTAATCCAGAAACACACACACACACACACACACACACACTGGTGGGGGCTTAATAAACATAATTTAAATAAACCAATAAACTCAAATTAGACATAAAGATATATCACTTAGCTTATATGAATGTATCAGTTACATACTGGGTTCTCTCGTGGATAGGTAGTCAACTACTAGGAATCCAGGGATGTACCGGGACATTGGGTACTTTTGGCCCGTAAGAAATTTAAGTTGTGAAAAAACGATCACAGAGTATCTATATATAAAAACATGCTATTGATGGCCACATGCTGGAGATTTGGGATATTTTAGATTGTGGATACTAAATACTTTTGAAAAGTAAATTCACTCCAATAGTTTATTTCCAAATAAATTTTTAAGATGTTTTCTGGAAAGGGCTTTAAAATGAACCATTTCGAAGTTTCTTTGGAAGAATTCAGAACAAAAAATAAAAACGCTTTAAAACAAGATAATGCAAGCGTCTTGTCAGGTGCTTTCTCGTGTAACACAGCAGCTGAGGTGGTAGCTTTGTGGTGACGGGCAGAGGTGTCAATCACAATTCTGTGACTGGACTTCACGCCTCTGAAGTGTTAATTCTTGTTAAGAGAGTCAGTTTTATGCCATGTGTATTTTCTCATAGAAAAAAAAAAGATAGTGTCAAAGTTATAAAACTAGACAGGTTGGTGGAATAAGAACACACCCTGCTGTATCAGAAGAGTCAGCCGCAGAGCTGGGCCACTGCATTTATAGAGGAAGAATTGTTCTGCCAGAGATGGGAAGGAGGTGGGGATGCCGGGCATGGGAGCAAAAGGAAGGAAGTGGGTTCAGAACTCTCACTCTGCACAGAGTGAATGCATTGCCATAAGAATTAACTATAACGGGGATGGTCAAAGTGCTAGAAAAATTAGTTATACTTAAATATAATGAGGTGAAAGGGGAGAATTCTCCAAACACAAAATCCTGTGAGATTGAACTAAATGAAAATAAAACCTTAGCCTCACACCGACACACTTTCAAATCTACACTAGTTAAGGGACAGTTTAGGATTATGTTCACATAAAGCTTAACAAAGGGTTGGGCACCCTTAGCATATGTTTCCCACAAGAAACCCAGCAATCAGTGCAGACAGCTGTCTCACAAATGAGGAGATACACTTAGGCTGTCAATCAAAACTGGCCAAGGGAATGTAACTTCAAACCAAGTAACTAAACTGTTGCACTCACCGGGCTGGAAACATTTTTTTAAATGAATGAAAATAGCAATCTGGCAACTTTCCTTGAATGTAGTTCTGATACATTATCAAAATGTAAAGGCATACATTGATTTAAATCCAGTAATTACACTGTCCATAGTCACTGAGGGGTACAAAAATATAGGGAGAGTAAGAGTGACTAATATGAACAGTCTGAAGGACCACACAGCCTTTCCAATCTTAGGAATTTCACCAGGAGAAAATTATTTTTCCTGCAGATAGCATGTCTCTACAGTGTTGTGTATATGAATGTGCATGCATGCAACAGAAAGAGCCCACGGTGAGTAACCTATGATTCCCTCAGTGGAGACTCTGAATTCCTCTTGGTGTCTCAAAAGAGTCAGAGAAATACCTGACTGGAGATATTTCTTTAGAAAAGTGGTGTACACCTTTTAAACTTCATTTGTAGCATTGCTCCAGATGTGCCTGATGGTTTTGACACACTGTATCCTTGATTCCATCCGTCTCAGAGTCTCCAAATCCTCTTATACCCTCCCTGCCTGCTAGCACAGAGAAGCTGCCTCTTAGTTTCCACACATTCATAAGAGTTACCTTTTTGTTATTGTTACTGATTCTAATTCAGTTCAGTTGTGGACAGCCAGGCTATTCTCCATGACTCCAGTTCTTGAAGGTGCACTACAGCTTGCTCCAGGGTCTGATGCATCACTGATCCAAAAGACCATCCTACACTGTTAGGGAAGATTGAAGTCAGCCTAGACTTCCAGGTCCAGCTGCCATACACTGCTGACCAAGGCTGCCACTTCTTGGCTCATCTTCTACTCCACTGGATACATTCATTATCAAAGCTACTAAATGATTGGCTGTTGGGAGCCAAACTAATCCAAAGCTTTCTCAAAGGTCCCAATAAAGGAAAAAGGAAACATTAGTCCTGTGTCCTTGCCCAGGGCAAGAATCTGCAAGGTCCAATCTGGGGCAGGAGCCATGACTTTGAAGGAGTTTCTGGGTGTTCCACCTCTCACCCCTGGGCTGTAGTTATCAGTCCTGTGGCAGTTACGTCTGAGGCACTCTGTCATCTCTTTGCCAACATTGGGCTCTCTGCTGACCTTGCCCCATTCTCCTCTACAAATAGTATATGAGATTCTGTACTTCTTAATAAATGTGCTTGGCACAAGTATTCAGCTTAGGTAAGACCTCACCTTTTGCTTTTGTCTCCTTATTTCTCATTCCTGATCCCTGCCCCCTACTTGACACTTCACCTTTGGGACCGCTCTTCTCATAGGTATGGGTCAACTAATGAATTGTCTGCCCCACAGTTCAACCACCTCTGTCTCCCATCTGTTTGGGGACTCTGACTTTGGGCCAGAGCATGTCACCAATATTTCTTGGGCTGCTGTTTATAAGCCATATAGCTGTTGTCCTCTGCTTTTAATCTTTTTATTTATACCTAAATTGTTTGCTAACTGACATTTTCTAGCTTGTGTCTCCTTTCATGAGTAGTTAGTGAAGATCTTAGGCCGCTTAATGGTCAGCTATGATTTCAATATCTGAAAATAAGACAGTTCCCTAAAGCTAAGACAGTTTTGCTAAAGGGTGGAAGTCTCTCTCTTTGCTGGGCATGCTGAGCATTTTCTTCCTGTCACAGCTCTGCCTCTGCCAGGCGAGTCTCCTGTACAAGTTCTCTTCAGACAGCAGGGACATAGATCAAAGCCATCAATGTTCTTTCTTGGGCATTTGCACTGTATTCTGCACACACAAGTCTTTCTGAGTCTTCATCCTACAGCCCTCACATCGACCCCGGTCTTTAAACCATCCTTTAAATTCAAACTCTTGTTTGTAGCAACTGTTATGTAATCTTCAGAGGCTGTGATGTTAAATCATTCTGACCAATGGCGTTAGCAAACACCTGGTGGGTTCACGGGTGTCAGGTGATGCCATGGGACAGCCATCATGATCTCTGTGATTAGTGATCTTATAAGAAAAGGACAGGGAAGGGGACAACTCTGGGACTAGCCACTGAACACTAAGTATGAAGAGAAGATGTCTGTCTGCTAACAAAGACAGAGGCCCTTGCTACCAGTGGAGTCAGAAGCCCCAAGGGCTCCTTGCCTGTAGAATTGTGGATAATGAATGTCTATGTTTAAGCCACCCTGCCTATTTGGCAACCCAAGCGGATTAAGATAGCTGACAATATTAGTAACTGATTACCTTTTTCTTTTGAAAAAGTCTCCCGTCGCCCAGACTGACCTTGAACTCACTGTGCATCAAAGCTGATCTTGAGGGTTGATTCTTCCGCCTCCAGCAGAAGATCCTGGGATCACAGACATGAGCCACCATGTCCAGGCTCATGAGTACTGAGTACTGAAGCCAGGGCTTTGTGCTAGGTGAACATTCTGGTCACTAATATCTACCCCACCCTAGCACGTGCATGATCATTTTCATTTAAAATGATTCAGAGTGAGAACATGAATATCCACGTATTTTATATAAATAAGTCATGCAAGAACTATTTAAGTCTTATGTGTCATGAGAAAAGATTCTCACTTCTTTACCTTATAGATATGAAAACATATCATACAATGATAAATAGATAAGGCACTTAGGACAGAGCCATTTAAAATGATCAAGGAGCCAGAAACAAGTTAAATAATGAAATATTTTTAAAGCATGCCATGACATAACAGGCAGTAATTAAAGCATTGACTCAGCTCTGAGGCCCCAGGAACTCTGTCTGTTACCGGTCAGCTGGGTGTGAAGAGCGAATGCAGTCAGGGAGAGTGTCTGTAAGACTCACATAGCAACAGCCATGTAGACTACACCGTGTGTGCCTACCTTTGCATAGGGAGGCAGACCTGCCAAAATGTCAGGCAGGTTATTTATAGTCATGGCTAGTGCACAGGTACTGTAGGAAAAACTAGCTTCATACTAGGCCAAGGAACTTGAAAACAAACATGGCACTGTCCAATGGCATGGGTACTGTGAAAGCTCTCTATTAGACACCACAGTTTTGAGTTTTTGAAGCTGGAGAGATGGCTCAGAAGTTAAGAAGTGCACTTGCTGCTCTTGTGGAGGACCTGAGTTCAGATGCCAGTACCCACATCCAGCAGCTCATCTCCAATTGACTCATTTCTAGGGATCAGTTTGATGCCCTCTTCTGGCCACTCTGGGCACACACACACACACACACACACACACACACACACACACACACACATACAAATAATTAAGTAGAGCCTTTAAAGAACAGAACTCCATGGGCCAGAAAGGTGGCTTGGAGGTTAAGAGTGAGTACTGTTCTTACAGAGAACCTGGGTTCAGTTCCCAGCTCCAACATCCAGTGGCTCACAGCCAGCTGTCACTCCAGTTCCAGGGAATCTTTGATGCTCTCTTCCTAAGGCACTGAGCACACATAGTGCTCTTCCACACACACCCACACACACACACATAAATAAATAAAATTAAAAAAATAGTTTTAAAATAGCATTGAATTTAGTATACACTTGTTCACTTACTGAATGAGTTCAAATTGAGGACTTCTGAGAATCATTGTGTGTAGCGTTGACTAAAGTAGTCAGTAATTGTAAGTTTATATTCTGGAGACAAGAGCACAGACCAAAAGTTTGCTAGGTATGTGACAACTTATGGATTGAATCATTTTTGCTTAGAATATTATTTCATTTAAAAGTAAAATCTAACATTTTTAAAATTTGAAACTATTCATAACAGGAAAATAGCCATAATTTTAGATTAAGACGCTGAACTTGTTAAAAGGTTTCTAGAAAAGGTAATACTTTCTGTCCTTCATGGACACCCTAGTATGAAGGCTCTACGGCACTTCTCAGCAGGAAAGAAGCAACTGGAAGTCTGAGGCAGGAAGCGATAATGCCCCACAGTCTTGGCACAGACCTAAGGGTGAGGAACGCAGGCCTGGAAAAGCAGACTTTCCCACAGTGTTCAGTTCTGTGCATTGGGGCTGACGTTTTCGTATTTTAATGGAATGAACCTCAGTCCCCCGTCTCTTCCTGGTAGAGAGGAAAGCTCAGGCTTTTAGCTGGGAGCTGTGGGACTGTTCCCATCAAGACAGGAGCAGCCTCCAACTCTTAAAGATGGCTTGTTCACAAAACGCCACAAAACAGCGCTTCATCTCTGAAACCGCCATAGCAAATCTCTCCCCGGTGGGTTAGGTGTTTGTGTGTGTTGCTGAACACGCTATCTTTTCTAAAAGATTACTACTAAATAAGAATGCTCTGGAGAGACCAATGCGGAAATAAAAGGATGGATCTGTCAGTTTTGGTGTCTCTTTCAAGGAAGAGAAATGTGATAGGCTTCAGCTCCCTCCTGCTGGCCCTCCCTCACTCCTTCTCCTTCTGCATCCTTCCCCTTGCCCTCTTAGCCCCCCTTCCAGCCTCTTCATTTTTGCCTCTTTCTCCTACCTCTCTCTTTGCCCCTTTTGCTGCCTGCTCAGTCTTCTCTCTCTCTCTCTCTCTCTCTCTCTCTCTCTCTCTCTCTCTCTCTCTCTCTCTCCTCTCACTCTCCTCTCTCTCTCCCTGCTCCCACACTCCCTCCACTCCCTCCCTCCCTTCTCTTCTTGCTCTTTTCTCAAGGGCTTTGTCAAAAGCGCTCAATTCTCAACAGTCAGTCCAGAGAGACACAGGCCTTGGAGCCATGCTGGCAAAGAGGCAGTGACATATTTACATATTTAAGGGTAAATGAGCCCTGTGTGGTCACTACAGGGTATAAGGTATAGTTTTCATTTCCTAAGACAACAGAGCCTATTCCTGGAATCAGTGCTCCACTCTGCCCCACTCCATCCAGGGCTAAACCGGCAGTGATGGAGAGACCCAGCTGTGTAGAAGGCAGCCTCTCACTGTGTGGACAGTGAAGGCAGAAGAAAGGCTGATGTAAACGCCTGTAAGGGGGGAGGGGGGCTCTCCACAGGCAGCTGCCAGCCTTCTGTCAGCAAGATGGACAGAGTCCCAGGATGGGCACGCTGTGTGTGACAACGGTGTGCATTATCTCCAAGGCTTGGCAGTCAGGGCAGCCCGACCTGCAGCCTCCCACACGGGACTGCATGGAGTTCCATGAGACAGGCTAGGAAACCACAGTGGGGTGCCTAGATGTGTTCTGCGGATCAAAGTGGCATTTCCCTTTAGAGCATTACCCAAGAAGTATGGTAGAGGCTGTTGCTGTGATATGGTGGGCTGAGGGGTTATGAGGGCTGATGAATCCTTTCTGGGTGTTCTAGGTCACCTGTCAGGGGCTCTACAAGCCATGCATTGTGCTGATTCTCATGGGCTTCCCTAATGGTTCTTCCTACAAGCCAGTGGGCCATAAGCACTGGAGGTCTCAGAGCTGGGAGATAAGCTCATGCCTCCCTCCTTTGGAAGCCCCTTTCTCCTTAAGCACTCCCCCCCCCATCTAAGTATACACAGTCTGCAGCTCTGCAGGAGGCGGACATCCCACTACAGACAGAGGCATCCTATAAGGCTGGTTCAGTGGAGCGTTATCACCATGGCAGGCTGAGCTAAGAGTTTATGGTCGATTATGTTTATTTCTTGGCCACGCTGTGACCACCATTCATTCAGGGTCAGAAAGTCCTTGCACAGCTTCCCCAATGCTGTCCCGGGTGCTGTCCAGGGTACTTAACCAGACACCCTGTCAAGTGCCAGGGTGCTAACCACTTCAGTGGGATCCGGCAACACCTCTGAATGCTGCCCTCTGGTGGCAGCTCCATTCACCCACTTGCCTGAGTTGTGCCTGATCCTGCTGACCATGGTGTAAGGTTAGTGGTCTTCTCCCACTCTAGGCCAGCGCCAACCTGCTCTCTGTGCACCACTTTTGGCCCCAGCTTGGTCCCAGGTCTGTTGTTTTTTGTTTTGCTCTGTTGTGTTCTGTTTTTAGATAGGATCTCACTGTGAAACTTTGGCTGGCATGGAATTTGCTATAAAGTCCAAGCTGGCTTCGAACTCACAGAAATCCCCCAGCCTCTTCCTTCCGAGTGCTGGGATCAAAGTTGTGTACCACCATACCTGGCTCACTCTCAGTTTTCATTGTCAAAGACAAACTGACTGTGGAAGTATGGTTCAGAGAATCTGTCCAGTCTGAGGCTTTGACACAGCCACACGGGCCTTCAGTTCACAGTTGGGGTGGACGGTGGTGCAGCCAGATTCCCTCCTGCTCAGGGTGAAAGGAAGTCACAGTCTAGATGAGCCTTTTCAGAGAAGCCCAACCAAAATGTCAGCCAATATTCTGGTGCTAAAGGTGGTCCATACAGGGAGCACCTGGATGACTTAGGCTATGAATGGGTAGTGAGAAAAGACCATGATAGAGTTGGGTACCAGTGGGCAGGGAGAGGGGTGGATGGAAGAGGATTGAACAGTATTTGGAAGACATGAAATGATCAGCCAGGGACATGAATGTGCACAGAGAGAGGATCCAAAGAGGATAAGTCAATGATCAAGAACATGTGCATATGAATGTATATGTATATATGAATGTAAATATACATATAAATCTGCATGTATATGTGAATGTTTATATATGTAGTATTGTATATGTATATATGAATGTGAATATACATATGAATATGTATGTATATGTGAATGTATATGTATATATGAATGTGAATACACATATAAACATGTATGTATATATGAATATGCATGTAGATATTAACATATATAAATGTATACATATGAAAGCATATGTACATATGAATGTGTATGTATAAATATGTTTATACATATGAATGTGAATGTATAAGTGAATATGTACATATATACAAACATGTATGCATATGTGAATGTGTATGTATATGAATGTATATGTAGATAGGAATGTGTATATACATTTAAATGTATATATGTGCTATGTATGCATATATGAATGTGTATACATGACTTGTATGTACATATGAGTGTGTGTAGAATGCATGTAAGCACATACATATATGTGTATACACATATATAAGAATATGTAACTATTAATATTTTGGGGGGGTTATTCCTTCATTTCTCACTTTCCCAGAAGGCAAAAATCTGCAAGACTGAAGGCAAGAACGTTACACTTCCTGTACCCTCACACCCTATCCCTATGGAGCTTGGGAATAATCTCAAGAAACACTTCCTGCATTTGTAATGACTGAAAACTACCTGAACCCATCTGCTGAAGCGAAATTACTGCTGGCCTGTGAGCCAATCATAAAGCTGAAGTCATGGAGCAGACTAATGGGGAAGGTCTCAGGGGTGGGCTATCACAGGAAGATACCAGGGGTGGGCTATCACAGGAAGATGTCAGGGGTGGGCTATCACAGGAAGATGCCAGGGGTGGGCTATCACAGGAAGATGCCAGGGGTGGGCTATCACAGGGAGATACCAGGGGTGGGCTATCACAGGAAGGTGCCAGGGATGGGCTATCACAGGAAGATACCAGGGGTGGGCTATCACAGGAAGATGCCAGGGGTGGGCTATCACAGGGAGATACCAGGGGTGGGCTATCACAGGGAGATACCAGGGGTGGGCTATCACAGGAAGATGCCAGGGGTGGGCTATCACAGGAAGATGTCAGGGGTGGGCTATCGCAGGAAGATACCAGGGGTGGGCTATCACAGGAAGATGTCAGGGGTGGACTATCACAGGAAGATACCAGGGGTGGGCTATCACAGGAAGATGCCAGGGGTGGGCTATCACAGGAAGATGTCAGGGGTGGGCTATCACAGGAAGATGTCAGGGGTGGGCTATCACAGGAAGATGTCAGGGGTGGACTATCACAGGATGATGTCAGGGGTGGGCTATCACAGGAAGATGTCAGGGGTGGGCTATCACAGGAAGATGTCAGGGGTGGACTATCACAGGAAGATGCCAGGGGTGGGCTATCACAGGGAGATACCAGGGGTGGGCTATCACAGGAAGGTGCCAGGGATGGGCTATCACAGGAAGGTAGCAGGGGTGGGCTATCACAAGGAGATGTCAGGGGTGGGCTATCACAGGAAGGTATCAGGGGTGGGCTATCACAGGAGGATGTCAGGGGTGGGCTATCACACCAGAAACTCTCTCAGCCCACAGTTCTTCACTCAACCTCAGCCCCTCCTTGATTAGGAGAGCAGGGAGAGTCAATCTGTGAGGATTTTCCTTCCCCGTCCTGGCCTCTGTGAGGATTGTCAATAATTCAGGGCAATTTTTCTTCTGATTAGTAAGAGTTATTTATAACAACGTCATTATCCCAACCATTCACTCCTCTGGAGGGCCTCACATGCACGGAATGCCTGATTGTCCTTCCATGGCGATGGCTGCATGTGTGCTATCACCAGGGCATATGGCGTAGAACCCACATCTCTAGAACTCTCGGTGGTCATAATATTTAATGAACTATGGCATGTTCCAAAGGTATTGCTCCTCTGTATGGATGGCTCCACCAGAAGAAATATAATGCCATCCCTAACAGGCTGTGTGTCATGACTATACCAAGTGACTACAGCACAAGGTGTCTGACATCAGTCTAAAGAACAAGGGAAGAAGTTTGTCTGTCATATACATTTGTCAGGAGCTACACAGCCCACTGGAGATTCAGGGATGGACATGGGTCTATATCTGTTATCATTCTCTTCTATATTTACAGAGAAAAGGGTGTGGTGTGTACAGGGCATACCATGTGCATTCATTACATGGATAATAATCACAATTTCCATGTGTCAGAAAAATACACTTGCAATGCCTGTCGTAACTACCCAAGAGACATCAATTTTATACACTAGGTTTTATTCTTTTAGATAGGTTTTAAATCAGGACACACTGATTCATCTTTAAAATCAACACTTAATCTATTTCCTTAGTATAAAAAATCCTGTTGCTGTGCTAGGCCCCCGCAGAGGCCGCACACTGCCTTTGTGCAACATTTTTCTCAAGGTTCTGTCAGCTCGAACCTCCCCTATGACCCTTCTATCCACAAAAAAATGCCTATTCTATGTTTTTGTTAACTGGGTACCTGAAGCAGCCTTGTGCTGGTATGGGTACGATGTTTTTTCTGTGGTTGCGTTGAGTGTCTGGATTGTGGGGAAAGCTCACAAATACAAGATGGTTCTGTCACCATGACACCCACAGGATGAATCACTGTCTATTCGGACTGTGTGTCACGCTGGCACCATTTCTGTCTGGCTTTCCTTTGATGGTATTGACTCCTTTTCCATGAGTACCACTAAACCCTGAGAAGTGAGGCTGTTTCCCTACAAACAGTACTTGTCTCTTCTCCTTTGCTCTTTAATTGATTCATTCACTTGCTAATTAATTAATGTCTTGCATTCAGGGACAGTTATTACTTGAGTTATTATCCAGTTCTCTTATTCTGATATTCACCTCAGTCTGGCTTTGGCTGTGAGATTTTTCTGTTGGCTCCTGTACCATTGACATACCCCATCTATTGGTGTGTGTGTGTTGTCGGTAGGCTTTTGCACACTCATTTTGAGGACTTCATTATTTTCTAGTATAAGATAGTCCAGCTTCATCGTGTTCCATTTCTGCTCCAGCACAAGAGTAAACACGTATCTTTAAGAACCCAGCACTGGTGACAGACATCAGAGTATTGGAAACCCCAGGCACCAGGTCTGCCTGTTGCTATCAGAGCATCACTCTTTCAAATCATCTAGGCTGACAAAGCAAGCCACAGGTACCAGCTCATACCAATGGGTATGTTTTAATGGTATCTGTGTTCACCTGTGAAGCCTGGTAGGAGTTAGTACTGATGTCTCCAAATGTGACTCGTCACCATGAGCACAAGGGATCACCCTCCAGACTAGCCTAGGGTGAACTCAGTTCTTCCCTCTTTCTTGTTTGAGGTATCAAGGATAGCTGTGGGATGTGCTCCAATGCCATATTCTCATACTAGAAACTGCTTAAGATAGGTTGGTCATGCCTGGCTCAACCCAGGCTCTGTTTCTCTCTCCTATGACTGATGTGTTTACACTGAGCTTTGCCAGGTGAGTCACCTTGCTCCTGAGACACATATAGAAGAGTGATCTTTAGGATTCCTCATCTCCAGTGCAAATAGGCATGCTCCACTGAGACCCCAGTCATCTGGACAGCATCCTGTTTTGGAAAACCAGCTCCTGATGGACCCTGGGATTCCACTGTCCTTACTGTTCATCACTGAGGGACATCCCCCTTTGTTTAACTAATCACCACTCCAAGACTCGACCAAGGTGATTCTTCTAAGTTACATAAAGCTGACAATCAAAACTATTATACCACTGGCACATTCTAGGCCCTCCCTTGCTTACTCATGGTCTCCCATTCCTGTGGAAAGCAGCTGGATTCCTTCATGGTGTGCTCCTTCAGTTGCTCCTACGGGACTAACTAAGTAAAACCATGTGGGGAAGTCCTGCCTGGCTGTGAAGGTCCTTCCTGCCTGTTTTCCAACATGCCAGCTATGTGGTGCACTCTGGTGATTTTACATGTGTGTTCATCCCTTCATTTGTGAGGTGTCCTGGTGAGTGTGTGTGTGAGTGTGTGTGTGTGTGTGTGCACACGCACACACATATCTTCATGTATGAGGCATTCGGTGTAGGATTTTCCCTGCATTTCATTCAGGTTATCTCTCATATTGAATTTGACAGCTCTTTGTATGTATTGTATGCATATATTGTATGTATGTATATATTATATGAATATAGTGTATGTATATAGTATATGTACATATTGGATGTATATATTGGATGCATATATTAGATGTATATATTGGATGTGTATATTGGATGTGTATATTGAATGCATATATTGGATATATACATTGGGTGTATATATTGGGTGTATATATTGGCTGTATATATTGGATGTATATATTGGAGCTAAGTTCTTTACCAGAGAAGAGACCTCCCAGCATTTCTCCCTCAATGGCTGTTTTCATCGTTGGAACTTTAAAGAATAAGAAACAGAAAAAAAAAAAAGAAACAGAAATTTCTAATTTCAGTAAAGTATAATTTACCAGTTATTTTCTTTTGTTGATCATGTATTTGGTGTTATGTCAAACCTCCCGTTGCCAAACCCAACGTTTTTCCTGTATTCTTCCACAGGATTTGGAGAAGGCTGTGTCTTCATCTCTAGACTTGGAGCCCATGCTGCACTAATATTGCAATGGTAAGGTCTGTGTGCCTTTACTTTTTGCATGTAGAGTTCAGCTACTCTGTCTTCATTTGCTAAAGAGACTGTTCTTTGTCTGTGAAACTACCAGCAATGGCTTGACTACTCATGTGTTTATTTCTAGGTCCTCCATTCTGTCCCATGGATCTAAACATCCACATCTGTAAGCATCCTCTGTTGTGATTGCTGTGGCTTTGTAGTAAACCTTGAAGTTGGATATAGAATTTCAAATTAGTTTCCAAAGTAGGAAGTATGAATGGATAGCTAAGTAAATAACACAGAGGAGAGACAAAGGTATGTAGCAAAAAACAAACAAACAAACAAACAAACAAACAAATAACCCAGACAACATCTACATATTCAACTGTCAATCAGGTGGAAGCCATTTTTTTAAACTCTGTAGATGTGAGGTGTGTAAGTCATTTCGTTCCAAAGAGTGTGAAAAGCAAGGAAAAACAACCATGCAGTTGAAATATAAAACACTCCTGGCAGGTGATCAAGATTCAGATGGACCGCAGAGAGCCAGGCCAGTGACAGTGCTCCTGGGGCTGTGATGAGCCCAGCCCAGCCCAGCACCTCTGCTACCTTCTCTAGACCCACAGTGCCAGCCCAAGCAAAATAGATAGATGATAGATAGATAGATAGATAGATAGATAGATAGATAGATAGATGATAGATAGATAGATAGATAGATAGATAGATAGATAGATAGA
>NC_034592.1:161471020-161473103 GCF_900095145.1 Mus pahari
AGAGAGAGAGAGAGAGAGAGAGAGAGAGAGAGAGAGAGAGAGAGAGAGAGATAGATCACACAAACTGGAATCAAAAGGCTTTCTAAAAAATGCCTTCTCAGTACTTCTCAATGCTGTCAGGCTCATGTAAAAGAAGGAAAGCCAGAGAAACTACCTTAGCCTAAATGAGACAGGGACATGATCAAATGCAGACCATTACCCGAGGCAGGGTTCCGAGGCAGAAAGGTGGCAGAGGGTGAGACAGAAGGGAGCCTGAACAGTGCAAACTTCAGTTACCAACATCCGACCCAGATCAGTGGCCCATGCCTGAAGTTCCAGCTTTCAGGAGGCTGAAAAAAGAGCATTGTCACAAATCTGAAGCCAGACTCAGCTATATAGTGAGATTCGGTCTAGCCTGAGCTACAGAGCAAGACCCTGTCTCAAGTAACAAAATAATAACAATACGAACGATAGTAATGATATGACATCCATCTTGGCTCATCAACTAAAATGTATAAGCCTGAGAAACAGAGATGCTAGGGACAGCACTGGGACAAGCCACTCTCCCTGGGGGCACACACACACACACACAGCCCTCCACATTATCTTTGAATTTTTACATAAATCCCAGGTGAGTTTATTTGGAAGCAAGTATGTGGGAATCCAGAGCTCAGTCACACTGCAGCCCCCGGGGACATGGTGACTGCACCACTGCACACAGCTGCATGTGCCGGTGGGAAGGAGGACACCTGCGTGTGTGGAAGGTGCTGAGTACATTGTGAGGCCATCCCTCCTCGCACAGGGAAGGATGGCCGTGTTTTCTGAAGTCTCTACAGGGAAGAGCTTTCAGAGAATAACCAGGCCATTTTTTTTCTTTTTCTCTTCCCCCCACCCCCCGTACCAGCATACCCATTGAGAAAAATGTGACCCAAATTACATCCTGTAGACACCGTGCTGTCATGTTCATGTCAGGTCCACACCGTTCAACATTCTCCTGGGGGTTTGAAAGAACCCTGGGCTCCAGTTCCAGACAGCGGGCCTTGCCCCAACTCAGGCCTGAAGCAAGGCAAGCACGCTGTCCATCAGCACCCGCCCCTGTCCAGAGGACCCGCTGCCCTGTTTCCTTATGGGAGCCAGGGAGTAGCAGGGCCTCCCAGACAAATTTCCACCCCTTCCTAGCAGGCACTTCACCACTTTGGGCTGTTCCTGCCCCTGCTTTACTGGGAAGAGCTAAGAGACCTTTTTCTGTAACAAACTGCAGTGACTCCACAGTCTAAAGGTCCCCTTCGGGGTCTGGATAAAGCCTAGCTACAGAAGGAGAAGTGGCCTCTTCTTGACACAATGCCAACTTCTCAGAAAAATGAGAAACTTGGGGTGAAAAGGGATATATTTTCTGGAACCCTCGTGTCTTCCTCTGGAGTTCTGCACTCACACTGAGTGGAGGCACACTGTATCCTAACAGGGGGTTCTGGTTCCCCAGAACAAACCCTCTGAGAACTTGCTCCCCAAATTCTCAAATCTTCTGACTTTTTGTGGGTACGTCTACATGGACCATTCCAGGTCTTCCTGGTTTGTCTTAAAATTGCATGTTTGTGGGTTGTCTCTTTGGAGCCGTTACAGTGGTTCCCAATGTCCAGTGTGCCTATCGGGGCGGAGGGGCTTCAGTGGGTGCTCATGTCCTGTCCAGTGTGCATATCAGTGTTGCAGGATAGTTCACACTGTTAAACCTGAGATTGTGTTATTTACTGAAAAAAACTATTTCTAATTGTGTGGTTCATACTTAGCAGACAGCTATAATTCCTCTGGCTGGAATACAGACATGCCCCTAGTGCACACCTTTAATCCCAAACAATGAAGGTAAAATTAGTTCATATAAGGAAGCACCCATGATTGAAAATGATGTATTATTGAGTGTCAGACAAAGTGATGAATCAGAGAAAGAACTGATAGAACAGGATATGCCCAACTCTTGAGAGAACAGAGAGGAAGAAGAGGCTATTTAAGGAACATTGAAAAAAGGAAAGAAGGAATACCAGTATATAGAGACATGTAGGAGAGAGAGGGAGAGAGAGAGAGAGAGAGAGAGAGAGAGAGAGAGAGAGAG
>NC_034592.1:161473208-161499101 GCF_900095145.1 Mus pahari
GAGAGAGAGAGAGAGAGAGAGAGAGAGAGAGAGAGAGAGAGAGAGAGCACCAGAAGATTAGAACAGATTGCCAGAGTTAGTATGAGGCCAAGCAGAGCAATTCAGAAGAATCCCAGGTAGGCCATATTGAATCAGTCAGCAAGGAAAGAAGTTTTGAGCCATCACAATGGCTCATCCAGCCAGAGCTCAGAAGAACTAGGAAGGGGTGAGCGCGTTCAGCAACAAGTCTCCAGGCTGAAAACATTCTAGGCCCAGATTAGATTGTACAAAGGCTAGAAGCTTCCAGGATGAGGTCTAGATTAGCAGACTGAGACAGTAAGCATCGGAAACAACAATTAATAAAGGGGAATGAAAGCTACTGGGTGGGGCTTTGCATGTTTTTGTCTTATGAATACCTCCTCATTCTCTGACACTCTTGGGGCTGTTGGTTCCTTTTATACATTCTCCACTATTACCCTTGTAACCCACATTCCTCCTGCTTCCTTGTGAATGGGGTCTACCTGTTATGTTCTTGCCTCCAAGTTCTTTCAGCTGGCAATGCAGGAGTTCCTGAGTGTGTAGTAGCTACCTGGACAGCAATGGCAATGGACCTTATTCATCAGTATCTCTGAATGTGAGTATTTTCTTCACAGTGTATGAGTTCAGCTGATGTCTCCAGGTCTACTCTAGCACAGTGCAGTGCTTCTGGTCTCCTTTGCTTGCTACTCTGCAAAGCTTCACCCCCAAATGAGAGCTCGTGGGCCACGCCATCCCACATGCATCTCAGTGGTTATCCCCTCTGTGTATGCACAGTGGAGTCAGAAGTCACCCATTCTCTAAAGCCTGCCCGCTTCGCTTCCTGCCTTGCTTGCTGCCTTCTGGTGCCTCTGTCATCCCAAACAGTTTGCCTGTGCTCACATTCTGAACCAGAGCATCTTCTGAGACAGAAAACCTCTGAGGCTGGCATGGTTTCCAGATCTCAAGGGCTGGCTGAGGTCATCATTATCCCATTCCTGACCTTACCACTGACCTTCAGCCCTACCATATGGTTGGGGGTTGGGAAGGACTGACAGGCTCCAAGCAGCAGACACTAGATGTGATGCAGGCTGCCAGTATCAGCCTCCTTTGGCCTCTTCCTTCCTACAGAGAAGCTCTCTGCCCAACACCTGATTGGTCTTCAGCACCATGGCCAGTACCAGTTGGTCCTCTGGGCTTCCTCTTGGTCGTCTGGTAGGCATGACAAGCCCTCATTCCTCCTGTAGGGTCACCTACATGTAGGTCCATGTCTGTTTCCTCTCTGGGCAACTGGGATGCTCACCATCCTTCCACACGCCAATGCCCATCCCCAACCTCCGCCAGGCTGGATATGATACACAGACTCTTCACCTATGCAGAAAGGTCAGGGGCCTCCAGGCACACTTGACCAAGTGGAGGTGCCCTGTGGGCTGGAATTCTGACACTGACTGAGCTTAGGGCCTCCATCACAGATGTCTACGTTGATGGGGGAGCCTATTGTTGAGAGGACCCACTGTGCGGGTCCTTCTCAAATCATGCCAGGCTCTGTTTCACCCTGGTTGTCTTGATTAGCTGGACTCTTACACTGGTCACCTTCTGGTCCTATTTTCCCACTCTTTTGTGCCTGGCTCATTCACCTAGACTATTCTATGTGGAAACTGATCTGGAACAGAGGAACTTTTAGTTCAGGATGAGTGTTTATATTAAGTGTATAGCAAGTGAAAGTAGAGAAAACAAATAAAAGGTAACAGACAGAATGCAAAAACACCACCAAATCAGGAGTTTACAACATGCAGCAGGAAAGGCTGGGGAAAGCCCCACGGAACAGTCCGGTTGGCGTTCCCGATGGAGAGGCTTCTGAACAGAGCTGTGCCTCCGTGGATGAGCTCTGGGCTCCCCCCTCCCACAGCAGGCTTTTTTATACTGTGGGATAAATAACAACTACGACTGGTGTAAATGCTTTACCTTTTAGCTGATCTCAAGGGTGCCATGTTTTTTAATGCCTTTAGAGCTTCTGCTTTTCCCTACCACAGAGCCAGGACCAGCACGATTTGGAAGACACTTGAAATCAATGTGTTTGAGAGAGCGGGGATGGTGGGGTGGACATCCTGACCTCAGAGTCAGCTCTCAACAAGCACGAACAGTGCAGGGCAATTTATCAGTATAATTTATATTATGCAGACTTGGATTTATTAATGTGAGCATAGAGCTGAGTGACAGGGCCCTAATTAAGACACACATCTCCACAGGGAGCTGCGCGAGCCACACACGTGTCTGTGCTTGTCTCCCAGGGTGTGTCTGTCAGCTGCAGGGTTAGCTGGACAGCCACCCGAGTGGCTACATGTGTGGTCTTGTGTCCTTTCCCACTCTGATCCCCGAGTTTCCTCACACAGAGTTGTCTCCTCTCTGCAGCACCACACACTCAAAATTGAGCTCCTAGACAACCTTCCTTAGAAATAAAAAAAAATAAGTCAACGAGGAAAGAGCTTGACAGCCTGAACCTTACAAGGTATCATCTCACGGGAGTTTCCAGTGAACTGGGGCAAGCAGCAATGTCTGCATTCCATGAGATGGGGTGAGTTTTATGTTAAAAAGAAAAATGAAACCAAAGCCATATTTTAAAGGAAGTGTTTAGTGAATAATGATGATAATTAGTAAATAATAATAATAATAACAACAATAATAATAATAATAACAACAACAATAGGTACAACTCTAAAGCCCCTATTAAACTTGTAGTTTATGAAAATGTGATTCATGGTGCTATATTAAATATTAAAACCAATGTAAGATTTAATCCAAATTTATAAGATTCAGTTTTGCTTAATTTACTGTCTATCAAACAATTTCCTTTACAGATAACTTTGAGAGTGGTACATAAATAATAAAACAGGTTCACATCCCCCTTCATTCCACTGTAGCTCGGTGTTAAAACTGAACTTGCTGACATCTAATTTTCTCTGGAATTTGTGTCCCTTTCTCCCTTTCCTTTTCCGTGACCTTCAACGGGTCCAGCCTACAATTCCATGGTGACTTCATAGTGAGTTCCCTTCAAAGGAACGGCTGAGGCCGTCTGCAAGGGTGTTTGACATAACCCTGAGAACGTTCTTCCTGGCAGTGGGCCAGTGTTCAACAAGATGACATTGCTAAGAACACTCAAATTAAAGATGTCAGAGAAGCCAGGATTTAGACCCTCTTCTCTGGCCTCTGCAAGAATCTTGCTGCTAATGAATCGAAGTGCTACCACACCTTATTTCAAGTTTTCACACCGTGGTTCATCCAGCATCTTTCCAGAAGGATGGGGAGAAATGATCACCAAACAGAGAATGTGTCAGGAGCTGCAGACATCCCCAGCTGTGGTGATCTGGTTAGGGAGCCAATACACTATGACACACAGGGCCACCGCAGGTGAAGTGCTTTGAATTCAAATACCCTCCATAGCCTCATTTATTTAAACATGAGGTCCGCAGTTTGTGGCTTTGTTCTGGAAGACTGTGAAATCTTTGAGAGGTGCAGCCTTGGAAGGGGAAGTGAGTCATTGGAGGCAGGCCTTGGGGCTTTATAGCCTCATCTCCTATCTGCTCTCTGCTTCCTGATTGCAAAGCTGACATGCCCACCCACCTCATGTTCCTGCTGTCATGCCTTCACCACTGTGCTGAACTATGTCCCATCAAACTGGGAGCCAGCATGAGTCACTTTCTGCCTTAAGGTCTTAGACAGGTATTTATTTAGTCACAGCAATGAAAAAATAGAGATGATTTGATGAAGTCCTTCAGAAGGAGAGTCCAGGGGTTGGGGACTGATGACTCGTGTTGCAACCAGTTCTGGTTGTCACACGTTTGGAAATTGCTGGGTGCCCAGGGCTTTGTCAGGCAGCTCCTGAGGGGCTGTTGGGGCTTCGCGTCAGAAGAATGTGATCCACTCTGTTCTGTTTCTTACAGAAAAAAGGCAGGATAATCATCAGATGTTTTTGTTGAGTCAACTCAGAGAGGTAAAAGATGGCTACATGATCACTTCCTTTCTGTCTCTCTCAGAAGCAGCCATGCTCACTATCAGTCTCCTTGTGCTCCAGTGTCTCAAGGCCCTTGAGAGCTGCATCTTCTCAGCATCTCAAGAGTGAGTGAAGACCACAAGTTCTTTTCTTCCACCTCACTCCTCCTATGGTGGATGGGGTGGGAGGCAGCACATGCTGAGCCCTTACTCTCTCCAGGGTACCAGCTAGGTGCTGGAATCATCCGCTCTGCCCTCTGGGACGTGATGTTCATACTGGAGAAATAAACCTTGGTGAGCCCTTCTGAAGTATGGACGGTGAAGGGAATTTGCCTCAGTGTTCACTCAGACCAAACTCCAGTCAACAGAAACGGAAGGAAATAGTATGGGGAAACGGTACCAGAGAGACAGTGGCGGCAGTCAAGAGTAGCAGGATTGATCCAAGTGGAGTCTCTCGGGTGCGTGACGGAGGCAGACTCACCACAGCAGTGTCCAGAGGGGACAACTGGTCTCGAGTGCTGCAATGGAACCTTGGCAGTAAAACATCAGAGATCGAAATTCTAAGCCAAGGATGTGGCTGACCTGGGGACCGCGGAGAAGCCCAGTCAGACCCCTGAGAGATCAATAGCAGAAAAAAGAGGTAAAGATAACAGATAAACTGGGCTAAGGAGGGAAGGGCCCGGGGGAAGAAAGAATGAGCTTTCCTTCACCCATCAGAGCATTAACCCCCACTCAGGTGCACCGCTGCCTCCACCCAATTCATCCAAGACCTTTGCTTTGGGTGCCGCAGGAGCTATGGGTGGCCTCCTGTGCATACACGCATATCACACATACACACACTACACGTGCACCCATTGCAGAGCAGACAATCAGACACCTGTCTCACATGAAATCCCTCAGCACCCAGAATGCAAAGCAGTTACAAAATTAAGGCCCCAAGTCAGGCCAGTGTTGCAATCTGCTGCATTCTGTAGTTTCTCTGAACCGGTCTGAACCAGCTCCAACTTAGTTGTCACTCAAGGGTAGCTCTGTCTCCTATCCAACCTCGAGCTTCTCCACTTCCTGAATCCAGATATCAGGGTCAAGAGTTCTAGACCTATTTCCAATATTAGTAAATCTATGATTTGGGGCAGATCTATGAAATAAGGTTGCCATCCCATCTCCAACTTGCATGGCAGTTTGTGGTCTCTAGGCTGTTTGCATACAGCCCAGCTGTTTTGACTATCACAGCCCTTGGGCATGGCCAGAAAGGTTATGTGACAAGAACCTGGGTTCCACTCAGCCCTCCAGGGGAGTCCCTAGTCTGCCACTGATGTCCCTTTCCTTTCTGTGTCCTACTTAGGGGACTGAGCCAAGTTAAATATGGCAGAGCACAATGCATCCCAGGGGTCACCCAGTAACGAGAACGGGCACACAATGCTTCAAGACACTGTTGGACACAAATGGAATGGAACGGGAGGCTGTGGGCTGAACTCCCTGTCACAGAACTGATGAAAACCCGACGATTGATCGTCTCCGCATGACGGAAATGTCTCTTGCACTTGCACCCCCTGCCAAGTTTCCTGGAAGAAATGCCTTCAGCAGAGCAATCCAAATTTGGATAATTATCCAAGAAGCCGTAGGGGCTCCTCGGACCCATCACTTCCAACTGTTAGAGGCCACGGGGACAATTGGGCTGCTCCATCCACTCCGCGGCTCCTCTCTCTTCTCCCCACCGTCCTCACATCTCTTGTTGCTTCTGTCGGGCTTGTCCTGGATCCGCTCCTTAAGAGCAGGGCCATAGCGAGGGCTATAAGGAGGTCAAAGACAGACAACTACTTCTGGCCTGAGGCTCATAGCCTTCCAGTGAGCAAAGCTCAACACAAAGTCATAGCCTTCTGCCCTTCCTTTTCTTTCTTTCTCTTCTTCCTCCCTTCCCTTCTCTCCTCCAACTGCTTCCCTCTCATGGCCTTGGCTGAGTCCAAGCAGAATCATGCAGAAGTCTAGGTTCATAGCACCTGTCCATGCTTTCCTAGGAGGAACTCTTGGGCTTTATGCCACAGCCAGTCTGACTGAAGCCCACATGCTTCCATGTCCCACCAGGAATGCTGCTTCCCACAAAAGACTGGACACTTCACATTGTCCATGGCTCAGCTACTCTTCTCTTAAAGGGAGCAGGGTACATTTTCATGCTTGTTCCCAATGTGAAGTGCAGGTTCTTGTCACCAGGGAGGCTGTGCTCAGAGCTATGGATTTTCCAAGCAAAGGCTCGCTATCTGGGGGACTACATGCTGCTAAAAAGACATACAGCATTAGGAGACTGGACTGTTAGATAACACTCCTGGGAGAGGAATCCAGAGCTAGAATGTGCAGTTTTAATCCCAGTGTGAGCATATAACATTTAAAAGACAACTTGAACCTTGAAAACAACATGGGACACCAAGAAAGAGTGGGCTAACCAGAGGTCTGAGGTGATGCACCCTTCAAATGGCAATGGGGAGCTGTGAGGTATGACCAGATACCACATTGCATTGTCTTAGATGCATCCTATCCTAAGAGGGTACAGCTAGATAAGGAGGCAGGTCATGGAGCTGTGGGCCTCTACTCTGTCCTCCTTAGACCTAATCCCTGAACGCTCCAAAGCAGAACTATCAGGCAGTCCCCAGCCACTGCTGGTCAGCAGTTGATGGACAAATGTCTCAAGTGCCTCACCTCTTAGTGGCACATAGTGTTCTCCAGAACCAGTGTTCCCCAGGGTGGCCACACAATGTCTTGTTCTAACTCACTCACACCAGTGACCAGCCTCTTCTTTTCTATCTTCCCACTGTCTGCTATTTCTAGGTCATCTCCAACATACACACAAACACACACACACACACACACTCACACACACTACATACACATTTACTCACATTATTTTTACATACTACACACAACACATCACACAAACACACACTATATCACACATATACACACATAAAACACACACATCCACACAACACAGATTATACACACATAGTACATA
This sequence comes from Mus pahari, assembly GCF_900095145.1. Lineage (NCBI taxonomy): Eukaryota > Metazoa > Chordata > Mammalia > Rodentia > Muridae > Mus > Mus pahari. The sequence continues at coordinate 161,480,197 of NC_034592.1, forward strand.
TACCCACATCACACATACATTCTACACACATATCACACATACACACACACACCACACACATACAACACATCACATATGCATTCTACACACAATCACACATATACATATACCACACACATACAACACATATACATATTCCACACACATACAACACATCATATATGCATACTGTACACATATCAAGCATACACACACTACATACATATCTATCATACACACAAATACCCACACACCACACACTAACACATACTACACATACTACTACTATTATTACTATTACTACTACTACACATACAACTCCAGATACCCTCCTCCTAAAGCACCAGCTCCCCTGGAGATTCCGGGAGTCCCCTCTGCCATTGGTTCCCTATCCTGGCCAGCAGGAGGCAGTTCTCACAAGGCAGCCTGGGAGGTGACTTTAGAGGTTATGATCTGTTGCTCTGAGGCCCTACCTCTTCCCATACCAGCCTGAGGAAGGGAAATAGGACACACCAGTTGGCATAAAATTCTGTTAACCAGACTCCTGGAAGCAACTGGGACAGTGGGCTGGGTCTTCTTGACACTCTAGCGCTTTCAACCCTAACTTCCGAACCTTTAGTCACAGTGCAAAAGTCATGTTTGTAAAAGGTAGTTTAAGACTAGGAAACCTTTTAGCCCAATTTTGCATTTAACTCCATTGTAAAAACAATTTGTTAAATATCTCTGTGCCAAGTAAAGAATGGGAGCCCCAAGAAAGGAATGAGACAAGAAGTTTATAACAGGAGTGGGAGGGGCCTGGAGGAAAGAAGAGCACTTTGCTCGGGCTCAGGGCAAGCCTTCCAGGCTCTCCAACATTTCTGGGGATGACATGTGAGCGTCCTAACAGAGGACAGCACCAGGCACTCTAGATCCTGTGCTTGGGAGCCCAGTGGCTTCTCTTCATCCAATTTACAGATTAAAACACAGTTCCCAGATTAACTAGGCCTTGCAGGCTGGAAATGTTCACGAAGACATTTTCATAATTGAGCCTGGTGCGGAGCCTGGCTTCTTCCAGTAACTCCAGGAGACAGACACAGGGGACTTTCACTTTGCATCAACTTCAACGGCTTTCCTCTAACGGAAGTCACACTTCCCAAGATCCCTTGCGAAGGTCTCTGTGTTCTAAAAGGTGGACTGTGAGGAGATGGTGGAGCTTAGCTTTAGACTCGCAAAGACCCAAGCCAGGAAGGACCATGACCTAGGATGGCTCTACAAGTTTGAAGATTTGGGGTGTCTTTCGATATGAGTGGTGTTTGTAAGTCTTTGTGGTGTTTGGCTATGAAGACAGGGGACACTTTCCAGACTGCCCCTCTATTCTTCATACAGAGCGATAATCTTCCCTTGTAGTCCAGTAGGGACAGAAGACTTAAGACTCTACCAAGACTCAACCCCATACCCAGTCCGAGGGACTCAAACTACTCCTAAGCTCTGCCGTACGTCAGTCTTCAGCATCCCCTTCTTACTGGGAACTGTTTCCTGATATTCCGTAACACACAAACACATGGGTGCCTCACACACTGCTCACTGTGGAGGTAACCTGGCTGGGTGGCTGTCTACGATGATGACAAGTTCAGCTCCTGACTTCCAGGTGGTTTATAAATTCCACAAAGTCAGGAGCTGTGTCATTCTGGAAAATGAGGTCCCCAGTACTTGGTGCTAGGTACTTGGTTATAACTACACGGGTATAGACAAGGGTTACAAATAAAAATGGCATAACTATGGTGAACCTGGTGGTATGAGTCACGTGGTGGACTAGAGATACAGATCTGTGCAAGCCACAGAGATGAGATGGGTATGACAGGAGAGGACAGGATAGGACAGGATAGACAGGATAGGGCCAGATACAGATAAGGGAAGAGGAGAGGAGGGAGGAAGAGGAGAGAGGAAGAGGAGAGAAAGGGACAGGAAGAAGATGATAAGGATGAGGAATACAGATCGGATAGGAGAGGACACGGGGAGGATATGAGTCAGAAAACAGGCAGACATTACCATAAAAACAGACAGCCATGTGTGTGCTGAGCAGACGCTGGCATTGCCGTTGAGTGTAGCTGCCAATGCATACATGGCGGAGTGGATTCCAGGCACAGAGTGAATGAGGAACAGACACTCCTCATAGCCCACTCTTCCTCCCAAGCCTTCGCCACCCAGCACCCAGTACAGGCAGGGAAGACTTCCATGTCAGCCAGAATCAACATTCACGTGTGAACAATTCAGTGCTCTCCCAAACCCGTCTAATCCTCAGAACGCCCGAGAGACTCCAGCGAATGCAGCTCTGACTGCACCCAGCCTACACTGTGACACCTCAGGGGGCCAGGAGCTTGTTCCTCTGAGCTGATCACTCTGGTCTCTGATTCACTGGCCTGACTCCTTGGAGCGTAAATGTACTTGGACATTTAGTTCAGGGCTGAGGAACTGCTGGTGTTAGGAAGCTCAATATCTCCCTCCATGGGGTGAGTGTCTCTTCCTTCACCGAGTTCAGCAAAAGAAAGATCCAGAATGAATGCAAACAAGGACTGCATTCTGAACACGCTACTTCCAAACTCCTACCCCACCCCAGCTTAGCTTTGTTTCTTACAGACAGAGGCTGTAGGGTTGTGCTTGCTAGGATGAGAAGGAGGAGGAGCAGGCTGGCAGCTAAACTGCTGCCTTCAGCTCCAGGACTGTGCCTCCCTCCAGCTTCAAGTGGCTCATCTGTACAAATCATTAAGGTCGCAATTGCCCTGACTCCATGAAGCACCTGTTCACTGGAACAGGCAGAGCCAATCAAATACTGAGAGTTTCATACAACTAGAAAACTTACCAGAGATGAAAAAAAAAGAGGGAATCGGGAGCCAAAGAGGCTGCACCACAGAGGTGGGTAGGTTCCCAGCAGTTCCCTGATTCCTCCGGAGCTCTGTTGAGCCACAGGTGACCCACCATAGACCTTTCACCCTTGCCTCCACTGAGCTCATGCTTGTAACTGGAGAAATCACAAGGCAGGCAGAGCTGACGTGACCCAAGGTGGGCAGGCATCTGGGGGATGAGATGCGAGAGATTCCACCTGGCTCTCAACAGTCCTACAGAGTTGTCCTCTAGTCACTGTCCCTAAGCATCGGGGGACACTGAGGGTAGTTTGTGCCTGTCATTAGCATGAGGCTCTGTGCTGCAGAAGTCAGTCAGAGACAATACACATCTCAGAGTTAGGTACCAGATGTTTCTATCACGGCTGTCCATCTCTGTCAGTGCAGCCACAGACATTCCCATGTCCCAATAAAATTCTATTTACTTATAAAATGAGGCTGCGTGCCTGCGGCCTAAGGACTGTGCTGTGACTGGTCCCGGGGGTAAGAGATTACTAAGAAAGTGTTTTGCAAGCAAGATGATCATGTGAAGCAGGGAGACATGGCGCCCAAGCAGGGAAGCACAGACTCAAAGTTGATCCCAGTAAAACAACGGGACCAAGTTGCAGAGTTCCTCAGACCCATGTCTCCGTGTTAGTCAGAGTTCTCCGGAGAGGTAGAAGTGATAGGCAGCACTTATATCAAAAGGGCTTGTTGGAGCTTTTGGCCTCCAGGGAATGGGCCGGATAGTCTAACAATGGCTTTCTGCACAATGGAGATGCTGAGAAGCTGGTATCTGCCTAGCCCGTGAGGCATCTGGATGCCTCAGCAGTGACAAACCAGTGCTGAAGATCTGGAGGATTCCCAGAGAGCCTCTGATCTCCAGTCCACGTTAGCAGGCTGAAGATTCCTGGTTCTAACATTGGCAAAGAATGACAGCAGCAATGCGGTAGATGCATTCACCAGCAAGATGTGAAGCAGGGAAGCTGTTTTCCTGGACCTCTTTGCCAAGAGGTGCTGCCCACTCTGCGAGACCTCGTGAGTCTTCCTCACTCAGGTGATCCTCCTGGAAAGAACCTCACTGAAAACCCAGAAATACATCTCTTAGTTGATTCTACATACAATCAAGTTGACACCAAGATCAAGCCACCACACTGATCTAGGGCTGGACCTCACACTTGATGGGTTGGCCAGTGTTCTGTCTCTCTGACACGTGGATATCAAGTCTTACCCGAGAAGGGAGGTTTTAGAAGTTTGGGGTGTTTCTCAGCAACTTTGCTCTATGCTTCTGACTTTCAGTGTACCTCTTATGGGCACCAGCTTTTGGATTTCTGGAATGCAGATAAGTTAAATAACCCCTGGCTTGTCATTGCAAGTCAGCATCACCAACTCCATCTGTCAGGTCCCTCTCCTGTAATCCCACAGATCCCACTGAGCACAGCTTCTCCAGGCACAGGATGTCTGTGCAGAGGCAAAGAGTCCTTCACATCTAGGAGAAATTAAGGCAGAGAAGGTAAACATCACAATCCCTTCAGGGTGGCACATAGGGACAGACAGCATAACCTGTTGGACCAGACAGACTTCAAGCATTCTCAGTGATACTTAAAACAAGGTGCCATAATCTACTTCTAAAATTCTCCTAAAATTCTCATGTTGAGGCTGGTGAAACATGCCATGTGATAGCTCTGAGAGCAACAAACCCTGCTGTGGACTCAGCACACACCACCCCACTCCAGGGAGACCCCAGGGGACTTGGTCGTTGGGCAGACCATGGATTTAGTCTTAGCAAATAGATTTAGTTCCTACATCAATGGAAAGGCAGCTGTGTTTCTGGAGCAATCTGATCAATGCTGGGATAGATTTCCTGTTCAATAAAGGAAGCTAAGCAGGAGGTGTTTAGGGAACATGAGAAGTGGTCACAACCCAAAGCAAAGTGATCTAAGAGCAGGCGAGTGGTCTGCCAGTTCTTTTTCGTCCATTTGTTTTGTTTTGTTGAGAAAGGCTTTTGCTTCAAGCTCACTCTCCGGCTCAGACTAGCTCCAACTTGTGATCCTCCTGCCTCCACTGTTCAGATATTGGGATTCTAGGATTCACTAGCTCACACCTGCATGTGGCTGTACGTGGCTCTTAAGGCAAGTTCTGTGGATGGCTGGAGAGATAACTCTGCAGTTAACACACTGCTCTTGTAGAAGAGGTCAGGCAGGAAGCTAATGGAGCTAACTATCGCTCCAGGGAGATCATTGACCTCTGGAGGCACCTGTACTCACTCCACACACCCAAGTGAACACACACACACACACACACACACACACACACGTAGGCACACATACACATGTACATACATGTACACATGCACACACAGATCAAAAGTGTGTGAGCAGATTTCTCTGATGAAAATGTTAGATTTTTCTGGATGGTACAATGTGTTGTCTGCCTTTAGCCAAACCTATCAGCAAATTCTTTACCTCACAGGTACCTCTTCTGCGCTGACCTCAGTGACCTCAGTTACACCAGTGCCAAAATTGAGGTGGGTTTGGAGAAAGCAGACGCCTGACAAACCAAGGCCAATTCCTGTTTCATGATGCAACAGCCACCATTGTCTTCTCCCCTCCCTGCTAAGCCCCGTAATCTCCATCACACCCTGCTTGTGCCACCTTTCTGCTCCTACAGCTGTGCATGACCCCAACACGCTGTTTGTTGCTCGCTTACCTTTTTATCTGAACCCCCTTCCCGATCCCTTTGCAGCCTCACTGGCTCATTTACAATTGCCTCCCTTGAGTGTATGAGGGAAGTGGGGCATGTGTGTTTGTATGTGTGCATGTGCATGGAGACTGAAGGTCAGCCCTAGCTATAATACCTCAGGAGCTGTCCACCTTTTTATAAAAGCCTGGAGCTTGTGGTGCAGACCAGAATGGCTGGCCAGTGAAGCCATGACTGAGGTGATAATCAGGTACCTCCCCACCCTGCTTTAACCACATTGGTTAGAGGACTGAATTTGGGTCACCTTTCTATGCTTACCCCAACCCTCCTGCTCCAATGGCTGCTCTCATTCAGCCTTCACAACACTGCCCATGCATAATTACAGCTAAGACTCGCTTCCAACACCTAGTGTTAGAGTACATTTTAAATTCTCTCTCCAAATAGAGACCTTGCTTCTTCAGATCAAAAGAGGACCTCGTGGGCATTACATGTGTTTGCTCTGCTAGGGTTTTAGGTAACCAACACTTTGGTCAGTATCCATAGCATCCAAACAGTGGCATCATTCGTGCAGTTAAAACTCTACAGCCTCCACACAGATAGCAAGGTGTCCTGAACCAACAGGAGTAAGTGTCCCAAATGGAGAGGTGTCAATGGGAAGGAAGATCAGTGATAAGAAAATAAAGAAAAATAAAGAAGATAAAAGCAAGATCTGGGACCAGGGGTTGTTGTGTAAGCTGAGGAGATATGCCAAGCAAGTTTACTAAAAAAAGTATGACATCTTATGTATTATTTGCATGGGGCGTAAAATGCCCAATGTCAGCCCGAGCTAAGTCGGACAATGTAGGCAAAGCAAACACAAGTTGCTGCGGAGAGAGATGCCTGAGAATGATAATCACAGCCCTTAGGGAAGACATGGGTCTCCAGAAGTCACAGCCTGACTCTTCCTCCAAGGCACTGGCTCCAGCCCTAGCCTGGCCTTGCCAAGTCTACTCCTGGACAAGGACACAGAACTGAAGGCCCCTCTGTCCTCTCATCAGGGCCTTTGAGAAAGTCTTGAGTCAGCTTGGTTCTCAATGGTGAAGCTTGGTTGCTGTCTTCTTACTTTAAATATGATAGCCTGTGATGAAACTGAAAGCAACCAATCAGAGGAGCGCTGGTGGAAACAAGGCACAGGATCACTCATTCCTATAAAACCAAGTATTCCCTTCAACCAGCAACCCAACATCACCAGTGTAAAAATAAAAATATCTGTGTACAGAAACCCATGCGGCATTGCATCTATTTGTGAGTGTGCCATCACTGGGGAGTGGATAGACAAATAGATGGCATAGGATACAAGCCTGTAATGAAAAAAGAGAAATCCTGATTCAGGTAGGTGAGCCTCAGCAGGCAGCTGTGGCACTGGAAGAAACCAGGCTCAGGACCTGCACACTATAGGGATATATTTACTGGACATTCAAGCAGGCAGGGTTGGGAGGGGGAAAGATCCAAATCGCCAGGGGCTGAGGTGAGAGGAGGCTCGGGGTTCTTATGCTGATGGTTACATGACAAGACACATTTGTCAAAACTTACAAAACTGCATACTAAAAAGGCTGAGTTTCACCACATTGAAATTATATCCTAAGGAAAAAAAATATCATTTCTAAGCCTAAAGTTTCTTAGACCTGCAGGCTCAGAGCCTCCCCACGTCCTTTGGGAAACAATTTGGAGACTATAAGGCTAGCTTCTTGCCTGTTGACTTCTAGATCATTCTCCCTTAGTGACCTGGGGTGCTTGGAGCTGGTAGGTACAGTGATTTGGGGGGGGCATCATTTTGTATATGCATGTGTGTACAGGTGTCTGTATGTGTGCATGTATGTTTGATATACCAAAGCATGCATGCAGATACTTGTGAAGGCCAGAGGGTAGCCTCCGATGTCATTTTCAGGTATACTGTACACCTTCTTTGAGTCTCTCACTGGCCTGGAGATCACAGTTATACTCTATTGGCTACTCATTGAACCTGGAGATCCTCCTATCCCTGGGTGACAGGTGCTCACTGACACTCCCACCATTCTGGCATGGGATTGTCAGAATGAACTCTGGTCCTCCAGCTCAGAACACAAGTACTTAACTGACTTCAGCACCATGTAGCCTCCTGAGTCCTCTTCTTGAGCTGCTGTTTCCATGAGCAAAACCATGTCCACTGGTCCTGATTCCCTGTCCACTGGTCCTTATGCACTGTCCACCAGTCCTGATTCCCTGTCCATTGGTCCTGATTCCCGGTCCACCAGTCCTGATTCCCTGTCCAATAGTCCTGATTCCCATGCCCATCAATCCTGATTTCCTGCCCACCAGTCCTGATTCCCATGTCCACTGGTCCTGATTTCCTGTTCCACCAATCATGATTCCCTTTCCACCAGTCCTGATTCCATATCCACTGTTCCAGATCCCCTGTCCACCAGTCCTGATTCCATGTCCACTGGCCCTGATTTCCTGTTCCACCAATCATGATTCCCTTTCCACGAGTCATGATTCCATGCCCACTGATCCTGATTTCCTGTCCATCAGTCCTGATTCCATGTCCATCAATTCTGATTTCCTGTCTACCAGTCCTGATTCCCATGTCCACTGGTCCTGATTTCCTGTTCCACCAATCATAATTCCCTTTCCACCAGTCCTGATTCCATGTCCACTGGTCCTGATTCCTTGTCTACCAGTCCTGAATCCCATGCCCATCAATCCTGATTTCCTGTCCACTGGATCAAATTTCCTGTCCACTGGTCCTTATTCCCTGCACTCAACAGCTGAATTGTCCATTCAGTATTGAGCCTCCCTGGATGAGATTCTAAATTCTTTACCTGCTAAACAGAAAACCCCTGAGCTCATCCTCCTGTCCCAGTTCATGGGTTGGGGCATTTTACAACATCACCCACACAGAGCTTTCCTGGAAGTCCACATCCAGGACAGAACAGCTTTAAGATTAAATTACCTAAACACAAAGTATGATATCTGAGAACATGTTGGTTTTTTTTTAAGTCTTTCTTTTCCCTCTAATAAAGAAAAGCTTTGTCTTTAAAGTAATTGGCTGGTAAAACTGAGTTACTATTTTCCAGTCATACAAAAAATATTCTTACCTGAGGAGGGGGAGTGGTATCCATGGCAACAAGATACAAAGGTCCTCAGCATCTCATACACTGCAGGGCACAATAGGAACATTCTCTGCAGCTTGTTCCTACGAGGTATCTAATGAGAGCTCATCATGGACTTCTGAGGTCCCCGAGACACTTTAAGCTGGGACCTCACTCATTCTTGCAAAGGATTGGGTAGAATGGTTATGATTGTGGGCTCAGTGTAGGATTGCCTGAACTTGACCCCTGACTCATTTACAGTGTGGGATGTTGGACGAGTTTCTCCCTCTGTGGAGGTATTCTCTGTAAATGGCAGATTTTAGCTCCTGCTTCTTAAATGTGTCCACAGGAGTCCCCTAATGGAAAAGTAGCTCTCAGAACCCCATAAGGCTTGTGGTGAAAACACAGACTGTGGCTGTTATGACTAAATTCATACGAGTGTGCACTGGGTCCTGTCAACAAAGTGACCTTCAACACTTGATCTGGGGTACACACTACCTGCCATCTCTACCTATACTCAGGGCTCCTCGGCTGTGCCTCGTGGCTAGATCCCTGAGACAGCACGTTAGGGAAGTGGCAAGCAAGCAGATGAAATCTGCTAAGCTTGCTTCCCATCAAGGGTGTTCTTGGTACAGATCCCCTCCCCACTCGCCTCCTACCACAAATCTCCTGCCACACACTTTGATCCTTCTTTGGTTTACTCTCCTAGGTCAGATGAATAATAAGCTCTGGGGTGGTGTCCCTTGGGTATACCTCTCTTAGGCTTGTGTTTCATGCTTAGTAAGGGATTTTTATAACAGTTTAAGGAAGTTAGGAATATGGAAGGAAAATAAACTCCATCTACCCACCACCCATGCACCCATCCATCTACCCACCCAACCACCCACCTGTCCAAACATCCACCCACATACCCACCCACCCATTTACTCACTCACCTATTTACCCACCCACCCCATCCATCCATCTATCCACTCATTCATTCACTGACCCACCTATCATTCAACTATCCATTACCCATACATCCATTCATCTACCCATCCATCCACCTACCCATCCATCTACGTACCCACCAATCCATCTATTCATGCATCTATTTATCAGCCAACCATCCACCCACCCACCCATCTACCTACCCACCCATCCACCTATCCATCATCCATCCATCTATTCACCCATCCATCTACCCACCCAGCCAGCCATCTATCCATCCACTCATTCATCCACCTACCCATCCATCCATCCACCCACCCAGCCATCCACCAACTCATCCATCCACCAACCCATCCATTCACTCACCCATTCATCATCCATCCACCCACCCACCCATCCACCCATCTATCCACTCACCCATCCATCCATCCACGCATCCATTTACCCATACATCCACCCATCTATCCACTCACCCATCCACAATCCATCCATCAATCCATCCATCCATCCATCATCCATCCATTTATTCATCTAATCATCCATCTATCCACCTGTCCAACCATCCATACACCTGTCCACCCATCCATCCATCTACTCATCCACCCATCTATCCACTCACCCATCCATCACCCCATCCATCCATCCATCCATCCATTCATTTACCTATCCACCCACCCACCTATCTACCTATCCTCACCCCTACATCCACCCATCCACCATCCATACATCCACCCATCCATTATCCATCTATCCACCCATTCATCCACCTACACATCCACCCATCCACCCACTCATCCATCCATTCACCCATCCATCCACCCACCCACTCATCCATCCATCCATCCATCCATCCATCCATCCATCCATCCATCCATTCATCCATCCATTCTCTCATCCATCTACCTACCCACTCATCCATACATACTTATATTTATTCATCTATCCACAAATGTCAGCCTCACCCATCCAAACATAATACACCCTCATGCATCCATCCATTTATCTATCCCTCCATGCACCACCTATCCACACTCTCATCCATCTATCTCTCCACTTATGCATCTCACAGTTTATCTAGGAATCTATCCACTCATCTTTCCTTCCAATTCCTTCTCTCTCTTCCCTCCTTCCCTCTCCTGTTTCTTCCCTTCCATTCAATTCCTATTCCTTCTTTTGGTTGTTTGGGACAAGTTCTTACTCTGTATCGCAGGCTGGCTTGGTACCAACTAGGCAAGATGACCCCTAACAATGTCAGTCTGCTCAAGTCTCACAAGTTCTGGGATTATAGGCATTAGGCACATGTCTGGCCTAAGGACCATTCTTACTGTGTTTCTGATACATTCTGGGTCTCAAAAATGTTCTTGGTAATTCCATCTCTGCTGACAGGCCACTGTGTCATCTTCACAGAGACAACAGGTCTCACCATGTAGGTAGAAAGGTAATCTGTTGGCATGGTTCATCCTCAGCCTGGGGCAAAGCTGGAGGAGTTGGCAGTACAAAATTCATTCCAAGATTTTGCTTTTCAAAGTCCTGAGATCCTGACCATTTTGTTTTTATTTTATGTATCAAACAGTGATCAATATGTCTCTGTTGGGCAGCTTTAGCTGTGGTGATTTTATAACCATTTTCTCTCAACATTCATTTGCTCTGGACAGAAGAGATTCGCCATGCTTTTACATTCAGGCCCTCAGCTTCCAGGTGTCAAGTCTAAGACATCTAATTAAGCATGCATCAATGAAATGATCCCCATCCCTTGCAGCATGGTGGGGGCCCAGGAAGAGCTCCCCAGAGAACCTGGCTTGGCCAGGTGGAATTCCAGCCTTCATGAGGACAAGGTCTCTGCTTAATTTTAATCCAGGGACTGAGAAAGAAAACAACTTATCTAATTGACGACAACTTGAAATGTCATTTTGTATGAAGACAAAGAGTAAGTTTAATAGCATTTTAAAGGAAAGCCTTTGGTGTTCCGGAATGTTCACCTTGACAGAGGCCATATTTGTGCTATTCTTAGCCTACTGGAACCCTGCGCAGCAGAACTGACCCTGTAACAAAATTCTTGTCATTGCGTTTTCCCCAGAAGTTCCTAAGGGAAAAACCCTTTTCTTCAGTAAAAGAACCAAAAGGACCTCACCAGTCCTTGTCTGGAGAGCAGAAGGTCTGCAGGTCAACAGCTCTCTTTCCATCCTATCTGGAGAGTAAGGAGAGTCAGGCAGAACTGGAACTTGCCAGGCTGAAGTCATTGCCTGACACCTCCAGCCCAAGACTACCCAGCCATGTACCCACTGCAACCTGAAGGGAGAATGCATGTTACCTGTTAAGGCATGGGGGTGGAGTGCCCACGTGGCATAACTCCTTGTCTGACCCTCACACAAGCCAGGATGATGATCTCACTCCTCAGCCCCAACATGTAGTTCTTGGGGATGTTCACTGTTAAGTCAGCCACCCCACCATAAGTCCCTTCAGGACAGGACATGTGGCAACCCGGGCTCTCCAGAAATAGCTGTGATGCAGAAACCTCTACTCGCACTGTGGCACCCAGCTTCCTGCACAAGGTTCCTAAGTATTTGTGCATGCTTTCAAGGTTTGGCACACACTCTTTGCCCTTGCTTTCCTTTTTCTAGCAGTACCCAAGATACCAAAAACACAGGTACAGGGTCTCCTGATTCCAAGGGCATTGGTACAGGGTCTCCTGATTCCAAGGGCATGGGTACAGGCTCTCCTGATGCCAAGGGCATGGGTACAGGGTCTTCCCTTCTTCTTTCTTCCATGACATACTCTCTACTCTCCTATGTCCACACTTGTTTACAGTTTGATGAAGGAAAGAGACACCCAGGGGGAAAGCGCAGAAACCACACAGCTCAGATCCAGGTCCAGCCTCTTGTGTGATGGAGAGCAAATCCAGCCCAGGGGAGATGACTCCCTGATGATGCAGGCACAGGAGTGGGTCCAGGCCCAGGTCTCATCTGCTCTGTTCTTCACAGAGCATTTTGTCTTGGAGGACAATCACTGTCGAATACCTCTAGCCCTATAAAACCACATCACATGTGTGTGCCCCCCCTCCACACACACATACCTGTGTCTGAAGCTATTGGTGAACCTAAGTCACTGTGAATTCTTCTTCCTTCACATCACCCTTTAGTTAAACTGCTGACCAGAAATGAAAACCCATCAACCTTAAATGTGCCCAGTCATACCCAACAGCTCAGATCCTCCACAGAGCACTTGTGCCTCCTCCTAGGACACCTGCTGTCTCCTCCCTGCACACCTGTGCATGTTCCTCCTAGGACACCTGCTGTCTCCTCCCTGCACACCTGTGCATGTTCCTCCCAGTACACCTGCTGTCTCCTCCCTGCACACCACCTGTGCATGTTCCTCCTAGGACACCTGCTGTCTCCTCCCTGAACACCTGGGCATGCTCGTCCAGGGCACCTGCTGTGGCCCCACCTGGCTGCTTCCAGCACAGGATATTTGATTCTGTATACTTAAATGTTTATTCATGTAAGTATTTGCATATGCTCATTACATATCCATTTATATAGTATTTGCATATTCTTATTATATGTATATTTGCCCATTTGCCTGTGTTACAGTCAGCATCTGTTTTGTGGTGATGTGGAGAGTCCCAGTACTGAGTGTATGCTGAACTCTCTGTAGGAAAGAGAAGAAAGGACTTTATTTTGATAGTGTACTCTTAATACAGTAACACACAGTCTACTCCTACCTAACTCAGGTCAATGGACAATTATTTATTAAAGACACTTTGGCCAACTGAGTTACTAGTCACCCAAGACCCTATCCCACCTGTCAGAACCCCATAGTGAGACCAAAACAATACAGAATTAACAGGGACTGGTGGTGTGTGACTGGCTAGGGAGCAAACAATTACCACATCCAAGACCTTGGATTCCATATCACACACAAACACATACACACAAGAAAGAGAGACAGATAGACAGATGGACAAACAGGATACATGTAAACACACAATCAATAATAATTATTATTGCACATAATAAATTGTGCAATAATACATAAACATATACATATATGTTACTACTCATAACTACATGCATATAAATTTTATATATATACATATATATATATATATATATATATATATATATATATATATAGGCACTGGAGATTAGGTCAGTCAGTAAAATGATTGCTAGGTAAGCCTCAGGACCCATGTAAACTGCCAGGTGTGCTGAAGACTGCAATCCTGTCACTGGGAGGCAGAGATGGAGGATCCCCAGGGCTTGCTGCCCAACTAGTTCAGCCTAGTTAGAGGGTTCCTAGTTCAGTGAAAGATTGTGTCACTCAAAACAGGATGTGTCTCTAGAGAAGATGCAGTAATTGAGAGCATTTGCTGTTCTCATAGAGGACTGGAATTCCCAGCACTCGCACTGGGCTTCTCACACCCTCCTGTAACAGCAGTAGCTCCCTGCATCCATGTCCTCTTCTGGACTCTTTGGACATCTATACTCACATATCACATATTTAATTATGTGTATGTGTCTATGCCTACACCCAGGCATGCACACCCAGGCATGCACACATACACATAATTAAAACCTCACCCAGACATCCAGGTGGGAAAGGAGCTGGGTTTTAATTGATTTTTGCAATCTTCATCCCTGTGGTTGTTCTTTCCAGACTGCACTCCAAACCCAGGGGTGAGGGCTTCTTGCAGGTTAGATTAGTGTGGTTTGAAGCTGTCTCACTGAGCCCTACACACTGTGCTAAATGGAAGCCTACAGGCCTGTCATGAACTGGGGTAACTGTGACCCATTTGGAAGACACTCATCACTACATCATGTAGATTTTCCATCACCGGGCACCCACATGCCATGTGTTGCTAGAGCACACCTCTTCATGAGTGTCTGTGAGTTCTGGGGGGTGGGAGAAGGGGATGGCAAGCAGAACTAGCACACACACAACTTATCCAGCTTCTACTTTGAATTCAGAAACAAATGTGAAACTTTGAGTGACAGGCTTGCTTGCTACTGTTTATTTAATTTCAGCTTTACTTCCCAAGGTGCTGTGGATGGAACACGCTAGTCGGGCATTCTTCGACTGAGCTACACCCCTAATTTTCATTTATTATTTTGAAATTTAGTCTCTTTCTGTTACTCCAGCCCTTCAGCTTAGGCAATCCTCCTGCCTACGCTTCCAAAGAAGCTGGATGTTATGTCTGGCATCTCTTTATATTTTTTTAAATCATTTTAGTTTAGAGGTATGTTAGATACACTGGATAGCTGGAGGTGAGGAGGGCCAGAGAGCCTCCACATGGCAGAGTTCCCCTATAGTTAACACCAGGCTAACAGGACAGTTGCTAAAATCACACGGATACATTGTTCTCATTCAATTCCAGACTTTCCCTGGGCATCTTTCGTTTCTTTTTGCTTGTTTTAAGGTGAGGGTGATACTTTGTAGCCCAGACTTGTCATCTTCCTGTCTCCTCCAACCCTGAGTACCGGGTTACAAATGTATACAATCATTCCCACCATTTAAAATACTTACTATATTAATCAGTGCGTGTTTGTGTGTGTGCGTGCGTGCACAGTACGTGCCTGTATGTTTATGTGTGGTGTATGTATGAGTGTTGTGTATGTGTATGTGCATGTATGTGTATGTGTATGTGTGTTTATGTGTGTTGTGTGTATGTGTGTTGTGTATGTGTATGTGTGTTTATGCTTGTTCTACTTTGTAAGTGTGGAAGTCAGAGGACAACTTGCAGAAGTCAGTTCTTCCCTCCATCACATGGGGATGGGGAACAAGGATCAAACTTGGGCCTTCTGACTGTATGTCGGGCATCTTTACTGTCCCCATCCTTCGATTTCACTCAGAGTCAATTCCCAGCCAGGTCACTGTCACTTGGGGCTCCAGGTAGCTCGAACCATTTCTCTACCTACCCTTCTTTTGATGACCTGGGCAGTTAGAAGGCACACTAGTCACAGCACACCCAGAATAACTCCCATCAGCCCTGACAGGTGACCCTGATCCCCTAGCTCCAGGCCCTTTAAGCATGCTTTTCTGGAAAGTTCTGCCATTTATTGCCTGAGAGAACTTCCATACATTGATGTCTCCTCAAGACTTGGCAGAAGGCTCATCCCTGCCCACTCTATGAGGGTTAGGAGCTGCTTGTTATTTAATGTGGCCTGAGAGGAAGTTTGATCTAATTAATTTCAGAGGAAATACCAGCGAATATTCAGGTCTGAATAACCACAGTTTATTGACTAGTGTTTCATAGTTGCTCTCAAACACAGAACGCTTAATCTCATGGCTGCTCACTTACAGCTCTTCCCAGAACAACCAGTATGGCACACAAGAGTCAAGCTTGGCTTCCAAGGGCTGTGCACAGAGGAAGAACCACAATCTGGTGGACGAGTCCTCTCTGTTGTATCGGCGAGTATGCTCTGGGGAACACTGGCAACGACTTTCTGTTGAACTCATGATGGTGACTGTGGCCAACACTGTTCCGAGCTCCCCACCCTGCCTGAGCAAGGCTGCCAGTTTTGCTCACCATGTGTTCAGTCCATCAGCAATAGCCAATGAAGAAAGTAGTGCCTTCGGGTGACCAGAAGAGGAGCTGGCACGTCATGGGCCCCTTTCAGGAGTCTTAGGGGTCTGTGAGGTACCCTCTGAAGACAGCCATTGTGAAGGGAGAAACTTCCTTCCTCCATACGCTCTGCCTTAGATCCTCACCCATCTAAGAGAGAAAACAGACCCACTGCAGCCAGCCTGCCCTCTGCCATCACTATAGATCCTCTATGAGCTCTGCCACAGCTGCCCATGCCTGAAGCCTTCCTGGGTGAGAACAATGAGTGCAGGCTACCCTGAGAATCCCAACACCACTCCGAATTGAAGTGGCCCATCAGCCTTCTGGTTGCATTTGTTTCTCTCTAGATTTTTGAAACCATCTGCCTCATTACTTATTAATGAGTATGTGTGTGTACATGTGTGTGTGTATGAAAGTGTGTATGAGTGTGTGTGCGTGTGTGTCTGTGGTTGTGTTGTGCATGTATGTGTATATATGTGCCTGTGTGAGTATGTGTGAGTTTGTGTGTGCCTGTGTGTGTGAGTATATGTGTGTATGTTTGTGTGCCTGTGTATGTATGAGTGTGTGTGCATGTGGGTCCTGTGCATGTCTGTGTATGTGCTTGTTTGTGTGAGTATGTGTATGTATGTGCCTGTGTATGTGCATGTCTGTGAGTGTGTGTGCCTGTGTGTCTGTGAGTGTGATTGTGTGTGTGTGCGTGTGTGTGTGTATGTGCGCGTGCACATACTCACATGGGTGCACCAGCAAGTGCTTGCCACTGTGGGTGATTGTGTGTGTACATGTACATGGAAGGTACAGGAATGTGGAGGCCAGAGATGGTCATTTGGTGTCTTCCTATGTCTTTCTCCACCTTATTGCTCCCCTCCTGGTTACCACCTCCCACAGTCCTTCCACATCCCCCATCTCCCATTTCCCCTCCCTCTATCCTCCCCCCCCCTTCCCCTTCTCCTCTGAGTGAGTGGGCACCTCCTGGGTATCCTCTGCCCTATAACTTCAAGTGTCTGTAAGACTAGGCTCTTCCTCTCCTACTGAAGCCAGACAAGGCAACCCAGCTAGAAGAACATATCCCACAGACAGGCAACAGCTTTCGGGATAGCCCCACTCCCGTTGTTCGGGACCAACATGAAGACCAAGTTGCATACCTGATGCATATATGCGGGGAGGCCTAGGTCCAGTCTGTGTATGTGCTTTGGTTGGTGGTTCCATCTCTGGGAGCCCCAAGGGTCCAGGTTAGTTGACTTTGTGCATCTTCCTGCGGAGTCCTTATGTGCTCCAGGTTGGCAATCCTTCTTCCTGTTCTTCCATAGATTCCCCAAGCTCCATCCACTATTTGGCTGTGGGTGTCTGTGTCTGTCTTAGTCTCCACCTTAACTTTAGTCTCTCATGGAAACTGCAGCTCACTAGCTCAGCTAGACTTGACAGTAAGCTTCAGAGGACTGTGTGTCTCTGTGTCCTCTGCTCCCTTCTCCAGTACTAGTGTGGGGTCGCAGGCATCAGCTTCCAAGACTGGCTTTTACTGGGTGCAAGGGACCCTTGATCAAGGCCTTTGCTCGCACAATGAATACTTTACCTACTAACCTGTCACTCAGACCCACTTTATTGACTTTTCAGTCAATAAAGTCCCTAGTCCCATTACCCCTAAGACACCAGCACAGTACCCTTTTAGGCAAACAAAATATTAACCCTTTCTCCGGAGTATCCTCTTTTTAAAATTTTAAGCCAGAGCTTAAGGATTAGCAGTTTGGGGCATCATTATTAATTACATTATTTCTAATTAAGGAACTTTCTAGGGTCAGACTTCCCACAGAAGTTTCTAGGCAGTTTGCCCAAGAAAGGACTTCATTAAGAAGCAAGGCAAACATGAAACGCGAAGAGTCCTCCAGGGGCAGCGGCGATTGCCTGGGGAGCTTGGGAGTTGTGATTGCTTAATTTTCTCTCTCAGTCCAACTCCCTTCAGCCTCTCTGGATCGTGGTTATTGTGGATTGAGAGAGGCCAGTTTTGGAGAGACTCAGTCAGAGCTTTCTGGTTCTGAAAGAAGAGGCATGTCCAAGGGGTGGATAGGAAATTCCCCAGGGAAAGGGCTGCCCGATGAGAGAACAGAGGCTTGGCTGTGCAATTCTTTCCAACAGGATGTTTTCGGCTACAAGAGTAGAAGCCACAGCAGAGAGTGTACTGCTGCAAGTCACTCCATGAGGCCCTGCAGGAAGTGTGGGTTCAGAGAGACTTGGGGCTGCAGTGGCCCATGAAGAACCTACTTTTCCTCCACCGTGGCTCTGCCTTCTTCTGTGGGTTGGAGGTCAGCTGTAGGCTGCCTTGTCTTCCAAGCTTCCAGCATCTTTTCTGCCCATACCTTATTCAAGACAGAGAGTAGTCAGTTCATCTTCCAAGTCCCTCTAGGAAGGGCACAGCATCATTTTGTACCACTGGCAGCAGAGACGTGTGCCTGGGAACCATGGCCATTTTTCTTCCCTGGGTGTGGAGCAATTAAAGAGGGGTGACAAAGGCCACTGAAAGGTAGCCTCAGAGTGTCATGTGGACATCTCTGTCTCAGTCTGAACACAGACAGATCCTTGACCCGACTTTGTGCTACTCCCCTTCCTGAAGAACTGCATCAGAGTCCCAGGATCTGACAAACCCACATCCAGAATTTGAGATTTAAGTTCATCCTGAGATGAGCCACCATGAGAGACAGAGGACCAAGTCTCCCAGGAAGAGGCAGGGGAGTCAGTATTAGTCACATGTGGTAAAAAAAAAAAAAAAAAAAA
>NC_034592.1:161499296-161501444 GCF_900095145.1 Mus pahari
TTTTTTTGGTATTTTGAGACAGGGTTTCTCTGTATAGCCCTGGCTGTCCTGGAAGTCACTTTGTAGACCAGGCTGGTCTCAAACTCAGAAATCCGCCTGTCTCTGCCTCCCAAGTGCTGGGATTAAAGGCGTGTGCCACCACGCCTGGCTCCTTGAGAACTTTCTTATCAAGTATCAGTGCTTTGACTCAAAGATAGAACTTTTAAAGGGTCTCGTATGTTTTGTTACCCCTATAACATTGACCTTGCCTCAGGGACGCCCACTGATTCATGCCCCTGGCCTGGTTCAGGAGGCAGAACTCCTGAACTGCACTGCATGCCGTCAGTAGAACACCTGAGTCCCAGCACTCTGCTCTTAGAGAGTTCATGGCTAGCCTTGAGGAAGCCACCAAGCCCAGCAAGGTCCAAGACAGACTGACATGTCTGAGACCCAGACCTGCTTCCTCCAGCCTCAAGGAACTGACTCAGCAATCCAGAAAGGAACCCTCACCACCTCAGGTGAGGCCTGCAGAATCTCTGAACAGAAAGTGTGGCCAGGGTTGTAGCAGAGCTCCTCAAAAATTACAAGATGGATGTTTTCAAGACGTCATGTTTATGGTAACATGCGGTATGACAGAGACAGATAAGGCACCAGCTATAGCCTCAGGTACAGGCTAAGGCAACATAGCTTCTCTCAATGTGAGATCCCCTGATACCAGTACCCACAGCCTCGCCTGGGAGCGACAGGCTGACCCATATGACCTGTCTTACATAATAAGGCAAGCCCCTCAGAGGACCTGGTGAGTGGGTGATCATGAGTTGGCCGGCCATGCCCAGAGGCAATGATGGGAACCAGTTGCTAAGCTGCTGAGCATAACACAGAGTGTCTGTGGGGACAGAAGATGGAAAACTGACAGGGTCCACCTTCAAGTGCATCTGGATCCAGGTGCATTTCTGAGTAATCCTTAGCCAGACCTTAGTTAGTGCTCTCACTGGTATCCTGAGGCCTGAGTGCACTAGAGTCAGATGCATCCAGTAAAAATGACCAGATAGAGGAGGGGGTGACAGCAGGAAACAGGCAGAAATTGCTGCCAGTCTCTACCCAAGGAGCTGTTGTCATTGGAACCTCTCTGGGCTGAGTGATCCGAGGGCACGGGAATTCAGAACCTCAAAGGGCTTCCCAGGTGGCACGTGGCAGAGGAAATGCTAAATGTACCCACCTTGTTTCTGAATACCCTGTGGTGGTTTCCAGGGGTGTGCTACTGAACAGGCATGAGCTGGAGGCAATGCCACCGCAGGGCCTGGCACAGCCCTTGTCATTAAAGGGATAGCTCAGGGAGCTGTGGGTTCCTGGCTCCCACATACCACACAGACAGCTGCCTTTTACACTGTGCGGATCCTGGGAAGAGCTGGTCTTTCTCATGGTGCACTTCTCTGGAGTATCAGCCCATGCTGCCCTCCTGCTTCTCCTGGCAGGTAAGTCCATCGGTGGCACACTGACCAAGGCCCAGAATCTCAGCAAGCAGCAGCATCTCTTCCACAGCTATGTCTGTGGAAGCTGCTTCCCAGCTGAAACCCACCATTCCGTGTGCAGCCCCCTCCTCTTTGCCTGCTCATGCTCATCGGTCATCGCTGGAGGTCACCTTGGAACCCAAGATAAAGGCAGTGGTTTTCGTCAAGAGGGGGATCACGGGAGCAGAGCTAAGATGGCCTCTCCTGGGAATAAGGGCAGAGAGGGGTTATGGGAAGCAGCTGCGGTCTCACTTCCAAGTTGAAGACTGCTGCCAATTAGCACCAGAGCCTCTCCGGGGCCAGAATGTAGCCCACATGGAGACATGCACAGACTCCACGGGACTCGAAAGGATCGTCTTAAAAGACAAGCAACTTTCCTTTCTCCGTCTCAGGTTCTCCCAGATGCAGCTGTTTTCCGAACCAACTAACAAGATCATCTACAAACGGCCTATTGAGAAATCGCAGGACCTCCGTTATAAAAGGACGCCTTTGGGTACAAGGAACTTAAAATGTTTTCAGGTAAATGCAACCCTGCAGAACTGGCCCCTGCAAAACCCAACTGCCTGGTGCAGAATTCAAGGAGACAGACTTCCCACCCTTCACCCCCCACCCCATTTCCACTGTCTCCCTACCCCACCAACTCTACCCCTACCCAATG
>NC_034592.1:161503769-161519933 GCF_900095145.1 Mus pahari
CCAATGCGTGCCACCCTTCACCCCCCACCCCATTTCCACTGTCTCCCTACCCCACCAACTCTACCCCTACCCAATGCGTGCCACCCTTCACCCCCACCCCATTTCCACTATCTCCCTACCCCACCAACTCTACCCCTACCCAATGCGTGCCACCCTTCACCCCCCACCCCATTTCCACTGTCTCCCTATCCCACCAACTCTACCCCTACCCAATGCATGCCACCCTTCACCCCCACCCCATTTCCACTGTCTCCCTACCCCACCAACTCTACCCCTACCCAATGCATGCCACCCTTCACCCCCCACCCCATTTCCACTATCTCCCTACCCAGTGCGTTGAAGAGAGAGCTTGTACAGTCCAGCAAGAAGTCATGAAAACACCTGGAGGCGTGTGAAGTTAAACGAACCAGCAGGAGGCATCTCCCAAATGCCCATCCTCAGGCCACATGAGTACCTGGTTTCTCTGCTTATGTCCACATGAAACAGTCTCTTTATACTGTTTCATACATTTTTCCTTCCTTATATTAGTAGAAATACGACATATTCCAAGATACTTCTGGTACTGCGCTTGAATCCGAGGAATTACCCTTTAATGGGGAAAGCTTTGCAGTGGACACATTTAATGCAGAGTGAAACATGCATGGATTCCAAGATACTGTTTACCATGTGGAAGATAGACTGTGTAGTTTCCAGATTGCTTTGGGCTAATCCACATGTGCAGGAGGTTGTGTTGGTAGATCTTGATGTTAGAGACTGGTTCAAAGTAAAACAGGTCTCAACCCGTTTCAAAGCACACAGTCAGTTTGCAGGAAGATAGCCTCACTTTTACAGTTCTGATTTCAGGTATAACATCAGCTTTAGCCAGGACTATCGCCTGTGTCCCCTGAGGACTTTTGAAAGTTGACTCCCATCTGAAGGTAGCATGAAAAGAAGCATTCACAAAACAACTATTTGGCTCCATTTTTGGCACCGTGGTTAATTAGAATGGGAGAGAACCTGAGCAAAATCCTCCTGACCCATTTCCCAGCTTGTGTGGAAGAATGACACGCTGTAACATAGGCTCTTGCGCTTTCTCGTGTCTGCTTGGTGTGACCTCTCATTAGCGCAGTCACCGAACGAACGCAGTGCTCCGGGATGAGGAGAGATGGGCCCTCTGCACACATATCTCCATGAAAGGTTAAGTGCACGATGTGGAACTACTCTGAAGATGAATTTGCTTTCGCTGATGCAGAGACAAGGATGGAGCTTTGAGAAGCAAGCATAAATAACTTTGCAATGGGCAGCCGCAGCAGCCCTCCCTTCTGCTGGTCTGTCTCCTGCTGTTTCTCCCCTTGCAGCAGGTTCTCCTCTGTGCACAGCTGTTGTTCCCGACCAACCCCCATTAGTGTGGTGTGGTGATGGTGTTTCCATGGGGCAGTGTCAGCTACAACAGTTCCTGCATTAAAATATTAATGGCACTCTCTGGAGAGCAGGCTGATAAAGTGCATGGTCTAGAAAACGGGTATTTCTCATGACTTCAGAAATGCTTGGCTGACCCTTGGTCCTGCCATCTCTCAATCTCTTGGTCTATTTGTTAAACTTTAGACATGGAGACTGGTTGATACCGGGATCGAAAATACCGCTGGTGAACACAGGAGCACGAAGCCAGCCTGCCTGTCACTTTCCAGATCGACCAGGCAGCTGTAATTTGGAGTAGGCTTAGGTGCCACAGGCAGTGGCTGGCTGGTTAAAATGAGGGCGCTTCTCTTTGGAGCACCACATCTGAATTTTCCAATCTTCTTCATTTTGATGGAAGATTATTTTTTTGTGTGTGTGACACTAACTACTGGTTGGCTCTCCCAATTGCAGAGACTGGAACTCAACTCAAGTCGGCTCAAACACCACGGGGAAGCTTTGGTTCCTAAATCTCGTCTCTCTGGCTGGAGCCACCTTTAGGTCATTTGGGATCCAGAAGCTACAGAGATGGCTCAATCTGTCTCCACACCCCCATCCATACGGCCACAGAGTGAGCAGCTAGGGAGGAACAGGACCTCCACCTCATCACGCAGAAGGAAGCGCCCAGAGGACAAGGTCAGTGGTGTTCAACCAGGGCTCACGCTTCTTGGCAGATTTTGTGTCTGTAGCTGCTGACATTGACTATTGGTCAGGGAAGAAGTGTTAAGGCCCCCAGACCACTTTGTACAGCTGATAGATGCGCTCAAATGTCAGGCATGGAGAGAAGACTCATTTTCTGACACTTAGACCCAGATCCTGTCCTGGTTCATAAGGCACACCAAGCCTTGTGGCTCACAGCAAGTGGCCTGATTCTGGGTGCTGGGACCATCCTATGAGCTGCCTCCAGCTCTGGAGAGCTGCCTCTGCTGGAAGCTGCCTGGTAACATATGCCTCTGTCTCTTTCTTCACCCATGAAGGAGCGGGGTAAGCACCACACCTTCCAGGCCAAGCCTACTATGCCTTTGTGTTCTGAAGTACATATTTTACTTTAAATTGCTTTCCCTTCAAGTGACCTTTATATTACAGTTAGGGCATGAAATTGATTTCTGATTAAATTACATGTGTGCGTAGGGTTATGTTATTTCATTTCAGGGTAACATGGGGATTCTTGATGGATCAGTGTATTGCAAGGCTATCGGGACAAGGGTATGGGGAAAGCACATCAGATGCTACAGAAAGCACATGGATTACAGAACAAATCAGCCACAGACCCATTCTACACAGTCACAGAGGACACCTAAGAAAAAGAAAGAGAAGTGCATGTCAAAGTAAACATAAATTTTCAAATTAAAAATGTCTGTTTAGTGAGTGTGCTCTTGAAAGCAGAACCAACTGTGTGTGTGTGTGTGTATGTGTGTGTGTGTGTGTGTGTGTGTGTGAGTGTGTGTGTGTGTGTGTGTGTATGCAAAGGACTTCAGTGTAATACTGTATAAGGATGTTGCCTAGCCCTATAATCTGTGGTTTGACAGCCTGGAGATCAGTCTGGAAGCTTCCATCCCAACCCATCTGCTTAAGGTTAAGAGGAGCCAGGGTTCTATTTGAGTCCACAAAAATGGGCAGTCAGCAATCCTTACTTAAGGGAAGCCTGTTGTGGTGGTTTGAGAGAGACTCCCTCTCCAGGCTGCAGTCAGATCAAGATGCAGACCTCTTGGCTCCTCCAGCACCATGTCTACCTGCGTGCCGCCATGCTTCCTGCCGTGGTGAGAATGGACTGAACCTTTGAACCTGTAAGATAGCCCCAATTAAACATTGTCCCTTATAAGGGTTGTCTTAGTCATGATGTCTCTTCACAGCAATGGAAACCCTCACTAAGACACCTGTATTTGGGTTCTAATCAAGCATTCACTGTTAGAAAGAGGCCCACCCACATTGAGGAGGGTCATCTGCTCTACTCTGCCCTCCCACTAGAATGACATCACAGCCAGAAACCCCTGAGTGACACTCAACCACCATCAGGTAACCCAAGGCCCTGTCAATCAATACATGGAGGTAACCATGGCAACACACAAAAACTGAGGTGAGGGATATGCAGGTGAGGGAAAGTTCTAGTTACCAGTGCCCATTCGGAGTTATGCGGTCCTCGCCACACCTGCCAGGAACATGGCTCTAATTAGGCTTTTCCTGAAATCTCTTGGGCCTAGTGTCATAGATATCCAGAGAGCCCAGTTGACATTTTCTTGATGAAGTGATTTCCAGTCCTGCCTGTGCCTGTCAGGACAAACGTATTCAGAAGCACGTCTGATCTACCACAATGAGGGCACTCCCATGAGCGGGAACTGCTCACCTCTGCAGCACTAAGGTTTTGGATCAGACAATTGCCTGTTAGGGATTTGTGAGTGTTTAGCTGTACCCCTGGTCTCTGCAGAAGGTGCTGGAAACATCCCCAGCGTAGTTGTGACAGTCAAATCACCTCCAAACCCTGCCACACACCCTCTAGGGAACAAACTGTCCCCACATAACTGTTGGAAAGAGGACATGGAGCTGCATCCCGTTCTGCTTTCTGATCCTCCTGTTTCTTTATGGGACAGTGGCTGCCTTGGTGACAAGTGGTGGTGCCCATGGCACCTCTGCCTGAGACTCTCCTGAGCCCCACAGCCCACTAGTTTGCAAAGCATCTTTGGGCAGAGGACCAAGCTCAAATCCCCACCGTGCTTCTCATAAGCAAGGATGACAGCTCCCTTTCCCCCGGACGCCAGGACTGGGCAGGCATGTGTGGAGAACACACTGCAGAGCTCAGCTCAGAACCATGTCAGAAGAGAGGACACAGCAGACAGTTTCCACTTGCAGAACACAGAACGGCTCACCTCTGTAAACCCACCTAAGGGTGTTCAATAGAGCTACACGTTCGCCGGGAGAGATTTAAGACTCATGATTGAATTAGATCATATTAAAAGATTAATGTAAAATTAGATTTAAAAATAGCTTGAAAGGACTTTCACATTCAAAGGAGCTGCGCAGACATTTCAAAGCAGAATTTTTTTTTTCAAGGTGCATTGCGAGCTGTTTCTTCTTGAATATCGGATTTGACTGAAAGAACGCAGGCATCCTCAGGACACACTGTGGGATGCAGGGAATGGTCATGTGATGAATGAGACAGATGATGGCTGGACAGGTCACCAAAGGCTGCAGAATCTGGCCTAGATGTTTTCTAGTTTCTCTTACATGGGGCAACATCACATGCAGGGGACCTATGTGAGAGTCTTGAAGGAGACAAGCTTAGGGAAACCTTAGCAACCTGGGACTCCACACCCACACACTGCTCCTTCTAACAAGACCCCCATCTGCATCAAGCTGCTTACACACCCCATTCAAAATATGTCTCCCTAGATATCCTTCAGTAAACCCCCAATCCCATGTAAACGTCCTAGAACGTATTTGGAAGCCGGAGACAAGGGACCAACACCTCACTAATTGTTTTCATAGGCATGGTGGCTAATCTTGGTTGTCAATGTGAACCCCAGTGGAGGAATTATCTTCATGAGACTGTGTACACACCAGCGGAGTGTTTCTTGGTTGCTAACTGATGCCCCAGGACCCAGCCCATTGTGAGTGGTACCACCTCTGGGCAGGTGGGCCTGAGCTGCATTGGAAAGTTGGCTGAACGTGAGCGTCGGAGCTTACTAGTAAGCTGTGTTCCTCCATGGTCTCTGCTTCGGTTCCTGCCTTGGGTCCCTGGGCTTTTCTTTCTTTCTTTTTAAAATCATGTATCCTACAATAAAGTCTTTCCTTCCCACGTTGTTTTTGATCATGGTGTTTATCACAGCAACAGACAGAAACCGTCTAAGACAATGTGCACATTCAGTCGGCAAACTGTGTTCTCTGCATATTATGGGAAAATGCTGCTGCCCCCACTTACCACATTATGCCTATGCATCATTGGGCATGCGTATGATTAAAACAGATGCACCCTGGGAAAGGGACATGATCCGTAAGCAAAAGATTACATAACCCCAGCCTGTTAATCAAACCAGAAAGCCACCCACAAGGAGCTCCTCAGCACAGCGCCTCCTGCTGGACCCAATCATCAAGACCTCCAAGCACTCTGGCTCAGTTGAACCCTTGACCCCAACCTGTGTGTTTATTTTGTTTCTGGGCACAAGTCCTTTGCTACTTCTCTAGATGTGCACACTTCTTCCATCTTTGAATAAGATCTGGAAACACCTGCTCCAGGCAAAGAGCTCAGGAAATAGTCCTGGCTAAGTGCTTGCTGTGTGCCAGATCTAGAATAGCACTCAGAGCAGGGTCAGCCAGACCCCCACTGTAGTCCTAAAGAGGGGTGGCTGGTTGGCAGTGGGAACCTCAGACTCCAGCCTAGCTCAGCCACAACCCTGTCTCCGCTCCCCTCCTCACACTGCCTTGGTCCTTCCTTGGAAGATACCTCTCCAGGTAATTATTTCTGTCACACTGACACATGCCAGAGTCATCTGGGAAGAGGGACTCTCAGTAGAGGAATTGCCTGTATTAGATTGACCTGTAGGGAAGTTAGGGAAGTCTATAAAAAATTTTCTTGATTAGTGATTGAAGGGAGGACCCCTAGGCTGGTAGTACTAGGAGGAGGAGGAGGAGGAGGAGGAAGAGGAGGAAGAGGAGGAAGAGGAGGAGAAGAAGGAGGAGGAGGAGGAGGAGGGGAAGGGGAGGGGAAAGAGGAAGGGGAAGGGGAAGGGGAAGGGGAAGAGGGGGGAAGAGGGCTTATCATCAAGCCATCGAGAGCAATCCAGTAAGAAACATTCCTCCATGGCCTCTGCTTCAGTTCCTGCCTCTGAGACCTTGTCATGACTTCTCCCAAGTTGCTTTTGTTAGAGGTGTTCATCACAGCAATTAATACTCTAAGACAAACCTGTGATGATGACATGGCTCACACTGCCCCAGGAAATGAAAGGCATGTAGCCCACGCCTCCCATCTGACCTGAGTGGCTCTGCCAACTTCCTGCCAGCTCTGACTATGACTGTGACCTTCACCCACGCCACACATGTCTTTTAGGATTTTAATCAGACCACACCAAACTGCTAAACACTTGCTTGAAGCAAATGCCTGCTCTGTGTGGGACCCAAGAATAAGGTAAACCTGAAGTAAACAGGGAAAAAAAAGGGAGTCTGCAAAGTGAGGCGTCCAAATCAGAGAACTGTGAAGGAAGCCAGAGAGAAAATTAAAAGACAAACAGTGCTTCAAATGGCTACACGAAATTAAACCTGCTATCGATGAAGACGAGGCGGTATTAAAAATGGCCATCACCAGAAATGCGGGAGGGGCCTTCACTGAGGCGCCGTGGTTATGAAGAGATAAGCGAGTTAAGAGAGAATTAATGCCAGTCAGTTTTAAATATAGATGGAATCGAAGTTAAAACATTTAACTTCTCGAGACGCGCACAGGAAACATAAACACCGACGGAGAGACATCCAATCCCCTTGTCTTCCCCTTTTATGGAAATCAAATGTCACCAAGAGCCCTACAAACAAAACTCAAGGCTGGTTGCTGCTTTCCAATAGTGCATCCCCCACCAGGGGCGTGACCGTCCCTCGGACAGGAAGACAGGCTTCAGGTTTCGTTTGCTTACTGCTCCAGAGCGTTCTGCCCAGTCACTAAAGCCCAGGCACTTGGACCACTCACTAGCCATCATGGTGGTGTGAGAAGCATGTGACACACGGTGTGTGTGTGTGTGTGTGTGTGTGTGTGTGTGTGTGTGTGTGTGTGTGCAGGGATGCAGACTATACATGACATGTGGACAGATAGGAATCAAAGAGAGGCTGGGGGTTACTATTGAAGGGGCAGGAGACACCCCAAGATCAAGTTCTCAACACAGCTGTGATTCATGTGCCCCAGAGGTACAGGCAGCAGGGGTAAAACACAAAGACAGGAGACAGAGGATGAGGGAGAAGGGGGTGAAAACAAGGGAGCTGGTGGGAAGGGATATTTGCTCTCTGGGGACAAAGGACTGCCTCAGGATACAGAAGAGACAGATGTGGCCCAGAGGCAAATGGCGGTTTATAAAGGTACAAGGGGAAACCCCATGTTAGGATGAAGTGCTTAAGTTGGATTGGGCATGTTAATTAGGTGAGCCAAAGGGGGCTTTTGATTGATGAACCTCAATACTTTGATAGCTGGACCTTGGTAGTCAGCCTCAGGAGGAGGAAGTAGCCAAATCAGGGAACTGACCTTGGTGGCTGGCAGCTAGCTGTAGGAATGGAATCTAATGGTTTTTAGCAAGGCAGGGGGAATTGGAGAGAAGGGCAAGGCCTGCCAGAGCTATGCTTGCCATGTTAGGGTTGGCTAGAGTCCCTTCAACTACAACCTTTGAGACAAGCTCTAATGACTCACTTTCTGTTAGCCAGTACTCAGCTCCAGATCTTTCTGTAGCTGTTCAGAATCAAGGGTCAGATCATGAGGCCTTGAGGGACTTTCATGTTGAAGCCCTGTGACTTGGGACTGCTGTCAACACTCCATTCATCGGCAGGATGATTTCAGAGCCAGGATTCAAGGTGTCCAAGTGTCATGATCCTATTTAGCAGCCTCCGTGAATCAATCTTGGCATCAAATGCTGCAGTGTAGTTTTCTCATCTGGGGTTTCTGGGAAGGCCCATGCAGAGATCTTCCGGCAGTTTCCTCAGGATTTGATATAAGTGTGGGGGGTGAGGAAGAGACAGGGTCTGAACAAAGAGAGAGGCAGCTCACAGCTCTGTAGGGTTCACAAGGCTATCTTGTACCCCGAGGAGCCCCCACACACTGCTGGGCCAGTCAGCTGTGCCACCCAAGGAAGGTGACATGAGGCTTAGCTTTGACCAAGGTGGTTCTCCTCAGAAAAGCCACCTCCCCAAGTGGGATTAAATGGAACCCTGTGGGTTGCAAATGCACCACACTTCCAAGGTATTACTTCAACTCTGACCCAAGAGAGACAAGAGCATACCTCAGTCTCCTCAACCATCAACATGCAGAAATCACCTACATTTCAAGACCGTATCAGTTAGCCCTGGGTTACAAAGCATTCAAAATGCCATTTATATGGCATCAGTGACCACTGGACTATAAGTCTAGTTTCTGTTTTCAAAACGAGAGAGCGCAGCAGAGGGAAACTCCAGGAGGCCTAAGAACGTGGAGAAGCATACCACACTTCTGCACCCATGGCTTCCTCCAGATGTGTCTGTACCACTCCTGAGGTCAGGGACGCTTCTCTGTAAGTCACTAGCAATGAATACAGAATGGACCCAAGTGTATTTGCTATTTCTGTGACAGTCGTGACAAAAGTAACTTAAGAGATGAAGGAAGGGGCTGGTGAGATGGCTCAGCAGTTACGAGCACTGACTGTTCTCCCAGAGGTCCTGAGTTCAAATCCCAGCAACCACATGGCAGCTCACAACCATCTGTAACGGGATCCAATGTCCTCTTCTGGTGTGAGGCTGAAGACAGTTACAGTGTCCTCATATAAATAGAAATAAAAAAAAAAAACAATATATTTAAAAAGAGAGAGGAAGGGTTTATCAGCCTATCACAGTAGTAAGAACATGAGGGTCACATTGCATCCAAGTCAAGAAAGGGGACAGGGAGACATGCTGACACTCACCTTACTTTCTCCTTGTGATTCAGCCTGGGACCTGA
Organism: Mus pahari; assembly: GCF_900095145.1. Lineage (NCBI taxonomy): Eukaryota > Metazoa > Chordata > Mammalia > Rodentia > Muridae > Mus > Mus pahari. The sequence goes on from NC_034592.1 coordinate 161,512,855, forward strand.
GCAGCAGCAGGAGCATCAGGGTCACTCTGTGGTAAGACCCAGCATGACCCCTAGCCCTAACTACAGGGCAACCACACATGCCTGATGCTACTTGGCACCAGAGTCCCCCTAGTGCAAGACTCCATTGGAGCTGTCTGATGCTTCACCACTCCGATGGAGCTGAGCACACACCTGTCCCTTGCTTCATCCCAGGGTAACTAGAACCAGACCTTGTGGTTGAGAGACTACAGCCTTTTGTGTTAGAAATGGGTCTCCTGGGAAAGAAGGCAATTGGTCCTTCCAGGCTGTCCACTGCTCCAGATTAAGCCAAGCTGCTGGCCTTGGGGTATCTTTGCCAACCCAGGGGAAGCTGGCCACTAATGAAGTTAACTGAGATGAGACAGAGGTGAGACACAGGACACCTCACACCCCTCAGTGTGTACTGAGAGACAGTTAGATGGGCATGAATTTCCTACTGTGTAAGCCCATGCAGTCTCCTCTCTCCCATAGTACCGGCATCTTGCAGCTTCAGAGCCCTGTCTGGTTCAATCACGGAGAACACTGACTTCCTGGATTGCTGTCCCCAGGTTTGTGTTAAACAGTGTCAACACACTGATTTGCCAGCTCTCTGCCTGGGACAGGGAAGACATGAACACCAGCGGTCTGGGCACTTCCTAATAGGGAACATGACAGAAAGGTAACCCCCGAGGACGTGGAGGGACAGACAAGTCGTACCTGGCTTACTGCTTTGCGCTCTGCTATATCACAGTAAGCTGATCCAGTCAGCGGGGAGAGGCTGTGTGGAGACAGCTGCCGGGCTTCCTCCCACCAAATGAGGTTTGACTGCTCGCTTATTTTGGATGACCATCTGGGAGGCAGCCACAATTCATGGTTTAGCTACATCCTGCCAGAAACCAAGTGCCCCCATCCTTTTGTAGATGTTTGAAGGCTGAGCCCACAGAACCCACAAGCAGACAGTGCACAGCTTCGCCTGGTGGCACAGCCCGCGGGGCTGACACTTCCGACGCTCATCTTGACAGGAACAGAGCATGAAAAGCCAAGAATCGAGCATCCTCCGTGTTCCCATCTGCAGCTGCTCTACCAGCCCCACCGCCAGGATGTCTCAGCTGGATCTTTCCAGCGCTCTGCTTCCTGGGAAGTGTCGCAGAGACACCACACTGGAGGAACACTACGTTGTCTTCGTTTTTTTGAGAACAGTCACTGAATCTTGTTGGTGAACTGCCAATATCCACCATGCCTCATTTTTAATGAGAGAGACTCTCCCTACAAGACAAAACAGGGTTACCAGGATTTCTTTAAATCATTGTATCTACATCTCAGAACACTCACCCGTGCCAAGGCTGCAACTGGAAGGTTGGTGTTAACCCCTCTAAGCCTTGCACCATCAGAACGTGGATACATTGTTGCTTCTCGGAAGATGAGTGAAGCAGGGGCCAAAGCCAGCAGAAACTTCCCAAGAAGGCTGCCTCCCAGGCTCTTGCTGTGAGAATTAAAGTTGGGAGCTCACCACGCTCCCCAAAGCTTCTGCAGCTTATTCTAGCTGACACTTGCATATGTTCCCACAGATAGGGAACATATAGACCAGTGGGGTCTATAATGAAGATACCCAGGGCTGTGGCAATGAGTCGGTCTGATTCCCTTGTCAGAAAGGCCTTCCGTAGCTCCCTCCTCAATGCCCGACCTCTGAAAGATAAGGCCCCACCCCCACTGGCATGGGCTGTGCCTTCCCTATGCTTTGGCACCCATTAGGCCTTCTTGTGGCCACTTCTGCCCTTAGTGCATAGTGGGTCTTCATAATTCCCCAAAGACCAACAGGTGAAGCTATCCACCACCACTGGCAGAATCTAGAACCAACATTCAAGATGTGTGTCCTTGACTGAGGAATGGAAACATGAAGATCTTGGCTTCTTATGTGCAAAACAAAAGATAACGGAGGCTACCTCTGTGAGTTGCTGCAATCACAGTTATCTATGGATGTGACGTCAACTGCCCGGCACCACAGTGGCTTTAGAGCATGTCAGCTCTCCTTGAAGACTGCTGTTCTGGGATGTATGCCTTGTGAATTTGGAACCAACTCTTTCAAATATGTTTCCTTTATCCAGCATGGGAGCCTACAGGGCAGTTGAGGTACAGGGATCTATGACTTCAGCAGAGCCAGACAGGGCCCCTCAGATCTGGGGGATTGCAGGAACAGCAGCCAGGCCATTCTGCCATCTGGAAGGAAACATGATTGGGTTAAAAGTGCTCCATCTTGATCTTCTAACACACAATCTAATTTGCAAAGTGAACTTAAACACTTGGAGTCTAAGGAAGGGGGCTGGGGGGGGAGGCTCTGCCCTGGTTTTGTTTTTCCTGTCCTCAGTTTTGATGAGTCACGAAGATGTCTGACAACAGATGCTGAAGGTGATCCTGCTGAGGTGTTCCCGCAGATCACCAGCCCTGTCTCAGCACCAGTGTGCCGACAGTGTGAGAACAGCAGGCCGACAGCATCAGGGAGGCACAAGGAAGGGCTTCTCTCTGCAAGGTACTGTTGGGGCTTTTATTTCCCCAGCTGTCTGACAGTCATCCCAACACCACGGCCAGAGAGGCCTATGCCCTGGTACATGAGTGACAAGGAGCAGCAGAAGCATCCATGTCCCCTGTGCTGCTTACTTCCATCAAAGTGCATGAATGAATGAATGAATGAATGACAGAAACAATTGGCATGGGCAAAAGTTACATTGGCTCCCGGTTTCAGAGTCTTTGTATCCATCGTCCTGGGAAAGGCATGATGAATGGCTCCTCATTGAGTGGGATCCTGTGACAGAGCTTACTCGCAGCAGCAGAGAACAATATGGAACTAAGGGCAGGTGTAACCTTCAAAAGTCTCCCCATAGTGGTCCACTTCTCCACCCCAGGAAGACCCCATCTCCAGAAGGTTCCACAGTCTCTCAAGCAAGCACAGCATCTTGGGGACCAAGTTTCTGAGCACGAGCATGTAGGAGAGTTCGTGGTCAAGCCATACAGTTTCCATCTGTGTGGCTCACTCATTTCCCAAGAGTGCAGAGATGCCATCATTTGTCCCCCACAAATTCATTAGTTCATTACATACATACATACACCCATGCATGCATGTATCCATCCACCCACCCACACATACATACATACATCTATTCATCCATCCATCCATATACCTACCTACCCACCCATCCATTTATTCATCCACCCGTCCACCCATCCACCCACCTCCCCACACATACTTATATACACATCCATACATATATACATCCACCCACCTATGGATCCATCCATCCATACACCTATGCATGCATGTATCCATGCATCTACCCATCTATTCTTCTATCCACACATGCATACATACATATATACACACACGCATCCATCCATCCATACACCCACACATACATACATACATGCATACATACATACATGTATACATACATACATACATACACTCCCACACACATGCATCCTCCCACCCATCCATCCATCCTTCCATCCACCCATCCATTCATCAACACAAATGTAGTAGAAGTGCCTTCTCCATGCTCCTCTATACAGTGAAACACAGACATAAGAGGGAAATCACACAGACTCAAACCCCGAGGGATGGTTCAGATGGGGACAGGACAGAAAGTGACTGTAACAAGAGCTACTGAAGACCAGGATATTCAGAACCAAGATGGCAGAGATGGGATTACGTAGCAGAGCCTCCTGGAGAAAGTGGTATTTGCTCTGAGATAGAATCTGGTGGTATTGAACCAGAAGAAGTAAGTGATTACCTACTTAGTCCTGGGAGCTCACTCTGCTCAAGGCAGCAGGTCAGACAGCGCTGACAGAGGCAGCTGGGATGGTGCGCACATCCCTCCCAGCAGGTTGCACACACTTTTCTGAGCTTTTCTGGGCTTCTTCTGCCTTGCTGATCCTCCCAGGCTCTTCCTCCTAGACTCTGTCAAACCAGCTCAGTCTTGCCGTGACGGGTTCAGTGGGCAGGGTCAGCACCTATGTGATGTCCATGTATACACCGAGTGCGCATACTGTGTTGGTGGTTTGGATGGGCCTTCAGTATGCCCTACAAGGCTTTACATGTCAAAGGTTAACCTTCGGTGTGGAACCCCTGGGAGGTGGTAGAGCCTTAAAGTGAAGACCAATATAGTTAGGAAATCAGGCTACCAGGAGCCACCCTGGATGGAACTGATGCAGTTACCACAGTACTTGATTCTTCTCTGGAGAGAAGGCTGTTGTCTGAGAGCAAGGCTGACCCCCCTCGATCCTCAGCTTCCTGTTTGCCCATGTGACTTCTCCTTCTACACACTGCCTTCACGATGGTGTCCAGTAGACTTCACAGAGACCAGACAGATGGGGCTGCCAATAATGGACTTTCAGATTCCCGAACTGAGCTACAAACCCTTCTTTCCTAGACACCACCTACAAGGTGTTCCTATGGACACCAACCTTACCCGACAGGAAAGCCGAAAAGACTAGGGGATGGGAGACAGCCCCAGAAGAGATGTCTGTCTGTTAGCCTGCGACTGCTGAGGGCTTTTATCTAAAAAAATACAGTGTTTCAGCAAGAAGGTACACATTTTCACATCTATTAAATTGCTTTGCATGAAAGTGTACTTTCCCGGTGCCATAGCAACCCAGATCCCTAATCTGATTTAAATTTTTTTACCTAGTGTTGCGAGAGTTAATGTCACTCTGAAGTCAATGGCTGTGCCAGGCACATGATGAACAGTTTCCAGAAAAACTGATAATCATCTCCGGTCAAAAGCCCCAGCCCAGACCCGTGGGTGACAAGGGGCAAGCACTTCCGCAGGACACAGCTGAGTGACTGGTCGGTTTCCCCATCTGCAGGGAAGAAATTAGACAAGTGTCCTAGGCATGTTGGAAGGGATCAGTGTCACAGGAAGTTAAAGAGGTTGGCCAGCTGTGTGAATGAACCTCTGCTGTGTGAAAGGCTCACAAGCTATGGACTATCATTGGTAACCTTAGCCCTTCACTTCTAGAGCTGACCAGCTGTGGTGACATCACAAGGCAGCAGGACACTTGGGACCTTCTCTGCCACACCATCACATTCACAGTGGGTCTTCCTCGAAGACATACCCTGCAAGGCTCTTCTCCCTTGGAAACAGCATGTGTGGCAAGCAACCCTTCCAGGCTTCCCTCTTAGCCCAGCTTCCTCCCCATGAGCACTACACCCTGAGGCCCCAGGGAGGTCCATACTGTCCCCTCCCATATTCTGGAACTCCTCCCCTGTACTGGATAGCTTTGTGTCAACTTGACACAGCTGGAGTTATCACAGAGAAAGGAGCTTCACTTGGGGAAGTGCCTCCATGAGATCCAGCTGTAAGGCATTTTCTCAATTAGTGATCAAGGGGAGAGGACCCCTTGTGGGTGGTGCCATCTCTGGGCTGGTAGTCTTGGTTCTATAAGAGAGCAGGCTGAGCAAGTCAGGGGAAGCAAGCCAGTAAAGAACATCCCTCCATGGCCTCTGCATCAGCTCCTGCTTTCTGACCTGCTTGAGTTCCAGTCCTGAATCCTTTGGTGATCAACAGCAGTATGGAAATGTAAGCCGAATAAACCCTTTCCTCCCCAACTTGCTTCTTGGTCATGATGTTTGTGCAGGAATAGAAACCCTGGCTAAGACATCCCCTAAGGAACCATGGCCAATTTTGAATGGCCTCTTTAAACAATACTAAGGAAATGCTGGGCTGTTCTGTGAAATGAGAGACACCGGCTGGATCTGCATACATCAAGCCCCTTTAACAGCTGGATCTTGTTCCTTAGATTCACACCCCCCAAGCCTTACCTTTTTTTAAGTTATTATTTATAGAGTGGGTATGTGAATGCTAGGCAAGCAGGTGGTGGTCAGAGGACAACATCGTGAAGTGGACTCTCATTGATTTTTATGTGAGTTTTGGGGGATAGAACTCGCATAACTAGGTTTGTGCTGCAAGCTCCTTTACCTGTTGAGCCATCTAACCATCCCTGCCATGGTGTTTTAAAGGTGTCTCACTTCTCCTGGGAAGGTAAACAAGTCCAAGTTGAAGCCAGAACACACCAGCAATGCTGTAGGATCCATCTTTGGATTTTTTTTTTTCTATATGTTGGAATTTCCATAAGCAGAGGTTTTCAGACACTGAAGTATCCCACAGAGCAAAGCATCTGAGAGCACCCCAACTTCAAACTCCAGTGGGAGATCTAGGCCCTCTGGGTGTCAGGAGAAGCAGCTCCAGTTCTACAAAGCCTCTGTTCCCCAGACTCAGGCATGGTGAGCTCATTCGTTTCTCTTTTGTCCTCCTTTCTCCTCAGGCTGACATAGTAGTTCACATCCCACTGAGAGACTGTGCCTCCTAATGAATCTGACTGATGCGTCTCCACATCACAGGCCTGAAGAAGACGAGGTACAGCTGGAAATCCAAGAGAATTCTTCCTTTCTCCCCACTGATGAGCCGTGGCCTCCTTACTTCCAGGAGCATCTGAAAGGAGGAGGGAAGTGTTCACAGGATGGTAAAGGATGCAGTACAGCTACAAACCCATGCACATGAAGGATGCAATACAGCTATGAACCCACGTGCATGAAGGATGCAATACAGCTATGAACCCACGTGAATGAAGGATGTAATGTAGCTACAAACCCATGCACATAGAGAATACAGTACAGCTACAAACTCATGCACATGAAGGATGCAATACAGCTATGAACCCACGTGGATGAAGGATGTAATGCAGCTACAAACCCATGCACATAAAGGATGCAGTACAGCTATGAACCCACGTGCATGAAAGATGTAATGCAGCTACAAACCCGTGCACACAAAAGACACAGTACAACTACAAACCCATGCACACAGAGGATACAGTACAGCTACAAACCCATGTGCACAGAAAATACAGTAAAACTACAAACCCATGTACTTGGAGCCCTACCTTCCTGCTAGCTTACAGGGAGCCCTCTCAACATGAAGCTCATGGATCTTCACTCTGTGCATGAGCATGCATGTCAGGTATCTTTCTTGATTTTCTTCACCTTGTTTATTATTATTATTATTATTATTATTATTATTATTATTATT
>NC_034592.1:161520527-161537913 GCF_900095145.1 Mus pahari
TATATGTAAGTACACTGTAGCTGTCTTCAGACACTCCAGAAGAGGGAGTCAGATCTTGTTAGAAGAGGGAGTCAGATCTTGTTATGGATGGTTGTGAGCCACCATGTGGTTTCTGGGATTTGAACTCTGGACCTTCGGAAGAGCAGTCGGGTGCTCTTACCCTCTGAACCATCTCACCAGCCCCTAGTGACTTCTTTTGTGATTGGGTTACCTCACTAAGGATGATATCCTCCAGATACATCCATTTGCCCAAGAATTTCATAAATCACCTTGTTTTTTAAGGTAGGGTCTTTCCCTGAACCAGAACCACATTGACACAGCTAAGATGCCTGTGCAGTGAACTCTGGAAATCCTCCTGCCTCTACCTCCCAGCACTGCAGTTGAAGGCATATACATGGGTGCTGGGAGCTCAAGCCCCCATGCTTGCACAAGGATTTTGCAGACATTGACTGGGTCATCTCCAAAAGCTCTAGTTTCAGTATTGTGTGCAAAAATCTAAAGGGGCCTTGTAGGGAGGCAAGAGGAGAAGATGGACAGCCTGCCTGCAGCTCAGATCAAAGCCGGGCTCCGCAGCTCAGCCTCTGTGACCACAATGACACTCCTTTGTAACTCTGACTTCAGGCTCCCCAGTGCTAAAAAAGGGAGTAGTGATTTTACGGATGCTCTGGTAAGGATGGAGGGGGCAGGGAAACCCATGCATAGCATCAACATGGCTAGTAATTGGCAAACATTACAGGTACTAATTCTCTTGGCATACTCTTAATCATGTGCAAACATATCCACAGCACTGAAGTATCTTAGACTCCTCCTTCCAGACCATCCTCCTCACTCCTCCTCCCTCACCAAGCATACCATCAGACTTTGTCCCTACACAACCTCAGGTCTGCATGCCTCATATCTCAGGTGAGGCAGTAACCTGAAGAACCAATCAGAGCCACTCCACCCCCCCCACACAATGAGGTCCATGGATACAGACAGTGTGGGAGCTAGAGGGACATTAAGAAGACATGCAACCTGACACTTCCAGACTTCCCACTGCAGGGCCATAGAGTCCCTCCTCCCTTACATGCCCCTTTGGACTCAGCCCTTCCACCTCCTCTCCCTTAGGTCAGCCTGAGTTCTCTGTCTCACAGTGATCGGTATCATGCGACTCCTCTGGGCCAGTATTCCACTCTTAAATTGCAAAGTGGACATCTCCCTTTCTCAGGAGAACCATAATGAACGTTAGAGCAGGTGTGCCCAACCTTTTGACATAGCAGTGCGAGACTATCATTTGCAAAGTCTATGGTCCAGAATGGCACAACTGAGCTTAAAAGCATTGCAGAGGGTCTTGTCACAACTTTAGTAAGCTTAGGGGTCTGCGTTGGCCACTTGCGTTGCTATCTCTGTGATGAGCTCACCTTGTTAATTTTCCTTTCTTGCACAAAGGAAAAATATCAATAAATGCACGTTGACAGCCCTTAGCTCTCATAGCAATGTGAGGGGTCCTGCAGAAGTTTACACAGACCATCGCTGTAGCCCAGCAATGTAAAAGCTATACCAGGCACCAAGGAAATGAGGAAGCTGGGTCCCAAACGCCTGCTTGATCTGATGGTTAAGTCTGCTGTTTGCTTCTGATGTCTTTTGCTTAAGCATTTTAGAAAATAATTTCCCGGCTTTAAGGCAGTTCAATTCTAGTTTAACGCTTCTGGATCTGTCTCTTAAATAAAAATACATCTACTTGTAAACCACAATGCTATTATTAGACTTAACAAAATAAACATTCTCCCTTAATTCTGTCTGACAGCATGTCCACATTCAGGCTTCTCCGAGTGCCTTGAAAATGTCTTTTTTATAATTGCTGTCATCAAGCCAAACAGGCCATAAGCGCGTGTTGCCCACGTGATTGCTACAGCGTCATCTAAGAGCGTCCCTCTTCTCATTCACGTCTTTGCTGAGCTGGGGACATGGATGGCCTTACAGCACACTAACCCTGCACCATGGTTGTGAGGGTGCTCACTCTCCAAGGAGAGACTGATGCCCAGAGAACTCACAGAGCTCCGGGGGGTAGGGGCTGCTGGGGTCTCAGCACTGCCGGGGTCTAAGTGGAGATGAGTTTTCCTTTCTCAGCCGAGCTCTTTCTGCTGCCTCTTGGCTTGCTAAGAGATGAGGCAGAGGCAGGTGGGTGCCTTTGAGTTCAAGACCAGACAAGGTGACTTAGTGAGACCCTATCTTTAAAAAGAATCTTTTAGGAAAAAGGGATAAAAATGAAAAAGTGTGAACGGTCATGGTGCTTGAGCTGTAATTCTCATCAGAGAAAAATTCAACAGACAGAAACACAGACAGAGGAGCTGAAGGGGTTAAAACATTAACATTTTTACTGTTAATTTTGGGGAGGGGGAAATCAACTGATATTTTATATGTATGTATGAAGTCTTCAACGAATAAATAAATTAGGGACAGTTCTTCAGGGTGTGGGCTAGAGTGACAGCAGCCATCATTCTGTGCCAAGCAGGGTGTATCCGGGCGTAAGATGGGCGGAGACTTGAGACTTCATAGACAGACCTGTCAGACGGATCTTTCAGACTGACACAGGCTGCCCACAGCCCCTGTGCTAAGTACGGGCACCCCTGCAGCTGTCTGCCACTCCCGAGAGTGCGTGCTGAAGAAATATTAATAAAGACACACTGTGGCTGCTGCTATCAAGGGGCAGCGGGGCTCACAAGGGCCCCACCCTCCGTCTGGTCCCTTTAGGCCAGGTTGCTTTGAAGGACAACTTGAACAGAAGCTTCCCTGAGAGAGAGTGCCTTCAGAGAAAGCTCAATCGCTTTGAGAATTGAGTTAGAGGCTCTCCCTTCCACACCCACCAAGAGTGCAATTGAGTTTGGAAATTCTATTTCTTGTGTATTGCCGAGACTTAGGAATTCACTTTTGAAAGCCCAGAGTCTGATGAATGTAGTTTTAAAATTCACATCTCAAGCCTATGGCTGTTTACCAGGAGAGATGAATACTCCCAAGGGTCCCAGTGTTTTGTTTCAGATCCTGTGGCCTCTTACAGTGAGCTCAGATTGCCACAAAGAAACCCTACAACTTGGCCCTCCAGACAAGCAGGCAAAGGACACGTGTCTCAATGGGAAGGCTGCCGAGGAATGTGCAAAGCCACAGCACAGGCTCCACAAGTGCAGAACCAACTCTCAGCTGCCTGTGGGAGAGTCAAATATCCTCCTGCTTGTACAGTACCTGAAAGGAGGCTGGGGCCTGGGGCCTGGCCTGGGGCTGGGGCTGGGGCTGGCTGCAATCCCAGTATTTGGGAGATAGATGCCAGAGGATCAGAGGTTCAATACCATCCTCGGTGAGTTTTAGAAAAGTCTGGGCTATGTGATAATCTGTCTCAAAAAAAAAAGTAGCAGTTTGGAACCAGAGAAATGGATCAGCAGTTAAGATGTGTACTGTTCTTCTAGGGACCCGAGTTCAGCTCCCGGAACATATATAGAAATAAACATTCTTGAAGTCTTCAGTCATTAGTTTAATTTCAAAAACCTTACAGTGAGTAATGTTTTCTTTTTAGAGGGAGCATGAGAACACGCTTGCAGCCAGCACCAGAGAAAGTTGCATCAGGAAAGCAAGGCCAGTCAGGAGAGACTTGGTGAGAAACCCAGGGGGAGGTGGTGAGGTGACTTTTCTCTCTAAAGCGGCAAGTCGTGTTGACTGACTGTGTCATGCATGTATCTGCAAGGTCAGGGGATGAGGCCACGTCTCTGTCCCAGGTCCCTGCTGTGTTGGCAGAGGTTCTGATCATCTTCCCTGTGTCCCAGATCAAACTGCTTCCAAGGAGATCACCAAGACGACACAGACAACGGAAGTAAAATCTCCAACTGAGATTTTACTTCCGTTTTTGAGACGGAAGGGTGAGACAGACATTTAGGTCACCCTATTGCTCCGGTGTTTCTATCCTGGGTGGAGGAGGGGATTTTGCTCATGGAACCTCAGTTTAGTTCACATTGAGAGCTGTTCAAGCAAAACCAGTCTTGGTTCTGGTCTTTCTGTGAGGTCTCAGTATGAACTGCTTCCCAACCAAGGATGGTGACTGATCCTGGTCCACAGCTGGTCTTTCTACCTTTGGGATGTCAAGACTAGCTGGGGTGGCCATAAGGGAAGACCACAATGGTTACCATCCATTCTGCTCCTGGTATGTCTTCTCTATTCCCTGAACTACCAGGCTGTGAGGGATGTGTGGATCCTCCACACCCTCCTCCTCTCCTCTCTTTCACTAGAACATCAAGTGAACTAAATTCAGTCATCCAAGATGGGTAAGTGCTTTAACACAAAGAAGTGGCCCCTGAGCCTCCCCAGGTGGCCAAGGATTTTCCTTTGCCCCGACTTTACATGGTGAAGACTGATCGCTGAAGATACAGCCCCAAATTTGTCCATGGGGAAATCAATAACAAATCAAGCAGCTCTTCACTCAGATTTATGGGCATAACCAGGTGAGGCATCCAAAAATCCCCAAGAGTGGGCTGTTGATTAAGAGTCAGGCAGCCGGGAACAGGCTACGGGCTGATTTCATGCCTGTGTGATAAATTTAGCTGCCGACGGCAATCGGACAAGTGGTAACTCCAACGGATGGCTCCTCAAGACATGGGGGCATATTTCATCCCACTTACAGCTTGATGCCGCTAATCATTCTTAATCTTGGCATGACTCACCAGTGCAGAAGAGCCTTCTGAAGGGCTTCGGTGTGAGGTTCTTTGTCCACAGGCTTATGGTTTCTATACACTAAAATCTCTGAGGGAATTCTCCTCGAGTCAGCGGTTGGAGAAGTAGCTCCTCTGGGGATACGTTCTGAGAATCTCTTCGTGAGATCCAGCAGTGACGCCCAGGCGGCTCACACTGATGCTTTGAGTTTGAGGTGGAGCTGAGGGACCACATGGATGGTCTGTGGTTTAGAATCTCCAGGCTGCTGGCACGGGAACATGAGGCTTGATGGGAGCTAATGATCACACCTTTGCAAATGCTAACGTTTCTTTTAAAAGCCAAACCCTGCAATTAAAATGGAAAGTAAGAAAACCAAGACAATGAAATCATTTTCCTTTCTTTCCTGAAGATTCCAAATTCTCTGGCTCTTGTCTTTTTAGTTTAGAGCCGACCTAGCCTGTCACCTCGGTGGCACCTTAAGTCTTCGCTCCCTCTCAGAACCATCTTGCATGTGAAAGGTTTTATATCCCCCTAACAATTTTCACAGCTGCATATATTTATAAGAAATAATTGGAAACGACTGATGTGAGTCACACTTCGTGTTCATGGAACTCTGGGGACTGGGATGTTGGGTGACTTGAATCGGGACATACAGGTGCACGTCTCTGGCTAATGTCCAAGTTCTGTGAACACAAAGCAGGTTTCAGAGAGCAATCTGAGAATCCAAATCATCCTCGATTCAGAGCAAAATGAGTTATAATCCCAAACATCTGCTTCTTACAAATAGCGGCAAAGCAGATGAGAAGCACGGGGTCGCACGCTGAAGGTGAGGTCTGTCGCCTCTGCTTCCTACGACTCTCTCAAGCAAATGGTCACCCTCTCACAGAGAGAAGGCTGCATGCTTCAGTGTGCACCGGAGGGTCAGGGAACAGCAGCAGAGAGGGACACACAGGCTGTTTGCAGAAGGGCTCTGCCTCTAACCACAGTATCACCCCTTTCTTCTGTTTCTTCGTATGAAGAAGGGGGCAAGCTTGCAGGTGAGATGGCCATCCTCAGCCCTGAGTGGAGGCAAGCTTGTAGGGGCGACCTTTCTCCTCAGCCCTGCATTGGAGCAAGCTTTTAACAGACCACCCACACTGAGGCCTTAGAGACCTAGAGATGCTGCCTGTGTTCTGTGATCCTACCTCCCACAAGTACAGCCACACAGATTGAGCCCCGTGAGCAGAGGCACCTCAGCAAGCCCAGTTGAACATGGGAGAGAGCCCAGCTGAGACCACAGGACCCAGCCTTGTGCTGTCTCCAAGGCAATTGTCAGGAACCCACAGAGCAGAGCGATTCATTACAAGGCTGGAGTAACACAGACCCTATGACAGCATCTCTCTTTCCCCCTCTCTTTCATGCTTTCCCTTCCTCTCTGTCTTAGCATCCGGCTAAGACCACAGCACCAAAGTGTCACACAAAGGTAGAGGGCACAACTCACACCCTGTTTATCACACCCGGAGTCCAGGAACTGACTTTCAACTCTCAAGATTACAGAGGGCCCAGAGAGCTGTTCAGGCAAGCATGTTCCTCTATCTGAGGAAACACCTGACAGAAACAACTTAAAAGAGGAGGATTTGCTCTGGAACAGTTTAAAAGCATCATTCCACCATTGAAAAGCATGGTGACCTAGAGGTACTGCTCACATGGTACTAAGAGAGAGCTCAGGCTAGAAGTAAGGCTGTCTGTAAGCTCAAGACCTTCCTCCGGTGACTGGCTTCCTCCAGCTAGACCCCCACCTCTTAAAAGTCCCAGAACATCTCAAAACAGCAGCACCAGCTGGAGACCAAGTGTTCGAACATGTTAGCATCTGGGAGATACCTTGTATAATGTTAGCCTGTGCATGATGTGTGTGGGGCATGGTGTGTCTGTGTGATATCTGGTATGTGTGAGTCTGTGTGTAATGTGTATGTCTATGGTTGTGTGTGAGTCTGTGTAGAGTCTATGTGTAATGTATATGCCTATGGTTGTGTGTGTCTGTGTAATGTGTCTGTCTATGGTTGTGTGTGAGTCTGTGTAGAGTCTGTGTATAATGTGTATGTCTATGGTTGTGTGTGAGTCTGTGTGTAATGTGTATGTCTATGGTTGTGTGTGAGTCTGTGTGTAATGTGTATGTCTATGGTTGTGTGTGAGTCTGTGTGTAATGTGTATGTCTGTGGTTGTGTGTGAGTCTGTGTAATGTGTATGTCTATGGTNTGTGAGTCTGTGTAATGTGTATGTCTATGGTTGTGTGTGAGTCTGTGTGTAATGTGTATGTCTGTGGTTGTGTGTGAGTCTGTGTAATGTGTATGCCTATGGGTGCACATGTGTCACAGCACAGGTATGGAGATCAGAAGACATCTTTGGGTGTTGGCTCTCTCCTTCCACCTTGCATGGGACAGTCTCTTGTCCACTGATATGTGCACCCTGCTGCCTGCTCTACGGGTGTCTGCGGGTTCTCCTTTCTCTGCCTCCCTCCTCACCTCAGGCCTGAGATTACAGGCATTTCTGTCATCCTGTCCAGATCTAGGGAAGCTGACCTCAGAACCTTACGCCTGTGTGGCAAACCCTTCACCCACTGAGCCATGCATCCCTCTCACTGGACATTTCACGTTCAGGCCGTAGTAGTGGATGGAACTCGAGCAATGGGTAAGCGCGTGACACACGGTCACACCCCCTAAACCTCCCCAAACAGTGCCAGCAGCTTGGGACTAAATATTTAAATATGGGGACATTTCTCATTGAAACCACTCAGTTGGAATTGCCAGTCTCTCACTGTGCTTACAAGCTAGAGTTCATAATAGGTGCATACATGTAATAAAAAAAGTGTGATAGGTCTGGGCTTGATTCGAAGCAATGCTACCGGTGTCTATCTGATGGGTAGTCTGAAATGTTGTGACCTTGGCTACTAAAGGGTGTCACGTGATCTAATAGGAATGCTGAAAAATTACCTTTTGCACTCGAAAAAAGTGGGAGAAAAAATACATGAACTTCATTGTTATTGCATAAAGGACATTGCCCTGGAGGGCCCCTGAGGACCTCTGACCCAGACTGGAATGAAAGCGCCAACCAGATCGCTGACACCTTCTGTACTGTTTCCGAGCTCAGCGAGATTTTGCTCATGGAAATAACAATCAGAGTGTAAACAGGAAGCGGCTTGCTCATTAGAGGGCCTGGGAATTTGCCACACAATAGTGAAATGCATATGGTTAATAATCATTGGTATAGAGTAAACACTCTAAGAATTATTATAATCATGCCATCTCCATGGAAATATTTATTTATAATGAATTACACACTTACAAGGGAATTTATTGAGCTAAGTGGGGAACTAATTACAGGCAACCGATTCAGATCTTAAAGAAAGCGGCTTCTGCTCTTCCGGTGGGTGATTGGCTAGAGAAGCACTTTCTTCACATGAAGGGCAATCCCCTGTCTCCTCCTAGAAGACCAGCTCACCCCTCTCCTACGCATCTGGTCATCTGAGCTGTTCTGCACCCATCAGAACCTTCCTGTCCCATCACTCTGTCAAGTTCAGCATGCCTGCTCCAGAAGAAATGCTCAGCCAGGACACTGGCCCGCGATTTTGCCATGGTTCTCTCGGACAGATAGGGATGCTGCCATCACAGCCACTGAGCGAGTTCTCAAAAGCAAACAGAAAAAAAAAAAAAAAAAGTGGCATGCTCCAGGAGAGGGCGTGGGCATTTCCTCGGCGGTTATAGCTGCTCCTGAGCAGGATCAATGATTAATTCACTATTTGCAATGCTTAAAAAAAAAAAAAAGACCTGCCCTGGAATGGGGTTAAGAGAGTGTGAGACGTGACCCAGGAGGACTGTCCACTGATCATGGGGAGGACTGTCCACTGCCCATGGGGGAGGACAATCTACTTCATGGGGAGGACTGTCCACTGCTCATGGGGGATAACATGCAGGGATGAAGGCGGGGCATCAGAGCATGAGAAAGTCAAGTAAACTGGTAGTAGAAGACAGCGATGCTTCCAGAAGGAGGGTGGCAGTTAGGACTATCCCAAAATACTGCGAAAACATCTGGGTGTTCATATAAGAAGACACTGAGGCTATGACCAGCAGCAGTGTATCTATGATTCCTGTCTTTCCCCTGGTCAAAGGAAGACAGCAACCAATGGTCTTGTGGGACCCCAGAAGGCCTGGGGATTTCTTCCCCTTCTCCTGCTCACTTGCTCTACTGGAAGCCCAACTCACCCTCGGGAAAGCCGAGAACAGCAGCCACCAGCCCAGCTGTGGTGGCTGAAGGGCAGAGATGAGATACTAGGAGTCTTAGCTATTTTTCTATGGTTGTACTAAAACATCATGGCCAAAAGCAAGGTGCAGAAGAAAGGATTTATCTTAGCTTACAGTTCTCAGATCACATTGCCTCACTGAGGGAAGTCAGGGCAGGAACTCAAGGCAGGAACCGGGAGGCAGGAACTGAAGCAGAGGCCACGGAGGGTGCTGCTTCCTGGTTTGCTCTCTGTGGCTAGCTCAGCCTGATTTCCTTACACACTTTAGGACCACCAGTCCATGAGGGCACTGCCCACAGTGAACTGAGCTGCCTCACACCAACCACTAACCAAGAAATTCCCCCCATAGAATTGCCTACGGGTCATTCTACTCGAAGCAGTTCCTCTTCCCAGACAACTCTAACTTGTGTCAAGTTGACAAAATTCTAACCAGCTCACAGCCAGGGCTGAGGAGTGCCATCTAGTAGATGGACTAGAAATATGAAATTAGTCAGAGAGGATTGTTCCACCTTTATAGGAAAAACATTAAGAGAAGGCTGGTGTCTTAGTTACGGTTTCTACCGCTCTGAAGAGACATCATGAGCAAGGCAACTCTTATAAAGGAAACCATTTGATTCTGGATTACCTTTTCAGAGGTTCAGTCCATTGTTGTGGTGGGAATCATGTGGCATGCAGGCAGACCCAGTGGTAGAAGAGGAATTAAGAGTTCCACACCCAGATCAGCAGGCAACAGAAAGGAAGACTGAGCCACTAGGTCCAGCTTTAGCTTCTGAGACTTCGAAGCCAGCCCCCTAGTGACACACTTCCTGCAAAAAAAACACACCTATTCCAGTGAGGCCACACCTATGGGCCAATAGGGGCCACCACCACATCTGGATTTTGCACAGTTTCAGCCATCTCAGCCATAGCGTGGCAATGCCAGCCGCTGCCCAATCTCCTGTTCTTCCTAGAGTCTAGAACACATGGACAGGCTAAGGAATCACACTTGCTCTTATCCGTGTAGAGTCTACTGCAAGGACCATTGTTGTTGCTAATCAGCTGCAAGTCCACTGAGAACATGAGAGTTGAAAAGGCAAGTGGAGACATGGAAAATATATGTGTGGGAGGCAAGTCACACACTTGGAGGATGTTCATATTTAGAAGGAGGAAGGGTTATATCCATCACACATCACACACACACACACACACACACACACACACACTACATACAGGTGTACATAACTGACCCATGAGTGTGAGAAAGAAAGTACTGGGAGCACAGAATCCTCAAGCCTAATTCCTGGGATTCACTCTATAGAATTACATTTCCCTCCCTGGCCTAAATTCTTCTCGCCCAATTGAGACAAAGGCTCTCTGTCCAAGTTGTACCATACCCTGAGTCATAGTCCATGGATTTTGGCAGGGAGAGTATTATTGCTAACCCCAGTGCCTGCTGCAGTAAGATATGTCCCTCCATGGTGCAGGGGCCTGAGGACACAGATGCTTCAGCCAACCCCAGGGCCCTCACAAGCTGCTCCAATACCTCTTCCCGGCTGTTCTGTAGATTCTTACCTAGGTCTAGATGCTGGTGTGACATGAAAACTCTCCCATGCCACCCTAATAGTTAAGCCTGTTCCAGAAGAACGCACCTGAAGGCCCCATGACCTTACCATATCACCGTCTGGGGAAAGAGCAGGTATCCAGTCTCCTGTAGCAGGCACAGGAGCCCTTATTGCCAACACTGTGGTATAGAAATGGTCCCGAGGATCCCAGCTTGGACACAGAAGGAAAGAAAGGTGAACTGATGAAGTGAAGTACCCATGGAAACATCTGGAGAGACACAGAGACCGGATCCCAAGATGACAGGGAGCAAGAGAAGAATACAGGTAGAGGTACCCAGCAGCAGTGAGAGCTGGTGGGCAGAAACAGATTCTGGAAGATCTGATGGGCAATGGGAGCCCCATGAGCCCTGAGTCCTGTGTGGAGAAGAGGGCCCCATGGAGGCACATAACTCCCCTTGAATGTGGTCTTCAGGGTTCCTGGAGAGAAACTTCTGCCGTGGCTCATTTTGGGGCTTGGCTATGTCTGTCTCCTTGCTGTGAGTCCCAGGACATAGACCACATGGCCACATGATTTATGACGGGAGCGGTAGCCAAGGAAAGGGTGGCTGATCTGTGGGTATCACCAGAACATGCCTCAGAGACAGGAAAGAACAGGTGGGCAAGCTCGGTGTGTTGGCATGGCTGGGAATCTAGGAAGGAGGGCTCGCATAGCAAGGAAGGGGTGACATGTTAACAGCCAGAGAAAGGGAGGGAGCCTCACTGTGTGCAAGGGAGGGAGCCTCACTGTGTGCAAGGGAGGGAGCCTCACTGTGTGCAAGGGAGGGAGACTCCCTGTGTGCAAGGGAGGGAGCATCCCTGTGTGCAAGGGAGGGAGCCTCACTGTGTGCAAGGGAGGGAGCCTCACTGTGTGCAAGGGAGGGAGCCTCACTGTGTGCAGGGGAAAGAGCCTCACTGTGTGCAAGGGAGGGAGCCTCCCTGTGTGCAGGGGAGGGAGCCTCCCTGTGTGCAGGGGAGGGAGCCTCACTGTGTGCAAGGGAGGAAACCTCCCTGTGTGACACTGCTAAATGCAGGTCACTCAAATGTCCAGGGGATGGGAGGGACCTAACTTTGGAAACAGGAGGCAGAGGTGCCATGAATAATAGGAAGGGAGGACCAGCGAGAAAAAGAATGGACAGGGCTGGACCTTCCAAGTTTCCAATGCTGCTTCAAGGTCCCATTACAGCTCTAGGTGAGCAGAAGACAACACAGGGAACACGTGGCTGGCCTTAACTCTTGGGAGCATCTCCAACCACTGTGGAGAACAGCCCAGGGGATGCCAGAGTGGAGGCCATGAGATCTATCGGACAGCTCAAGCAACAGCCTGCAGTAATGATGGTGTCACCAGAGTGGTATGGATGGAAAACATGGCCACCTCAGTGGATGCCACAGAAAACTGAAGGTACGTACCAGTGAGAGGGAGGCAACCTTGCTGACCACTATACACCAATGCAGAACAAACGTCCATGGCAAAGAACATCTCTAACTTCTGCTTGTTCCATGAAGGGTGCGTGTAGACCAGTTGCCCAGCTTTCAGGCTCAGGAAGTTATTACCACGTTGATCAACCTTATGGTCAATGTTCAAATATTCCCAAATGACTTCATATGCTGGTCGCATTAACAGGACAGATGTGCAGGCTGTAAGGATCAAGAAATAAGCCATGGGCTGAAGAGGTGGCTGGGTTGGAAGTGTTTGCCTTGCAAGCCCAAGGACCTGAGTTTGATGCTGCATGCTTGTGCAGTCCCGGTGCAATGGCAGGCAGCACCCAAGGAGTGACACCTGACATTGTCTTCTGACTTTCACACACACACACACACACACACACACACACACACTCAGAAAGAGAGAGAGAGAGAGAGAGAGAGAGATACACAGAGACACACTTGAACACATCCATACATATAGAGAGACCAACAGACAGATAAACAGGCAGACATACACATGCATACAAATGCACACAGAGAACAGAGACAGGCAGACACACACAGAGATACATGTGTGTGTACACACAGGCACACACACAGAGACACATATGCACACACACAGACACACATGCAGACACACAGACACATAGAGACCAACAGACAAATAAACACACCCACATACAAATGCACACAGAGAACAGAAACAGACAGACACACAGAGAGAGATGTGTACAAATGTGTGTGTACATACATAGGCACACACACAGAGGCACATATGCACACACACAGACACACATGCATACACACAGATAAAGACCAACAGACAGATGAACACACATACATACACACACACACACACACANACACACACACACACACACGGTCCCTTGCCATGCAACTTTTGCACCCATCACCAGGAAATCATTCATGTTTGATGTGCTGTTTCCTGTGCTGTAGCCCAGGGGCAGGAGATTCCACCATGCTGAGCTGAGCAGATTACCCAGAAAACTCCTCACACAGTGCACTTAGCACACTGTAGGGGCTTGGAGAAGTTTCAATCCATTTGATCCATTTACAGTTCACTCCCGGGAAGCCACATTGTGTGTCCAGATCACGTCTACAAAGGACAGCATTGTCCTTGAAGTGATGGGGACACTTGGCTCCAGTGCCCTGTCTTTGCTAAGACAATAAATTTGGGAACTAATCCTTACCTGAGACGAATCCATTTTTACCGCAGTTGTACACCCAAGACGAAAGGTTCACGGCTGCACGTTCCTGTTAGTTACAGCTCTGTATAATCTGGACTCGAGAAACCCACTCTATCATCAGCTTTTATCATAGGTTTTTATCGCCCTCCCATCCACACTCCAATTAAGAAATTTCAAGTTTTATAATAGATCAATGACTGGGCACCACATCATTAATTTAATGAGAACATTTATTTGAGTATTCAATTCCTGTGTCAATTCCCTTTCATTTAATTAGTAAAATTATCAGGAAAAGTGAAATTCAGATAGAGATAGAACATTTTAAAATGTGAAAAATGGAATCACAAAGGTAATACACACACACAGACACACACGTGTGGACACACATACACACAGGCACAAGCACACCGTCACAGAGAGATACACATTCACATGGGCTCACACCCACACAGGCACAATCACACAAATACAGAGAGATATACACAGACACGTGTGTGTACATGCACACACACAGGCACACATGTAGATACACATGCACACACATGTTAGGTGGACACACATGCTTGCATGCACACACACATACACACATGCACAAGCACATCGTCACAGAGGGAGAGAGAGACACACACATGTGCACATGCACACACACACACATGCATATGCACACATACATGTGGGCACACACACATGCACCAAGCAAGCTGCAGCCGCCTGATACACTCAGTGTCTACAGAAAATCCTGGAGGCACTACTCCAAGCGAGATGTCACCACTGTCAGCAGGTACACAGAAGCTTTGCGCTGTTTCTTTCAGTCAGACATGAAAACATCTTAACTATCTACATGGAACTGTGCGTGTCTGGGAAAGGACACTTCATCAATAATACAAAGCAGAGAATTACAGTAAAATTTGGAGGAAGACACAGGCAGCTTTTCTCAACCTGACTGACTTGGGCCATCACGCCCCACACATTGCTTCTCCTTTAATTCGATGGTTTGTGCTTGTGTCTCTTTTCCCACCTTCTCTGAGCATCAGCTCTCCATCAGGAAGGCTGCATCTGCTTTGTCTGAGCAGAAACCACACCCACCCTCATCCTTATTCCTCATCCTCCTCTCTCTCCTCTCTCTCCTCTCTCTCCTCTCTCTCCTCTCTCTCTCCTCTCTCTCTCTCAGATTGAAAAGTTGAGGGACTCTGAATAAGTTCAGGGAATGAAAGGGAGTGACCAGGAAGGGGACAACAATCAGAACATAAAAGTAAATAAATTAAAGAAAATAATAGCTTAAAAAATTAAATTCTTAATAAACCATTTTTGATTTTACAGCTTAAGCATCTCCTGCATGTATCCACTCCTGAGTCCCTAACAGTGTACGTACTCACATATGCGCATACATGTGCGTGCACACAGAGAGAGTGAGAGAGAGAGAGAGAGAGACAGCAGACAGACACAGAGACAGAGGGAGACAGAGACAGACACACAGAGAATCGCATACAAACACAAACACACAGAGGGACACACTTACACACAGAGAGAACCACTCAGAGATACACAGAGAAACACAGATAGACAGTCTCTCTCTCTCTCTCTCTCTCTCTCTCTCTCTCTCTCTCTCTCTCTCTCTCTCCTCCACATTCCCAGAAGACTGTTCCTCTGGAGATCCTGAGTTGATAGACTACACAGTAGTGAAGTTCTCAGTTTTCTCAGTGATTTAGGCAATGGTGATGGTGGTGATGGTGGTGATGATGATGGTGGTGGTGGTGGTGGTGATGGTGATGATAGCGATGTTTATCATGGTGGTGATGGTGATGATGGTGATGGTGGCACGCATTTATATATAAACTGTACAAACATGAAGAAAAGAGATAGACAAGTATTCATGGTTTTATCTTTTTTTCTACTTGAAAAGAACATAAAAGAACCCTTCCCAAGTTCTGGCCACAGAACAGCATCCACCCCCATCCCATGCCATCTTGCCGTACTCAGTGCCAACCCCTGTGTTGTCTTTCCATTCCTCTCTGCTGCTGAGTGAGAGATGCACCATGCCCAGGGCAAGCGAGGCTCCCCACTCACCCCTGGGAGCTCTGCTCTCCAGAGTCCAGCCCTCCAACCTGAGAAGACAGCAGAATGTGGCAGCTCCAGGCTCTTTCTGGCTGCGAGTGCAGGTGTGAGGAGCATAAGACAGGTGCCGTCCTTGAGCTTATCCCACCCAGCGAAACACCACTAGGCTCCGGCCAAAGCACAGTGGGAAAGCAGACAAGTGTGGGAGCCTGAGGCCCCTATTACTGCATCCAGAACTATGCAGCCTGGTGCATTTAAATCCCTCTCTCTGTCTCAGGGTCTTAAAATGAAAACATTGAGTCTTATCTCAGTGGACCTAAGGGTTTGACTCCACAGAGTCAGAGAGCCTCCTGCCTGGATATGCAGGGTTTCCTGTCTGTCCACTATAAGCAGGAGCATGCCTATATTCATATTCTTTACCACATGTACCAACCCGGATCCCTATTTTTGAGCATACGCATTGAGAGCCCCTGGGTGGGTGCCTGTCTGAGCTGGGTCTCAGAAGGAAGCTCCTCTGCCTAATGTCTAGAAGCTGTGGGGGTGATGGGGGTAAGAAGAGTCAGATGTCAGGGCTGTGAGGGTTAGGGTACTGTGACAGCCTTGGAGCTCAGCTGTATTGGGGGGGGGGTGTTGTACTGTTATCTCCTTGTGATGGTTTGCATGTGCTCGGCCCAGGGAGTGGCACTACTAGGAGGTGTGGCCCTGTTGGAGTGGGTGTGTCACTGCGGATGCGGGCTATAAGATCCTCATCCTCGCTTCTTGGAAATCAGTCTTCTGCTAGTGGTCTTGAGATAAAGATGTAGAACTCTCAGCTCCTCCTGCACCATGCCTGCCTGGATGCTGCCATGTACCCAACTTGGTGATAATGGACTGAACCTCTGAACCTGTAAGCCAGCCCCAATTAAACGTTGTCCTTATAAGAGTTGCCTAAGTCATGGTGTCTACTCACAGCAATAAAACCCTAAGACACTTGTGCCCTGTAAATTGAAGCTCAAGGGACAGAGGACCAGCTTGTTGGGCTCCTCTGCTGTCAGGAGCACACTGGAGAACTAAGCTCCCCCAAAAGACAGAAGCCCTTTCCTAAGGCAGTGAGAAGTTCTCACGTGTATATGGCCAAATTGAAAATGGAAATTAAGATGGGACAGAAAGGAAAAAAGGGCTCCAGGGAAAGGGAAGCCCTTGTGTCTGACCTTACAGCTACCAATAAATGGCTTTCCTCGGGAAACACGTCATTTTCAATCATTCAGAACTTGCTTGCACCA
Source organism: Mus pahari (assembly GCF_900095145.1). NCBI lineage: Eukaryota > Metazoa > Chordata > Mammalia > Rodentia > Muridae > Mus > Mus pahari. The sequence goes on from NC_034592.1 coordinate 161,537,005, forward strand.
CACATTTCTTATCTCATAATTTTATCAAAATGTGCCAATTTTTAAACTAAATTAAAATAAGATAATGTTTTCAAGCAACTTTCTGTCCACCTCTGTGAGCTCTCACTGCCTACAAACAGGAAACCGTGGGCAGAAATTTTGGAACCACACACCTCTCCTACATCTGCAAATGGGAGAACCCATGTCTTGTTCCTTGACCTGATGGTGGCTGGCCTCATTTCCCAGATCATGCCCTGAGAGTCTCAAGCTCCATGGGCTGCTCAGCAGACAGAAGACAAAGGGACAGAGACCAGAGGGTAGGTCAGAGGCCCTGTGGCCTGCCTTCTCCACCTCTGTTTGATTACATGCTCCCCTCAACCAGTAATAACTCCAGCCAACCAGGAGTCAAGGGGGCATTTAAGGGTACAGGGTCATGGCTGTCCCTGCAGAGGCGCAGTCTGTTTGCTCAGCCTGTCACAGTGAGATTCCGAAGAGGAGTTGCCAAGCCTGAGGAGAGGCCAAGGACACAAACATAGATGACCTCCTTTGAAAGGTCACCACAGCCAAGAGAGGATTAAAGGCCAGAGTAAAACAAACTCCCTGGCCATACCTTCCTGCAGCCAGGAGCCCCTCTCAGCCCCCACTTGCCACGTCTGAGGACAGGTGCCCCCAAACCCTCTACCGATGGGTTTCAATCTCTAAAGGGGGGAGTCTCTGAGCACCATACGGATTTTCACATCCCCGTGAGTGTGAGATCCAAGCTCTCAGTGTCTAACAGTTTGTTGTTCCTGGCTCTGTTCGAAATTCCAGGCAAATACCACATAATCCGAGGGCATCTCATCTCTGGGGCAGGAGCTGTATTTACTGGCGGACCTTACACCATCTATTCCTTCCTTCCTTCCTTCCTTCCTTCCTTCCTTCCTTCCTTCC